>NC_091809.1:51345833-51648863 GCF_041296235.1 Equus asinus
TAGAGGAAGGTATGATGCATAAGTCCATGGCAAAAATACGCTTCTTCTAGTTCTACGCCCCTGGGAAGGTCATAGCTTCTCATTTTACTCATCTTTTAAAATTAGGAGGTATATATCAGTTGTTGAAACTGTGTTCTTCAGAACCCTAAGCTTCAAAACAGGTGCCCTAGAGGGAGCAGTATGCTAGAAACAGCTGGTGTGGTCTCCCTAAAGTGGATTGCTAAGCTCTATGAAATTTTCCTAGCATGGTGTTAAATGAAGCCATTATTAACATTAGATTGCCAATAGAGAAACTTATAATTAAATTATGTTTAAAACAAAGGTAACAAATATTCCGAATTTATCACTCAATTATTTTACCACATTGTATTCTGATCTATGTTCTTGAGGTTGTTTACATCAATTTTATGTTTATGGTAAAAAAACTATATAATGGTATGCTTCTGAGCAATATTCCCAACTTCATGTTCAGTGACATCACATTGGTAGCTTGAAACCAGTGGAAGCATTTACATCGTAGAAATCTGAAAATGCTACAAATCAGGGCTCTTCCGCCCCAGAGCCAGGTCTTAAGTACTTAGTAGCACATCACTGTGCAAGGCCACAGAGGGTAAGGAATGTGGGGCAAGCTGTGAAATGAGACAGAGCCAGAAATGCCCCAGGGCCGTGCCCCCTTCCACCCACTTCAGTCAGAGCAGATGTGGTTTTGTTAGTTGTATACACCAGCCTTCCATGTAAGCTTTTGTTTGATAAGAGTATTATACTGCTTTAAACAAAAATCTTTCTAAACTCCTAGACTACAATATTTACAAGGTCCCATCCTACCCATTCATTCTTTCCTTCATGCATTCACTTAACATTTACTCACACTTAAATTTTATGGTGTAGACAGGGGAACAACTTATTTGAAGTCAATTATGATATTAGTCAATGTTTCACCCTGTTCCCAGGAAAGGAGAAAGAAAGTAGAATTAATGTATATTGAGCACCTATAGTTTATCTTAAGTCATTCTCATCACACTCAAAGGAAAGGAAAATGAGACTTAAAAAGTTAAGTGACCCAGCCAAGGGAGACAGAAGAGGCAAGTAAGATCTTCCTTTCAACTCCTCTTGCTTTCCTCACCAGATCTTGAACATTCATTCAGCAAACGTTTATTGAGCATTTACCATGTGCCTGACACTGTTCTAGGTGCTTGGTGTACACTGGTGACCTAAAGATGAACCAATCAAAATAAAATGTTAGTTTAAATTGATTAGAATTAGGCCAAGAGAAGTATCTTTTCCTAAGCTGTCTTAGCCTCAGCCAACCCAAGAGATATGTCTAAAGCTAATTAGATCCCTTTTTTTGTTCACTTAGAACTGTACACTATTGACTTTCAAATTGAGGGCAGAAAAGAGTAGGACAGAAGATGAAACATAAGAATGAGGCACGAGATTGTGAAAAGTGAGTCACAATCAAGAATAAAGTATTTCTTCATTCTCACCATTGCTTTTCAACATCATAGGGGAAGTTCTAGTTAATAAAATATGACAAGAAAAGGAAATAAAAGGTATACAGATTGAGAAGGAAGAAATAAAACTGTGTTTGTTCACAGATGACATGATCTTCTATGTAGAAAATCTGAAAGAGTCGACAAAAAAAACTCCTAGAACTAATAAGCAATTATAGCAAGGTTGCAGGATATGAAGTCAATATACAAAAATCAAATGCTTTCATATATACCAGTAATGAACATGTGGAATTTGAAATTAAAAACATAATACCATTTACATTAGCACCATCAAAGATGAAATACTGAGGTCTAAATCTAACAAAATATGTAGAAGATCTGTAAGAGGAAAACTACAGAACCCTGATGAATGAAATCAGAGAAAAACTAAATAAATAAATATTCCTTGTTCATGGATAGGAAGACTCAATATTGTCAAGATGTCAGTTCTCCCCTACTTGATCTATACATTCAATGTAATCCCAATCAAAATCCCAGCAAGTTATTTTGTGGATGTTGACAAGCTGATTCTGAAGTTCAGAAGGAGAGGCGAAAGACCCAGAATAGCCAATACAATGCTGAAGAAGAAGAACAAAGGTGGAGGACTGGCACTACTGAACCTTAAGACTTACTATAAAGCTACAGTAATCAAGACAAATGGATTAATGGAACAGAATAGAGAATCCATAAATATATAGCTGACATAAATATAGTCAACTAATCTTTAACAAAGGAGCAGAGGCAAACAATGGAGCAAAGACAGTCTTTTTAACAAGTGGTACTGGAACAACTAGACATCCATATGCAGAAAAAAATGAATCTAGACACAGACCTTACACCCTTCACAAAAATTAACTCAAAATGGATCACAGACCTAAATGTAAAATGCAATAGTATAAAACTACTAGAAGACAACACAAGAAAAAACCTAGATGACGTTGGGTATGGTGATTACTTTTTAGACACACCACCAAAGGCGTGATCCATGAAAGAAATAATTGATAAGCTGGACTTCATTAAAATTAAACACTTCTGCTCTACAAAAGACAATGTCAAGAGAACGAAAAGACAAGCCACAAACTGGGAGAAAATATTTTCAAGACACCTATGATAATGGACTAATATCCAAACTATACAAAGAACTCATAAAACTCAACAATAACAAAACAAACAACCCTATTAAAAAATGGGCCAAAAACTTTAACAGACACTTCACCAAAGAAGATATATAGATGGCAAATAAACATATGAAAAGATTCTCCTCATCAGGGAAATGCAAATGAAAACAACAATGAGATACCACTACGCATGTACTAGAATGGCCGAGATCCAGAGGACTGATAATACCAAATGCTGGTGAGGATGTGGAGCAACAGGAACTCTCATTCATTGCTAGTGAGAATGCAAAATGGTACAGCCACACTGGAAGACAGTTTGGCAGTTTCTTACAAAATTAAATATACTCTTACCATATGATCCAGTAATCATGCTCCTTGGTATTTACCCAAAGTAGTTAAAAACTTAGGTCTACACAAAAAGCTACCCATGGATTTTTCTAGCAGCTTTATTCATAATTGCCAAAATTAGAAGCAACTGAGATATCCTTCAGTGAGAGAATGGATAAATAAACTGGTATATCCAGACAATGGATTATTACTCAGTGCTAAAAGGAAATGAGCTATCAAGCCATGAAAAGACACGGAGAAATCTTAAGTGCATATTACTAAGTTAGAAGTCAATCTGAAGAGGCTACATACTCTGTGATTCGAATTATATGACATTGTGGAAAAGGCAAAACTATGGAGACAGCAAAAAGATAGTGGTTGCCAGAGGGTAGGGATGAATAGGCAGAGTACAGAGGATTTTTAGGGAAGTGAAAATACTTTGTATGATACCATAATGAGGAATACACGTCATTATACTTTATGTAAACCCATAGAATATGCAATACTAATAGTAAGCTGTAATATAAACTATGGACTTTGGGTAATTACAATGCGTCAATGTAGGTTCATTAATTGTAATCAATGTACCACTTTGGTGAGGAATGTCGATAATGAGGGAGACGGGGGTGGGGGGTGGGGGGGTTGGCAGGGAGCACATGGGAAATCTCTGTACCTTCTCAATTTTTGCTGTGAACTAAGACTACTCTAAAAAAGTCTTAATTAAAAAAAATTTTTAATAAATAAAAACAAAGAATAAAGTATTCCCAGCATTTTGCTTTCTCTGTAAATATCAGTGGCCTGAAAGTCTTTTCTGTCCTCCAGATTTTCCTAACTCCTTCCAGGGTACATAAGTGTGCAAAGCGCTGCACCGCAAACCTCTCTTCTCAGGCTCTCACTTATTCTCTGACCAGAACCCAGGAAGACCTGGTGCCAACTGAGGATCTCTGTCTGCTGGGATTTGCTAAAATCAGATGAAGATTCTTTGAAAACACCTTGAGTTCCTTTAGTCTGTGATGAACCAAGAGGGTAAAACTCAGGGAGCTTCTACTGCCATATCCCAAGCAGCTGGAGAGGTCACTGTGTAGCAGTTGCCAGCATCATCCACATGCACAGAGCTGTGCAAGCCCCCTCAGCAGAGGGAGACAGAAAAGACCCCACTGTTAGTTACTGTGACCACTGACTACTGGCTCCCCTCCAATCCTCTTTCTCCCATGACTTCCCAAAGAAGTGAGGCCAGGGATCCAGCAGATCCAGGAGCACCGAGCATTCTGCTCTGCACCCTCTCTGAGCCTCTGGCTGACTCCAGAAGCTCTTCCCAGTCTCTGTTGCTTTTGTCCTATTTCTCCCCAGGCCCACCACACGCCCTGATATGGGGGCTCCCAACAGTCAGTACAGGGTATGGCTCCGCCCTCCAGGATTCCAGGTTCATTAGGTGACCATTTTTGCATCTTTAGGAATGTGGAGTCTTGTTATGAACTCACTTGTGCACACTCAACCCACCTTACCTGCTTCCCCTTCTCCTAGGCTCTCAAGACTTAGCCAAAACCCTCTCTCGCTAGGGCAGATGGCACAGCAGAAAAACCCACCCTGTGAGCTCCTTGGAAGAACGAGGGTGTATTAGTCAGAGTTCTGCCAGAAAAACAGAACCAACAGGACATATAGAAAGATATAGGTATATAGATATAGATATAGACAATATAGAAAGAGAAAGAGTCAGATTTATTTTAAGGAATTGGTTCGTACTACTGGGTGAGGTGGGCTGGAAAGTCTGAACTTCGTTGGGCTAGTCAGCAGCCTGGAGACTCAGGCAAGAGCTGATGTTGCGGTTGGAGTCCAAATTCCTCAGGGCAGCAGGCTGGAACCTCACGCAGGGTTTCTATGTTGCAGTCTTGAGGCCCAATTGCTTCTACTTTTGGAAACCTCATCTTTGCTGTTAAGGCCTTCAGCTGGTTAGATGAGGCCCACCCACATTACAGGGGTTAATCTGCTTCACTCAAAGTCTACTGATTTAAATGTTAATCACATCTAAAAAACTGCCTTCACAGCAACATCTAGACTGCTATTTGACTAAACAACGGAGCACCATAGCCTAGCCAAGTTGACACATAAAAATAACCATCACAGAGGGGTTTCCGCCTCAGAGCCCCTCTGCCCTTTGGCCCTTGCAGTAGGTAAAAAGGAGTTCTTCACCCTAGGATTTGGAAGAAGGAATTTGGGAACAACACCCTTAAGTATCATTAAATATAAAGAAGCTTTGCAATGCAGTCCAGAACAGGAGGAGGAAATATTTCACAAGAAATAAATTCACGAATTAAGTTGCTCAAAAGAAACGAGGGTTGTTGGAAGGAAATCAGTCTCTACTGTGGGAAGATATGTTTAACTCAAAGGACATTAGAGAGGAAACAAGCCATTGATCCAAACAAGCCTCCCCAAACCCCTGCCTCCTCTGCGTTTTTCCCCATTCATGGGACCAGAAGTCACCCTTTCCACCCCACCTACCCCTGTGGAGCCGGCAGCCACTGGCCACAGTCTCCTCATCCCTACAGGGAGCCAGCACTAAGGAGGCGGAAGAGAAGAGTTATCCACCCGCATAGACACCCAGGACTGGAAGCTGGCCAGAGAAAGGAAGTGCTGCCTGCACGTGGGCTTTGCTTTTTCTGTAGGAAAGGGAAATGCCCACGGAAATAGAAGTAGAGCCAGGACACCAGAGGAAGAAGGGATTAAAGGAAAATGGGAGGGAGGGAGGAACATCGTGGTCCAAGCTGGAAATCCACCCACGGCCCAGGAGCGCACATGGAAGATGGCGTCAGAGAGCTCAGCAGCAAGGCTTCTCCCCAAGTTTGGAAGGAGGGAGATGGGCAACTAGATGAAGATCATAACACCCGATTCCTGAGTAAAAGTCTGCTCAAAAGTTCTTGTTGGCCCAGCGGGGGTACTCTTTGGGAACAACCGGGGAGGGAATATTCACAACAGGCAGAAGAGAGATGGCGCCCTCCTTCCCGGCAGAGTGGCAGCTCTGCTAGGCAGAGAGAAGTGCCAACTGCAGCAAACAGCTCAGCTGGAGAAACAGTAGAGCTCATCACCCAACTTCTCCCTCCATGGAGGTGGGGGCCAGACCCAGATGCTGAGGGACAGAGACAAATGGAGACCACTACATGGATAAGAAATGCAGCCAGCCAGTGGCCACCACCAAGAGAGACTCAGTATTAGTCAGGATCCCTCACAGAGCGCCCTCAAATCAGGATGACTCCAGGAGGGATTAACAAAAGACTCTTTACAAAAGCGTAGGAGGGCAGAGGAAAAAGGGAGAAGGCAGTGTACCCAGAGGAAGGAGCAGTGACCACAACCCAGAAGGAAGGAGCCAGCAAAGAGGGCTGCCTTGAAAGGGGCAGTGGTCAAGGAAGGTGGCCAGCCCAAAGCAACCCTGTAAGGAAGAGGCCCGGGATAAATGCCCTGACCCTACATGCCCCTTTTCCTTCCATCAACCATTGGGGCTCCCTGTTGGCCAAACTCAACAGATAGCTAGAAGGCAAGGCACGCATTGATGCAATACATCAAGTCAGGACAAAGAGAGATGGAAGAGAATCTGGTGGAGGAAACAGAAAGCATCTGACTTGGTCACCAACATCCATGAGAGGTCCCTGTTCCAGGGACCCTGCAAGGGGCAACCAGTGTATAATAACAGATAACTGGTCCACACTCCCTTCTGCCTCCTCCTGATCTTGAAACTGCCTACATACATATGTTAAGTATGTTTCATGCACACACACACACATGCACACAGAAACACATACGCGTATGCACACACTACACACAGATACATACACACATGCACACAGACGTACACATACGCACATTCCACCCTTATTCACAGTCTGCAGAGGCTTCTCCAGCTCAGTCAAAAATTACAGACGATAAAACCAACAGAATTTAAATTAAGGCAAGGAACAAAAACAGGAATGATGGGCAGACTTCTCTAATTGTTACCGTTTTTAGAAACCAGACAGTAAATGGCAAAAAGGAAAAGAACGTGCCTCCGAAAAGCAGGGAAGCTGACCAAGAGGTCTCTCCATTATTGGAAACAGAAAGGAGAGGGGCTGAGGAGTGTGATGGGACAGTTGGGACCAGGGAGGCCGCACGTCTCCAGGGAGGGTGAGGGCTGCCCGTCCTCTCCCTCCATCCATCACCCCCTCTGGCTCCCTGATGCTTCCCCACTTCCACATCTTCCTCTCCCACCCCAGGAACTAAGCATTAGCAGGGAGGATGTGCACCAGACCGGAACTCGGAAGCTGACCAGGCTTTCCACTCTGGCCACGACTTTCTCGATGTGTGACCTCAAATGTGTTCCTGAAGGTCAGCTCCAGACTATAGCATGTCTTTGTGCAAATTAGAAGAAGACGTCCCTTTTGGGCAGATAAATAAGAGAGCTCCCTCTGGTTAGGATGCAGCACCTCAGGTTTCCCAACTTGGCAAATGCTGCTCGGCTGGATTTCCACCCTCCACCTGCCTCTCTCAACAGGGCCCCCTTGTACAGTGTCCCAACTGCCCAACTGTATGCGGCAGTCAGGTGTCACTTGATATCTGTACACCTCAACTTACTATCTGCACACCTCAGCTTGTCTATTATTGGGGAGAATATCCGCAAAAAAAGGGAGACCCAAAGCAGGAAACAAAACACAAGGGGAGAACCAAGGATTGAGAAGTAATTCAGGGCCTGAGGATACAGCCTACCCAGGATAGAGTGGAAAGAGCATGGGGTTCTCTGCCATATGTGACAGGGCAGGAAGCCTACATCTACTGAAACGTTAAAGGAGCAAGACAGAGGCTTTAGGGATGTCCAGTGTCTGAATTCTGGGTTACATCATCATCATCATCACTGATTTCTTGATAGAGAAGCTGACCAGCTGCCAGCACTTCCTAATCATTGCAGCCCTGCCAGTTACTAATTGATTTGGGGTAACTCTACTCCCCAGGGTCCTCATCTGTAGAATGAGGTAAACAGAGTACCTTTCGCACAGAAGAATTAGAAGAATAAAGTGGCAGAATATACGTGAAAATGTTTTGTGACTCACACAGCATTACAAGGCTTCTTGTCGTTGTTGGATGACAAAATGCTCTTCTGATGACCCTGGGGCTTTGTTCCGGCCTCCACCTGGGTCTCTTGCTCAGTTTTTTAGGAGCTTCACCGTCAGTTTAGGAAGTGGGTTTCCGTTGTCTGCCCCCTAGATGGTCCAGGAAAAAGGCAGCTTGTGTTCTGGCAGGAGAACTTTAGGTTAGACTTAAAGAAGAACTTCCTCACATAGCGGCAGGCGAGTAAATGAGAAAGCGGACTTCCTTTCTGGGAGAGAATGGAAGGGTCTTTCAAAACAGGAGTGAGACCCTCATCTGCTGAGGAAAGTGATTTAGAAGTGTGTTTGAATTGACTCCCTGGACACCCTGAGCCATGGAGATAAGAGCCATGCTTATGAGCCCCTTCTAGGCTCCTCTGCAGGCTCCAGAGGTTAATATTTCCATTTAAATGGAAATCGAGTGCAAAATTATTAGCAACTGTTCAAAAAGAACCAAATTACAAGGAGCTGTTCTTTGTACAGTACAAACAGAGCTGCCACGGATGTTCTGCACCTTTAATATTAAGGTGAGTCCCGCAGAATGTCACTCCTCCATCTGCTAACGAGTCGAACCCCAGGAAATGGTTTATTTGGAACACAGACTCTGTGCAGCCATAAAACTCCCCCAAGGCCATCAGATCCTTGTGGGCCAAGAAGGAAGGCCAAATGAAGACCTTCAAGAACACCTGCAGAATACAGGTCATGCCCATCCTCACCTCCCAGGGCACTGCCTGGCACATAGAGTCAATCCTCATTATTCACAGATTCAGTATTTGCAAACTCGCCTACTTGCTAAATTTATGTGTAATCCCAAAGCCAGTAGGCACGGCCCTCTCACGGTCATTTGCAGACACGGACAGAGCAGTGAAAAATCTGAATGACCTGCTGCACATGATTCCAGTTGAGATGGGAGAAGGTGATGCTCTGCCTTCTAGTTTCAGCTCTCATACTGTAACAAGAGTCCTTTTCACCGTCTATTTTATGTCACATTTTTCATATTTTTGTATTTTTGCATGTGTGTGTGATGTCACTGCTTAAAATGGCACCAGGCCTAGTGCTGAAGTGCTGTCTAGTGTTCCCATGTGCAAGAAATGGAATGTGCCTTATGGAGAAAATCCATATGTGTGAGATAAGCTTCATTCAGGCATGAGTTATAGTGCTGTCAGCCATGAGTTCAATGCTAGTGAATCAACAATGTATATTAAATTAGGTGTCTTTAGACAGAAACACATGGAAAACAAGGATGTGTATTAAATGGGTGACAATGATGGATGGTGTGACCAGAGGCCCAGAGGCCCAGAGGAACCTAACCCTGTATATCCCCTAGGAGCAATGGTTCCTCGTTCACTAATTCAGCATTCATGGCGATTTATAGAAAACAACTCCTGAGGAACACAAGAGTGAGGATCGACTGCAGAAGGTGTGCAATCAGTAGTAGCTATAGCTTCTTAGGGTCGTCTCTGGGCTCAAACATGGAGGCGCTGTTCTTAATAAAAGAAAAACCCTGGCCAGTGGGTTTAAAAGATCTCCCCACTCATAAAAATGCCTTGCTCCTCAGACCACTTTTTTCCTAAGCTCAGATCTGCAGAGCCCACAATACGGTATAAGGCCCAACAGGATCCACAGTGGGTTATGTTTTGAAGGCTTTGGCCGTGCAATGTCCCCCTCCTCATATGCACGGGAGTTCCCAGGGGCCTGATGGAGAAGGGGTTACATGATTGATAGCTAGGGTGGAATCCTCTCATCTAGGACTGCAGGGGCCTCCCCAAAACTCAAAGAGTTGTCACAGCATCGAACTGTGCAGGAATTCAAAGCTCAAAATCCCAGGAAAGGTAGGGGTCCCTGGAGCGTGAAGTCTAGTTTTCAATGGGTGGGACCTAGAGCCAGCACTGAGCCCATGGGAATGAGGGCAGGAGCTGAGGAGGGGCTTGCAAGTGGCAAGGGGCTGGGGAGAGGGCCAAGCACAGGCTGGTGTGGGAGCTTGCCTTTATGAACCCTACACTGAGGGCTGGGTTGGGGGAAGCTCCCTGCAGGGTGGAGAAGAACAGGAGTCGGCCTCTTCAATAAAGCAATGTGCGCTTATAAATGCCATCAGAGGAGTGCCGTGGACAAGGCAACCCAAGGCTTTAGAGGAAAGCCCAAGATGGAGCTAGGGAGAGGCAGAGAAGGAGAAAAAATATTTCCAGTTCTCAAGCTCCCTGAGCAATTTGTTCTGGCACCAAATACACATACCTCCATCATTAACCCAAAAGCCCATGGTTAATTGGGCCCACCCTCCCTAAATGGCAATTGAGCAACGATTTACTATTGATCAAGCTTACTCCTTGGAGTCTCACCTTTGACCCCCAAGTGGTTTATCAAAGCATTCCTAATGAGTTCATAGAATACTCATCCTGAGAAAAGTTTTCTCTGCCTTTCCACATTTCAGGTGATATTTTCATGCTCTTTAGAGACTATGGTTCAGGAAATAGCCCAGCTGGCCTACCTCTTTCAGGGTCTGGCAGTGGGGCCCACAGAGCTGGGGGGAGAGCCTGGATTGCTCATTCAAAAAGCCCAGGCCACATCAGCATCTAGATTCATCCACATGTATCGCATCATCAGGCTGGGTGCCAGCTGCTAACTCCAAGCAAGGGTGTGTTAGGGTGTGACTTAAGGCCTGAGAAGTTGCCGTGTGAGTGGCTTCCTAATTGTATCCTTTCCCATCCAGGACAATTATTATCTAGATGATTCTTCAGTGGCTTACCAGCTAATTAGAATCACAGGGACGGGGGCCCAGGATTCCGCTCCTGGCTGGCCCTGTGTAGTGCAAACACTCTCCTGGCTGGTCAGACCTCGAGTTGTCTGCTCCTCGTGTCCCTAAGGCGGCTCTAGCTCAGGCTCTCGGAGAGGCAGCTCAGCAGCAGGAAGCACTTGAGAAGCGGCTCTCAAAGGGCACTTCTTGCCTATCTGCTGAGGGTTGGACCTGGCTTCTGAGATAATGGTTTTTCCACACACAGTTCCAACAACTGGAAAGCTAATTAGAAGCATAAATCTGCTTGGAATTTTTTAAAGGAAAAAAATGCTCCACAACCATTCCTGCTAAAGCCTATTAGAGGTAGAATCAGGAGTTAGGATCCTTGGAGAGAGTCCAGCAAACTCAGTTTGTGGTGGACCTGTGGGTGGGGTAGGGAATGAATGACATGCTGCCTCTCTCTCCCCTCTTTTCCATTCTCTCTTCCTGCTCCCCTCACCCCCACCCCTCCTCCTCCTCCTGGGTCTTCATCTTTCTTTCTCTCTCCCCTCAACCCATATCTGTCTCTCTCTCTGTCTTTCTCTCTCTATCTTGCACTCAGACTGCGTGGCTTGGAGGAATTAAAATGTAAAACCGTGGGGCGCTGGCTGGCTGGGCGGTTACCATGACTGCCTTCTCTCCCTCCACTGCAGGTCATGAGGCTGCAGCTGCCTTCCAAACACCCTGCTGCTATGCTCTCCAATTCGGGGAAATCCTCTGGGCTCCACCTCCACCTTTTGCTTTAAAACTTTCTTGTTTTCATGTAATTTCCTGTCATCTGCCCAGTGGCCTTGCCTCTGGATTTGCCATCTGTTCCCAGCTCTTTTGGGCTTCACGGCTCCCTTAGGTGATCTTGGCTCTGATTTCAGTTTCTTTCCAGTTGGGTCTTCTTGGTCAGTTTTCCTCATCTCTACTTTGCCTGAATCCAGGGCTATGTCACAGCACAGGCATCGAGAAGGTGGATGACGGCCTCAGGAAAGCCTGAGGGCAGAGGTACCCCAGATACACAAACCTTGTAAGGCTGGTTGGACATGCATAAGACCAGGCACTGAGGCTAGGAGAGGGAGGTTTACCATTCTCATGTTTTAAGTCCTGGGTTGATGCTGTTTTAAGCTGACTCACTGCACTGCTCGTTGGATCCACACCGCACAGGCTAGAAGTGAGGGACAAAGGAAACCAGGTGGGTTGGGCTGGGGACGCATTCTGGGATTTGGGGTATGAGACGCAGCTTTGGAGAGTGAGACAATTAGGAGGAAAACAGGGGACTTCTGAAAAGTCTTATGAAATGTGGGTTGTGAAATGGACCCCCCTTAACGTTCTTTAAGAGATGTAAGTCAAAAGATGTAAATTATTATTTAGTGGTTGGAGTGCCCTTCTCTACATGCAACTCTATACAGAAGCTGAGCAACATGGGATCACAGCTTTTTCTCAGGTTATATCAGAAGAGTCTAAACTGTTTAACACGGCGAATCAGGTCCTACATAGCCTTAACTCTCCAGAGTCGTCAGCACCATCGCTCCAGGCATAGTTTACATCCAGCCAGATGGAACTTATTTCAGTTCCTTTGACAGGCCAGGTTTTTTCTCCCTACATTTGAAACCATCTGCCCTGGCCAATTCCTACTCAAGGTTTTAGCTTCACTGCCACTTCCCAACTCCCCAAACCTGGGCTCCATTCCTTTCCTCTGTCTCCCAAAATACCCTGTATAATCCAACCGGTTTTTCAGACTATACCATAATTGTGGATTAATTGTCTTGACTTGATTATAAATACCTTGAGGGCAGGGATTGTCTGTCTTGCTCATCACTCAGTCCTCTGTGGTTAGCATTGACTGATACATAGCAAATGCTAGATAAATACCTACTGAATGAATGACTTCCTCCAAGACACCATGCTGACTCTTGACATTTTATAATTCTCCACCCCCACTGCCACTTATATCTCTTTTCTGACAGTTTTCAGCCTTTAGAGTATAGAGTTCACCCACCTTCTTCTGCTGGAAGAGCAAGAATGGAAACACCCCGGGCGCCAGGCTCTCACCCTGGGGGTTCCATTAGCAAGAGCAGTCTCAGTGGAAGGAGAGAGGGCTATGTGGCACAGCATCCTCCAACAGGCAGGACATTCACAGCGGGGTGTTCACATCTCCAGGACAGTCTCTGCCAGATGAGATGCAGAACCTAACCTCCAAGAGAATTTTTTCTTTCTTTAGGATTTCCTTTCTCAGGCTGCATCTTTCTCCTGAGAGAAAGAACTCACTCATTCTTCTCAATGAACAAACATGTACTGAGCACTTACTACATGCCGGTCCTTGTCGTTGAGCAATTTGCATTCTAATAGGGGAAATAACCACCTAAGGACATAATTAGGAAACATGTGGACAGTGGACAGTAGGGGGTCCACAGGGAGAAGCCTAACACAGCCTGCGGGCATTTGTCCAGCCCCCTGAGACCTCCATGGATGAGCCTCATTTTATTCTTTCCCAGTCAAGCCTCTTCTCTCCATTCATCTTCTCTTCAGTGAGTCCTCTGTTTTCCTTCTGCCCTAGACAGCTGGATGCTCCTGCCCACCCAGGCAGTTTCCTGGTTCTCCTCTAAAGAGTGAGAGCCTCAAACCTAGGAACATCCTCCTGGGAGGCACTGCCTTCAGCCTCAGCTCTTCTGCGCCCTGGTCATCCTTCACTCACAAGTGAGGCACTGAGTGAAGCTCCAGATTTAAGCATCCAAGGATGGCAGGCTATGTGACCTAGGAAGAGGCTGCCACCCTGTCACTTTGAATTTTCTATTTGTGTGCAAGACCTAACACAGATATCTGTACACAGCAGAGCTTTTTCTAATCTTGACTTAGACTGAACCTTAGAAGAGGAAAGGAGACTCCAAGCCTCGTGTTTAGGGAGTCAAAGCATTTTCTCAGAAGACAAGACCTAGAGAGGGGGTTTAGCCTTGCAGCCTTTGAGGTTGGGCTGCTAACGTTCAAATCTCAGCTCCACTGCTGAGTGGCTAACCATTAGCTGAGCTATTTATCCTCTCTGTAAGCCTGAGTTTCCTCAACTGTAAAATAGGGGTAATAATAGCTCGTATTTCATGGTGTTTCTATGAGGATTAACTTGGATAATTTATGTAAAGCCCTCCATACAGGGCCTGACACATGGCATTCAATAAATGTCAGCTTTATTTTTAGAGGCCTGTTTCAGGTATTGGGTAGCACAGTCCCCAAGCAAGACCCTAGGAGCCACATCTCGCTGGGAGAGCCAATAAGAAGGAAATTTTAAAAGAGATGACAATGATGGATTAAGTCCCACTTTTGGACTCCACATGCTGGCTTTCTCCTTTGATTTCTTCTAGGTGAATCTTAGATGGCTGCCTAGCATTTTACATCAAACAGCTCTAGGGCAGACACAGTCTGGAAAGTGTGTTATTCCAGCCCAGCAACCCAGGGCTAAAGGGCAAGGACCAACCGGAGTGACCAACAGGAAACCTCATCATCCATCCCTGGAGACACAGACAAGACAGACCCCAGATGTTGCCACTGAAACCCCCTTGCAGGCCCTTGTCCTCCCATCACTGCCACCAGGAACTTGAGTTTCCTGCTCATGACTCAGCCCTGAAGGCTCACCTCCTCCATGACTCCCCTCCTACCACCCCAAAGATGTGGTCACTGCATCAATCCCTCAAGCAGGGCCCTTGAGTGACATGAAATCTGCTTTCCCGCAGAGGTGAGGGTGCACCCCTTACACAGAGGGCTTAGTGGGCAGCTGTCAAGTTTTCCAGCTGCCCAGCACCTTCTGAAGACCCATGATAGATTTGGGGAGTTGGCCACCCTACGGATCCTGCTTCTCAAAGATAGAAACAAGAGCAGTCACTTCCCCAGCCTCCTTTGCAGCCAAAACACAAGCAGGTGACTGATGGCCAGCAGGGATGGCCAAGGTCACATTCCGGAGCCAGCAGTGGCTTTGACACTGAAGGCAGCAGTGATGGCAATAATCAGGTCCCTGGCAGTGACGCAATCTATAGCATCCAGTCGGCGGCAGTGGCGGTACCAGCAGTTTTCTCATTAGGCCAGTTCTGCAACATGTAATGGAGCATTATTCCGGGTGTGTAGCCTCCAGTCTGCGTCTCCAGGCGCCACTGATTCTGTGAGACACCCAGCATCCTTTTACCAAACCTTTTCTGCTTAATCAGCCAGAATTGTCTTCTACTGCTTACAACTAAGAACCTGATTCTTACAGGTAGAAATCACAGGGACACATGGTGACAATTTAGAAGTCAAATCTTACTGAGATCTCTCTTGCTTAATAATTCTGTTTAATTCTTCTAAATTCTTTATGTCCCTGGCCCTGCTCCAAAGGACAAACTCAGACCCAAATGGCTTTTAGGCAAGCAGAGCAGGCTGTGCCCCTGCACTGCAATGTGAGGAGGAATGACAGCATCTGAGCATTTGTCAAAACAGCTTCTTCCAGGGCAGAGATCCAGCCTGTCTCTGTTGGGATGATTCCAAAAGCAGGCTCCAGGGGCCACAGCTACAGGCTGGGACCAAAGGCCTCCCTCAGGCAGCTGACACATACCAAGCAAAGAGACCAAGTTCACATTGGGGTCCAGAGCTTGTGGGGTCTGAGATGTCAGGCTAAGGCAAGGAAAGAAGAGTGATGGAAAGACTGAGGAGCCTGCGCTGACTCAGAGAGATGTGTTTGTGATTCCTTGGCTGCAACTCTTCCTGTCCAGAGCTTGGGAGCAGCCACCACTTTAAGTCCCTAAAGGGCCCTGGCACTGCTCACAGAAACACTGGCGAGGTGCCTGGTTAAGCATAAACAAATTAACCTTCCCAGACTCCTGGGGAGCTGAAGAAGGAAGGCATGGCAGCCCTGGGATGTGTCTACAAGCTCCCTGCTAAGGGTCTTCCTGTTTCCCTAAGACCCTCTGATCAGCATGATTGTCCAGGAGAGACCTGGCCTCCAGCTCAAGGACAGAAGGAAGATGAAGCCACAGGGCAGCTGGAATGTGAGCTGTAGGTTTGGAGCCCCCTGAACCATTTCTCCCAGGCAACTGCCTGGCTACTGTGCAAAAGGAATCAAAGCCAAGCCAGGAGAGAGAGAGGGATGAGAGCCCCAATGGCAAAGTATGAGGCCATACATCCTCTGTGCCAGCTCTCCTCTGGTTTCAGGAGCCAAGACAGGTCCTCTTCTGCTCAAGCTAGTTTGAAGTAGCTTCTGTCACTTGCAACCAAAAGAGGCCAAACCATCATAACTTCCTAAGACAGAGTCTTATCCATGTTTCATTTTCTCTGTATGCTCACCATTGACGTTACTGGGGATGAACTATCCTTGCATGGAAGGTGAGCCATTGTGCTTCTGG
Source organism: Equus asinus (assembly GCF_041296235.1). Classification (NCBI taxonomy): domain Eukaryota; kingdom Metazoa; phylum Chordata; class Mammalia; order Perissodactyla; family Equidae; genus Equus; species Equus asinus. The sequence goes on from NC_091809.1 coordinate 51,361,995, forward strand.
CTTGAGAGGCATGTCTTATTCATGCTTTACCATGGGCACCTCACAACAGAGCCAACACAATCCAAACACCTATGAAAATAGCAGCCTAAAGACATATACTGACTCATAGCCTCTGGGAGAAATTTCTGCATAGGTCTGCAGAAGACTTTAGTCTTTAATTCTATTGATAGATTTAGTCAGAGAAGAGATCCAGGCCTCCAGCCCCGCCTCCCCCCCCCCCCCCCGCCCTCCCCCTCTTCTGGCCTTGCCCTTGACCCTGGGAATCTTGGATTGCCAGGCTTATCTCAGAAGACTCAGGGAACTGGCTGACTGCCCCTACCAAATCCAGCGCTGCAGCAGTCAAATAAAATGAGGCCCCACTGTCCCGCTTTCCTGGCCCCCTCCCACCTTGGACCGTTCATATTCAGGGCTCAGCTCCAAGCTGGAGCCACACTCCCTGCATTCTTTACTCGGGATGCTGGCACAGAGCTCCAGGCCCTAGCCCAGCAACAACCGAAGCTTTGTTACCCTGGGGCATGGAAAATTCTCTCCCTGACAGGCTAATTCATTTGACTCTTATTAAGACACAGACCCCCACAGTGCTGTGTCCTCCACTCTGGTCTTTGACAAGCCCCTGGCGCATCGCCCCCAACTCCCCACAGACTCACGGGGTCGGAAGGGAGGTCATCCAGTCCAACCTCCCATCCGGGACCCATCCTCCACATCCCTGGCAGCTCCCAGCCCAGCGAGGGAAGCACCTCCCCCTGAGGCAGCTGTCCCATTGCTGGCTTTTCAGTTGTTAGAAAGTTCTTTCTCATATTGAGCTACAGCTGACCCCCCTGCCACCCCGTTCCTTTTCTATCTTATCACAGATGTAATTCACTCTCATATCTACTGGATGGCCCTGAATTTATTTGAAAACAGATCATTTTGTCCTCAAAAAAATAATTCTCCAGCTAAACAACCCATTTCTTCTTTTATTCCTTATAGTTTTCAGACTCATAGTCATTCTATCCACTCTGGCCTGATATTTTCCAGTTTACAAACATCAGACTTACTTTGTAGCATCAGAACCAAGACCTACTACAGGTGAAATAGTTAAAAAAAAATCCACATCAGTTAATTACAATTCGATCCCTCTCCTTCCGCCTCACTGGAGAACTCTAGAACTTGAATAGTTGATAGGGCAGAAATGCTTAGTTGCCTCCAAATATCCTTTTCCCCTTCTTTTACTTGACAGAACCTATTTTGTTTTTTAGCTGGGCACATTGTAAAATATTTCAGAGGCAATCATCTGTTGCAGCTGTGTCATCATGAAACTAATTTCTAATCAAAGGGAGGTAAGCAGAAATGTGTGAGGAACTTCCTAGAAGCCTCCCCAAGAGTCAGAAGGTGAGCCGTTCTTTCTGCCAGCTTAATCCTGCTTCTGGGACTCAGATGTGATGACTAGAACTCTGGCAGTCATCTTGGACCACGAGGATGAGGCCCTCACATTGGAGCAATTAGACAGAAGGAGGCTAGGGCCCTGACAACGCTGTGGAGCCGCCACACCAGCCAGCGACTACCCAGCTCTAGACTCATTTTATGTGAGAAGTGAACCCTCTTGTTTAAGCTATGGCACTTGAGGCTTCTCTTAAATATGCATTCAGACCCAATCCTAAATTTACCGCCCTGTAGTCACTCTCGTGGGTTATGTGTTTACCCCAAGGGACCTCACACTAGACAATTCTGAGACCAGAAAACTTCAGCTCTACTCATTAATTCTTTTATTTTTTATCTTCTCTCTTTTCAATGCTTAACAAAACTTCACTGAAGACTGAGGGATAACATGAAGAGATTATAACCAGAAAAAACTTAAACCTGAGGTTTTCGTTTCCTAGGGCTGCTGGAACAAAGTACCACAAACTTGCTGTCCTAAAACAACGTAAATCTATTCTCTCACAATTTTGGAGGCCAAAAGTCCAAAAGCAATATCACAGGGCTGGAATCAATGTGTCAGTGGGGCCACGCTCCCTCCAGAGGTTCTGGGCAGAACGTGTTCCTGTCTCCTTCAGCTCCTGCTGGCTGCCAGCATTCCTTGGCTGTGGCCACGTTGCTCAAATCTCGGACTCTGTGGTCATGTCACCTTCTCCTTCTCTTCTGTGTCAAATCTCCCTCTGCCTTTCTCTTCTAAGGATATGTACGATTGCATTTAGGGCTCACCCAGATAATCCAGGATAATTTCTCTATCTCAAGATCCTTAACGACTTACGCAAAGTTCTTTTTGGCGACATCGAGTACCATTTGCAGGTTCCAGGGATTTGCATGTTGGTATGTTTTGAGGGTCATTATTTGAGGGCCTTCCACCACTGGATGTTAAACACGGCTCCTCTCAGAGCTTAAGATCTAAGACCACAGTGATGTCTTAAAGCAGTGTCCCCCACCTAGCTCCTGGCCTGCTGCCGTGCTGCAGGGACAAGCTTACTATCCTGCACTGAGTGTCCGAGGCTCGTCTCCCATAGCCAGGACTTAAGTCCCCAGCTCCTCCAGGCTCAAAGAGAGGAAAGTGTTTCCCATGCTTGCCTCTGCCACCTGCCTTCATACCCCACTACTAAGTCAAAAGCCCGCAGTCCCACCTTCTTCTCCTGTACCAGGACTGGCCTCTTATTAGGATACTTGACAGCAGGATTGCCCAAAGGGATGTGGTCCAGGTCCTAAGGCTCTAAAAACAAACCAATTCATCTCAGAAGTCAGTGCTCAAGGATTCTCCTACTCATTCCTTTGAAGAAAGGCAAGGGACTTCATCGGCAAGCCAAACAGGAGGTGGAATAATGTAGATCTGAGCTCTAATTCCTCCGTTTGCCAGGTACTTCACCTCTATGCATCTCAGTTTCCTCATCCGGAAAATGGAGATAGAAGGGATAATAATACCCACCTTGCAGGGTTATTGTGAGAATTTAAAAAACTGTATGTAAATCATGTAGCACCATGCCTGGCTCCCAGAAGCTCGGAAAATGGGGGCTACGCCTCATCCATTCAGTTTTCCCTCCAATAGTTGACTGAACATCCTACTAACGTTGGAGATGCGCTCATGACTCAGACAGCATCGCCCCGCAGTAGCTCACACCCTGGGTCTGATTCCCATACAAGCCATCTCCAACGGCATGTGTGCTCCAGTGCAGACTTGACCAGAGGAGCGGTGGAGGAACCCATTTGCTCTGGAGCTTCTTGTCTTGTCACTTTCTCAAAACAGGGTAGCAGAGAAAAATTTACAGAGAAGAGTGCATTTGTGTCCAGGGCCCCACAATGTGGCAGGATGGCCCGGAGCTGCCGGAAGCTCCACTCCTGAAAGTGGATGCTGACTGTAAGGACACCCAGCCTTCAGAGGCTGGACTCCAGGCCACTGCACATTGCACTGACCCTCTGCTTATTACTCACATGAGGAAGATAGCCCCCTATTTAGGATTTTTAGTTAAATGCTAAAAATTGGTGGTAAATTAATTAAGATATAACTTAAACAGCACCAGCCTTCCCTCATCAACAGTTCCTAAGACAGGACAGGCAGCATTAATTGTTGCAATTAATTAGGCATTAAGCTGATAATGGGTACAGCTGCTAACAATTAACAGCTAATTATGTCAAGCACTTTAACCATTTCACAAAAGAAATGGAAATTGGAGGGAAGGGAGAGGGGAGATGAAAAGAGAGAAAGCAGTTACCTTGTAAACAAATGAGATGCAGTTAGCTCCAAATGCAGCTGGATCCTGCTGTTGAAATGACAGGAGAAGTTGATACCAGCCCTGTCCCCAGCAAGGCTGAGCTGCGTGGAAGCCACGTGAGTCTGAAATTGAGCAGAGGAAACTGAATAGTGAGCAGAGCCCACACGTGCCGAGCTATGATCTCAGCTCCTGGCATGCATTAACTGTGTAATCCTCACAGTACATCATGGTAGGTATTGTTATTAGTGCCATTTTATAGATGAGGAAACTGAGGCACAGAAAGGGTAAGTGACTTGCCCAAGGTCACTCATTTATAAGTGTTAGAGCCTGGATTCACACCCAGGCACATTGGCTCTAGGAAACACCCCAAAACAAGTGGACCTCACTAATTTGCTGAATTCTTAAACCCAGATAGCAATGTTGTATTGAACCATGAGCTCAACCAACTAATCTTAAGAGGAAAGAAAAAGCACCTTGTAGGCAGTTCAAACTGGAACTGTGCATTTTCTGAAGTCACAAAGCTGACAGAAATTCAAATCACTCCCAATCCAAGCTAGTATTTCATTTGTGCCCCTGAATGTAAGGCCCTCGCTCCCTCTTCTCCATAGAGACCTGTTACCTGCTGGGATCTGCCAGCCGTCTCCTCGGGGGCCCTCAGATCCTCTTCCCCAGTGGACTTTGCAGCAAGCATCATGGGTTGGTTTTCACTCAGGACTGTTTCCAACAAGCTTTATCTTTATCACTTCATGGGAGAGAAAAGGGAAAGGACTAGAAGAATCAGGCCAAACTAGCCACCTATACACACACACACACATACATGCAAGCACACACATGTGCACACACACATGTGCACACACACAAGCGTACCTTACTTAGATGATTTACTAAAGAGGAGAGGGTTGCAGCAAAAAGGATCAAGTCTACTTGTCCTTACTTAAAACCAAGAGAGATAAAGTGTCTCACCTGGTGTCCAGGGGATGGCAGATAAAGTCAGGACTGAAAACTTACGTCCCCATGCTCCATATCAGAACATCTCAAATTTGAGCAAACATAAGGATCAGCGGCAGAACTCAACACTCAGATTCCTGGGTCTCTCGCCCAGAGATTTCAGTTCAGTGGGTTTGGGTGGGACCCAAGAAACTATTTCTGATAAGTTCCCAGGTGGCCATGCTGCTGGTCCACAGACCACACTTTGAGAATCACTGCTCCATACTACCCCATTTCTGGCTACTCGTCCTTGTCCCAAGCCATCAGACCTCATCAAGGCCCACTAATTGTCCAGTCTGGCCCAGTGGGCACAAGTGTTTGTGCTGGTCCCACTGAACTGGAAGTTCAGGTGGCAGTAGTTGGTCATCCTTGCCCAGGACTGTTCTAAACAGAATCCAGGAAAAGGGGCCAAGCAGGCCTCCTGTTCCACTCCCCTGCCCCACCTCCTGTCTCACCCAGCTTGAGGGTGGAAGGAGTTCTCTGTTTGCTAGGAGTAAAAACGAAACTGTACCACATTAGAGCAGTCATGGGAGGGCTTCTGAGTCCACAGGTGCCCCCGCCTTTGCCAATACGACCCGTGTCTCCCTCATCAGGATTCCCAAGGGGCTGAGACCTGCCTTCTCTCTCCTAGAGGCAAGCCCTTCAGGCCCACCAGCGACCCTCAGGGCCTCCTCTGTGATCACCCTGTCATCTTCCTGGCGCTGGGACTCAGGCTGCCAGAGCTCTGCGACTGAAACTAGAGCTGTGGGGGCCACCTTGGGGCCAGTGGCAGCCTGTGGGGAGCACACTGTGGGCAGGAGCCTTTAGGGAGTGGAGCGCATCGTCACCACAGGGAGCTCCTTTGTGCTGGCTGGTTTCGGGCTACACTTTGGGGCTACGGAGGATGAGTTGCCCAGAAACACTTGGCCCAGCTGAGGTAAAATCACCAGTCTTCTGTACTTCCAGATGCCCCTCTTTTAGAATTCATACCCTCTCCTTCAAAGAGGCTCAGAGCTCCAGTCTTGGTATGGCAAAGGGAAATTTCTGGAAAAACTTAGGCATTGGACACTGGGGACTTCACATGTGGCCTTTGGTAGGGTTATTAAAAAGATCATAAGGGCACCTTCATACGCTGTTGGTCGAAGTGGAAATTTTTCCCTTCTCTCTGAAAGGAAACATGACAAAGTATATCAAAGACCTTTAAATGTATAATTCTGCTTCTAGGAATTTGCTTTAGGGAAATAATTGGACCAGGGCTCAAAGACGAATGTACAAGGGCATTCATTGCAGCATTATTTATAATATCAAAAAATATAAACAACTTAAATGCATAAATAAAGATGAGTTTGGTTAAATGAGCCATAGGAAATATATTCACTGAAATATTATGCAACTAATAAAAATGATATGGAAGAATTTTTATAGACAAGAGAAAATATTCACAATAATATTGTCAAATTATAAAATTCAGCCTATAAAACAGTAGATAGAGAATGTGATTTTTGTAAAACTGTATATGACTCTGTGTGTGTGTATGTGTGTTTGTGATCTCTGGAGAGAGGAAAAAAAAACACTAAAAGGGCATACACCAAAAGGTTAATAGTGGTTATCTTTACATGATGAGTATATAGGAAATTTCTGGGTTTTCTTTTGTATTTTTCAGACTCCATTGAGCATACGATGGAGTCTGAAAAGAAAAATCATAAACTAACTAACATAATTACTAGTGATATAATTTCAGGTGACCCGAATAGGCCATGATAAACATTTTGGGGTAGAGCTTTCCTATTGTTTCTACAAGTCTATATGGTAAACTTAGAAGGATAATTATAAATACACAGATGACTTTTTAAAAAATCTGCATGCACGTGTGCAGACAGGCCAATGTGCTAGTAAAAGAAAACACATTTTCAGTACATAATATACATATTCATTGGTCCCTATACTCCTTCCATCCCCCACTCAGGCAACAAAGATTTTTTTCTCCATAATATCTCCTAGCAGCCAAATACAGGCACTGCTAATGAATATTAATTGACCTAACATCTTGTGGTGATGAAACTGTGCACATTTCCCTGTCTCATTTGGTTGCTAGGGAACCATGTGAGACAGCCGTGGGGCCCTGGGACGTAAACCTGTTAAGTGCAGGGCAGTGTTAAACCAAAAATCAGAAATACTCCACCTGGTTAATTGTGTATGCCAGCAACTATGTGTATGCATGTGGTCCTGACAAATAAACAGAAACAAATAAATATCAATAGGCAGCTTGGCAGTGGGCAGGCAAGCCAGTGGAGATGGGGGTAAACTCTCAAATACTACAGCCCCTTCACCAAGGATCTCCTGAAACCATCCTTTCTTCTGGAATCCCCTTCCGAGGATTCCATTGGCACTGTTGTTCCTTCCCCACCATTCTTCAAGGTCTAGAGTGGAACCATGCGACTGGTGCTGGAGGCAACACCTGAGAAGGGGAAGGAGGGAGTGCAATAGTTAGATGTAATTACCCTGAAATTGTAGGCATCATTTCCCAGCAGCCCAGTGCTCATATTAGGTGCAAGCAAATACGCTAATGAGTGAACCCGGCCTGCCTGCGATTTTCCTTCTGCACCTGACTTTGACTCTTTTTGTTTCCTCCTTCCTAACCCTTTCCTCTTCTGGCCGTTCAACTAGTAGGGAACCCCTCCTTATCAGTGTTGGTCCCTTGTCTGGCCGCCTCATCCCCTTGCACTGTGCAAAGAGCACATCCCATTGCACAGGCTTCTGGAAGACCACACGCATGGAGGTTCCCTATCTCCCTAACTCTCCTACTTCTCTTTCTTCCTCTTGTCTTCTCTGTAAGCGCTCACTCTACACCAATCCTCCTGACCATTCTCCCTTTCCTTTTGACTAGGCCCCTTCCCTACAAAATAAAGAAGTCCTTGTCCTTGGGTCCCTTCCTGTAATATGCCCACAGGCATGTCAAAAGCCCCTCTATTCTGTTTGGCAGTCTCCCTAAAAGGGAGGGTCAGGCTCCAGTCTCTGCATCTGCAGTCTTGGCTGGGAAATGGAAGGGTGGGCCCTGGTCCTTGGAAGTGAAAGGGAGTGAGGCTGGGGATGGTAGGTGTTCTTATTTGAGCTTCATCCAGTTTTTCCTCCAGTACCTGAAATTAAATACAACCATCAGGATTAATTTCCTTCAAAAGACTGCTCTGTAGTCCATATGAATCCGTATTTATCTAAAATATGTCCATATAAAAAATTCATATTCTTTCTTCTTATTTCCATCCATTTATTCCTTTAACAAATACTAACTGAGCACTTGGTCCATGCCCAGAATTTTCACTGGGTCCTGTGTGGATCAATGATGAATCTAAACAAACACAGACCCTAGTGTTATGGAGCTTAAAATATTACAGAGAATCCAAAAAAACCAAAAACCAGTTAAATAACCTCACATATAATAACCTTCCACAACTGAGGAAGTGTGGTTAGGAGAGGCATGTGGAGCTAGGAGGGGAGGGGCTGGTCACCTAATTTTGGGGACGAGGGAAGGTCCTGAGGACATGGACTCTTATGTCTCAGGAAATATCAACCTGATACTCACCACCCTCCCTCACCTCACCAACGTGAGATGGTGCAGGTCTCTTCCTCCTGGGTGGAGAGGAGGTCGTGTGGTTGGGGGGAGAGAGGCTCTAGGCTCTTCTAAATGAAGAGGAAAATGAACTCATTTGCCATTTTTCTTTCTCTCCCCACTCTCCTCTGAATTTGAAAATGTTGAATTCTCAGAAAGATTCTGAAAGAAACTCCATGTCATTAAACACATAGACCGCTTTCCACAGAATGGATCCTGGTGGCTGTAGGCTTCTTTACGGGTTAAGGGTATTAGGGGGAAGCAGAGGTGGTGGGTGTGGGTGTTCAAGATTAGAGAAGCCAAGGAGTCAAGTGGCTCTGTTCAGGAAAGGAGAAGGGTAGAGAGACATCCTGAGGGAGAGAGAGAAGATCCCAGAGTGAGAACATGGGGAGAGACACAGAGATGGGGAAACAGACAAGAGGCCAGGTGCTGGTGGCCAACAAGAGAGACCAGAGAGAGACACCCAACAAGAAGCTGGGGGACAGAACAGCTGCTGCCTTCTCCAGTTTCTACTACAAGACCTAACTACAATCTATATTCCCCAAATACCTTGTGGAGTAAATTTGTGAGGAAGAGTTGAATCTACTTTAAGGTTAGTTTGGAAAAGCAGAAGCTGCTCTCAGCCTCAGAACTGGAAGGGATCCAAAGAGGTCATTCAGCCCTTCAGCTGTAATCCTCTCGCTTGTTTCTTCAGACAGATGTCTGGCTTCTGTTTGAACACAAAGTGACTGGGACATCACCCCTTCTTAAGGCACCAGTTCTAATGCTGAGGATGTTTTCCCTTATATTGAGAGCAAATCTGCCTATAACATCCATCTCCTGGGCCATGATCTTCACTGGGAAATTACATAGACCAGACTGGATCCTCCATCATGCAAGAGCCCACTAGATACACGAAGACACAGTCTCCTTCATATCACTGTCCTCATTCATTCATTTATTCATTCCCTCTCCAAATGCTTACTGAAAGCCTGCTCTATCATGTGCAGTGATAACTGTAAGGGAAGCCAGCCTTGACCTTAGTAGCCCAGAGCTTCCTGTGGGAGACAGAGGCACATGGACAATTTCAATAGAGAGAGGTTAGAACCTGAGAGAAGGGCCCATCCTTCTAGGACATTTTAAGAATCCACTAAAATGAAGCCACCATATTTTTACAAAGATACTTTTTAATGTACAAGGTTCTAGCTGTAGCCTTTCCATCCCAGGCCGTGATCCTGAGGAGACTTAGTAAATGTGAACAAGGGGGTCCAGCAGGTTGGAATGAGGAATGCCAAGTTGATGGACAGATTCTGCCATCTAAATCCAGCCACCCCCACACATGGCTGGTAAGAGGCTATCCCTTGTATCAAAAAGAAACCTGAGACATTACCTCAGGTTTATCTCAGAGGAGTTGGGATGAAGTGAGGGAAAATAGCTCCCTGGCCCTCTGGCCAAGCCAACAAGGAAGATGGCATCTCCTCAGTCTAGGTCCTGAATTCCCTAGTCCCTCAGAGTCTTTGATTCTTATGACAGAGCCATCCTACTAGGTTCCATGAAGCAGAACATAATAGCTGGGATTTTCTCTGCTGGAGACTCTTCGGGCTGTGAATTGGTTCTCTTTCAGAGGTCTACCTCAGGAATGTGGGGCACAAACTTCTTGTTTGGCCAGAATGTAGAGCTGGGAGTCAGCAATATAAGAAAAGCCTGGAAACTGAACTTGGTTAGACACAAGTTTACCAAACTCTTACAAAGCAGTTCAAGCCTCCCTCAGCTTGTCCCACTGGCAGTGTTCTGAAGGCCCTATGCCTCAGCCTTGCGGAGGAGGCACCTGTGTGAGGCAGGCAGCAGGAGTGCCAAGCATGGACCAATCTGGCCATCATGCAGAGATGCATTGTCCAGGAAGGCTAGACCACTGCCTACAACCACTGTTGCCCTTTGATGTCTTAGAAGTTGGAATCTAGGACACCAAAGTACTCAAAGATTTCTGTTAGTGCCATTATTTGTTTTGGCATTGGGAATTCGCCATTGAATCATAGAGTTCTAGGAGCAAAAGTGGCTTTGAGATACCATCTTGTCTTTCCTATCCTCCTTGCCAAGCCATCTTAACCAGCAGAGTATCTGTTCTCTACTAGTATGAAAAGAAGAAAACATGGGAACACAAAATGGTGCAGCCACTTCGGAAAACAGTTTGGCAGTTCCTCACAATAATAAACATAGAGTTTTGACCCATCAATTACACTCCTAGATGTCAACCCAAGAGAAATGAAAACATATGTCCACCCAAAAACTTGTACATGAATGTTCACAGCAGCATTACTCATAAGAGCCAAAAATGGAAACAACTCAAATATCCATCATCTGATAAACCGATAAACAAAATGTGGTATATCTATCCAAGCAGTGGAATATTATTCATCAATAAAAGGAATGAAGTACTGATACATGTTACAAGCTGGATAAAAGTTGGAAACAGTATGCTAAGCAAAAGAAGCCAGTCACAAAAGGCCATATACTGTATGATTTCATTTATGTGAAATGTCCAGAATAGGTAAATGTATAAAGAAAAAAAAAAGGAAATTATTGGTCATAAATGGCTGGGGATAAGGGAAATGAGGGTGGGATGTGGAGTAAGTGCTAATGGATATAAATATTCTTTGGGGTATGATAAAAATATTCTAAAATTGGATTATGGTAAGGGTTGTACAACTCTGTAAACTAAAAACCACTGGATTGTGTACTTTAAACAGGTTGACTTTATGGTTTGTAAATTATATCTCAAGAAAACTGTAGAAGAAGGAGGAGGAGGAAGAAGAGAAGAGGCAAATTTTAGAGCCACAGAGGACAGTTTCCTGGTGCCAGGAATAACATACTCTAGTCCCCAGATAGTACATGTCTCCATGAGTGAGTGTGTATGTGTGTGTGTGTGTGTGCTTCCTGGGCTCAGTCAGGAACACTCCTACTATAATAGACTGTTATTCTGGTGGCCACCAACAAGCCTTGCTTCCATGTAACCTCACCCTCTTTGTGCAGTCCTCTCCCACATTGACTCTGGGCTTGGCCATGCGATTTGCTTTGGTCAATGGGACATCAGCAAGCATGACACAAACAGGTTGGATTAGTGCTTGCACACTAGCGCTGGTCCTCTTGGAATGCCCTCACTTGGATCCTTGGGCCACAATTAGAAGAGATCCAGCAACACACTGAAAAGGTCACATGGAGAGAGAGAGAGAGAGAGAATGCCCCAGCCAGCTCCCAACCATACAAGTCATCTCAGCTGAGAGAGAAGCCATGGATCAAGAATCTATCTTGGATGTTCCAGAGCCAGCAGCCACTGATGGGACCAAAGAACCAACCAGCTGAACCCAGCCCCAAGTGCAGAATCATGAAAAATAAAACAATGTTACTGTTTAAGCCATGAAGTTTTACAGCGGTTTGTTATTCAGTAAATACTGAAACACTCTGAAAGGCCTGACAGCCTCCACCCTTGTCACTCAAGACTTGATAATGAGCTTCACTCTGATGGCTTTGAATTCTGAGATGGATCTAAGGAAAAACACGATTCTAATGTGCGTATAATGCGCCATTTGTCACTGTTGTTTAGTGCAATTTAACACAATATTTATCTGATTGGCATATCAGTTACTTTACATCATGGAGAATTGGCTGTACAGGGATTCTGTGCTTGGCAATGAGAAGATTGATTATGGTTATTATACTAATGGCTGAAAAAAATGAATTTCATCAAGAAAGTTGTTTTGAAGCTGTAGTGACGAGCCAAGCCTTGTATGTTTACTCACAAAACACATACTGCAGACTAAGCGCTGATCCTAGAAGGCCTTGGGACCGAGATGCTGGAGCAGCCGAGACACACCTGCAATGACAGGTAAAGTGCTGCAGGAGACAGAAACACTTTTCTTAAGCCTTTTCCCTGGCGTCGTAATCACTTTTCTATTACCCAGACCATCTTAGCAAGCAAAGTGTTTTTGAAAAAATCTCCTATCTCTCCACTAATGGGTGGGTCTACCCTCAAAAAGATGACACGTCTGGGAACCCTTCAGAAACACTTGACTTTCCTCTCAGCTCTGAGGCATCTGTTTGCATATCCTGTGATGCTGCAGCGACCACGTCTGTTTGAAAATATTAGCAGTACACACGTTTCCTTGTGTAATCAAACATTTTGACAGTTAAGACTATGCCAAATAAGGGTTTTGTTTGGAGTCTATTCGAAGGGTTGGAATTTAGACGTATATTTTAAAAGATAAACCTGGAAATTTGGGGGTTAAAAACAATGTTTTCTCTCTCTATGGCAGGTTCTCGTCACTCACTTCAATTAATTGCCTCATTTTCTCACTTTATCTCAACACGGTTACAGTTCTGCACCTGAAGTACAGGGTCTTGGTGGAAGGAAGTCATCTTTGTGCTCAATAGAAAGTTTGTTTCAAATTCCTGACAGGAGTCAGAGGAACGGTGTGCAACTGCTGGTCACCTCTCTGGACCCAGCTTCTCCATGGACTCATTAGACTCAGAGAGACCTCCCCAGACCTTTGCCACTGACGAGAGAAAATGAGGTTTGCTGGATGGATTTTAGCAAGGGACGGAGCCCTCACGATAACACAGCATTAGTGAAATTCACCTTTGGAGCCATTTGCTTGCTTCTAGCAGCGCTTCACTTACGATCAGTGTTCTCTGTCCCCACTGCAATTTTCTTGCTTTGAAAAATAATAGTGAGACACATGCTTCAACTAGAAGACGTAGGACTGGCCACACTCCTTGGCACCCAGTAGATTGGTCCCACCAGCAAATGCTCACCAACCAGTGGTAAACAATTGGAGGGGACATGAAAGCTGAGAGGGAGTCTCTGTAATCGAGCTGCATAATGAGAGGAAACAGAAGAAGAGCTTCTATTAATAATGACACAGTAATTGGAGGTCACCCAAAGAGAGCCCTGGTACACTCAATATTCACATTAGCTTTGCACAGAAACCATTGTAGCTCTTTCTAAAGGACTAATGTGAGCAATAGTGAGGTTGTTTATCAGATTTATCTGGTCCCAGCAAAATGTACTTCCATCCCAGAGGGAATTTAGGCCAGCCTGTAGCACTTCACTACGAGAGGAAAATTTTTGATTGGAGTCAGAGGGTAATTAATGCAAAGTTCAACTGCCCACCCAAAACAGACCCCATGAACTCTAGAGCCATTTTGTAGGCATTTTCTCCTACACGAAGTATGCGCGAGCGGTTACTTCCTAAGGAACAGAGAGCATTAGACACTTGCCACGGCAGGACTGACAGCCTCTGAAGGGAGCTGGGAGGCAGAGGGCAGAGTGCCAGGAGTGTGTCCAATTGGATATCTGAGTCCCATCAATCGCATTTGAAAAACCAGTCCCCAGCTCTTTCCTTCCACCCTGCCCCCATCCCTCCAGGGTTGGACTGAGGGAAATTCATTATTGTTTGGTAAGTCAATATGAAATTCCAAGAAAGAGATAATTTTTTAAAACCCCATTGTGTGGATGGCTCATTATAACATCCAGATAAATCTTGGGTATATTAAAATTCTTCATTGCCATAAATTATAATAGTATCAAAATAGATTTCCTTTGCAAAGAGAGTTCCATTGATATGATTCATATAACCACCCAAAAATGAAATTTGCACAGGGATAATGTGGAGGTGATGTGTTAACACCTCATTTGGGTCAGATTTTAAGGCTCCTTTAAGCAACCAGAGTAAGAAGATGCCCTTCCAACTAAGGGCTTGGCTACAGGTGGGGTTCTGCACACCTTAAGCTTGTTCCCTAAGCTTCCTGGCTCCACTGCTATCTCAGATTTCTTCTCTTGCATGCCTCCCCAAACTCCATAAATACGAAAAACAAGATGGTTCTTGACTCACTCTCACCTTCCCGGAGAAAAACTGAAATTCAGACCTAAAACACACAGAGGATTGCAAGGACCTTAAGGGTGGTGTTTATTCCTTTGTATATCCAGTCTTGGGCATGGTAGATCATTGACAAACTTTCTAAAATGAATTAAGTAAACAGACGAAAATATAAGATCTTTGTTTCTATTTGCATTAAACCAGCAGGTGAGGGGACCTCTAAATCAGAGACTGTACTGGGTTGAATAGTGTCTCCCCAAAATTCATGCCCAATTGGAAGCTGCGAATGTGACCTTATTTGGAAATTGCGTCTTTACAGATGTAACCCAGTTAAGACGAGGCCACCCTGGATGAGAGTAGGCCCTAAATCCAACATGACTGGTGTCCTTATAAAAAGAGGGATATTTGGGCACAGAGACACAGACAGAAATACGAGGAAAAGGCCATGTGAAAACAGAGGCAGACATTGGAGTGATGCATCTACAAGCCAAGGAATGCCAAGCAACTCGCAGAAGCTCAGAGAGGCCACAAAGGATTCTTGCCTAGAGTCTTCAGAGGGAGCATAGCCCTGCCAACATCTTGATTTTGGAATTCTAGCCTCCAGAGAGAATAAATTTCTGTTGTTTGGAGTCACCCAATTTGTAGCGCTTTGTTACAGCAGCCCTAGGAAACTAATACAGGGACCTTCAGGGGAAGGTTATTTGGTGACTCTCTCAGGGTCTACAGGCAACTCTCCTAAGAACTTAGTGAGAAAAGCAAAGTCAAGTTAAGACCACCTTCCAAGATGCTTGGGTGAAGGAAGGATGACTCAGGCACCATCTGCTGGTCCTGCCCTCATCTCTTTTCTTTCAATCAACACAAAGAAGGAAGGAGACACCAGTCATCCCTGGAGACTCACTCAACACTCTTGCTTCACAGTGCTTTGAGCTCCTTAAGCCCCAAGGCTTTCACCTCCACACCACACCAGCCCCTCACCCCGCTAGCTCCATGCTTCCCATCTAAAATCTTAAAGCCTATGAGGCCAGCCCAGTGGTGCAGAGGTTAGGTGCACACATTCTGCTTCAGCAGCCTGGGGTTCGCTGGTTCAGATCCCGGGTGCGGACATGGCACCGCTTGGCAAGCCATTCTGTGGCAGGCGTCCCACATAGAAAGTAGAGGAAGATGGGCATGGATGTTAGCTCAGGGCCAGTCTTCCTCAGCAAAAAGAGGAGGATTGGCAGCAGATGTTAGCTCAGGGCTAATCTTCCTCAAAAAAATAAATAAATAAATAAAAATAATAAAATAAAAATCTTAAAGTCTAATATCCCTTCTCCATCCTTAGCTTCCCACTCACCTGTCTCACGCCACTAACCACATGTGTTCATTCATTTGGTCAATCAATCAATCAAGAATCATTCCCTACCACAATTCACTTATGACTTGGCACTCCAAATTTAGTCCCCACTGAGGTCACTCTGCAGGTGTGACTTGCCACCTGTTCTTGTGAGGGTCATAAGCAATGTTGCCCCACATAACTTTTGTAATGATAAAAATATTCCATATGTGTACACTGTAGCCACTAGTCACCAGTGTGACTAAGAAACTGAATTTCAATCATATTTAATTTTAACTTTAATTTAAATTTCAATAGTTATATGTAGCTCATGGCTACCATAGTAGATAGTTTAGGTCTAGAAGAAATTTTTTAATCAGACACAAAACACAGAGACACAAAGAGCCTTGCAGACATCACACACACACACATACTTCCCAAGGATGAACATTAATTCTCAGACCATAAGGAGGAAAAGAAACATGATGTAACCATTCCATAATTTGCAAGGCCATCTCAGCTCACAATGGAGTTAATAGCCTACATCACTATGCAGATGGGTATTAGTTCAATTCTTCTCCTCCAAACCCCAAACTCCTTTCAAAAATCCTTTGGGCCACTGAGAGTAAAAAATGGCCCTATTACTGAACCTCCCACTCCTTAATGGCTGTTCTAAGATCCTGCTGATGCTCTGACATCACCATTTACAAGGGCTTGATTAAGTAAGTTCTTAAACAAGGTGCCATTCTTTTTCCCAGTCTAGGGGAAGAGAGAATTGGAGGAGGGGAGGAGATTGTTCTTCCAGTTACCATTATTCCACCAATAATCCCCTAAGCTTTATCTCCAGCCTCTCCCTTTCTTCTAGAACTTTCTCCTCTGGAGCATAAAGTGGTGAATTTGGATCTTACCTCTGCTATTCTCCTGGATCTGATTTCAATCTCTACTTCTTAACAAGTGTGTGATCTGGCCCAAGTTCTATGAGCACATACAACATGGGTCAAATTCATACCTATCTGCGCGGAATAAATGGAGCAGGGAATATGACATGCCTAGTACAACATCCCTATCTCTCTCCTTCTTTGCTAATGAAGGAGGCTTTCTTAAAAAGAAATCTGCATCCTCCCTATGAACAGATATTGAGAAGTTGAGAGGCAATAGCCCCATGCTGGCTCATCAAGGACTCTGAACACAGTGCCAAACACCTAGACATTTGCAATCATCCAAATGACGGAAGTTTTCCATGTTAATCCGGATATTGCCCATAGAGGAAGCATGGTCTGGGAAGAGGTGTGTGTGTGTGCTTTGCTCTGATCACGGTAATGAAAGGGCTGCGGCATCCAGTTCTAGCTACGCAGAGTTCCTGAGCCAGCGCAGTCAGAGATAAAGTTCTTCAGCTTCTGTCTTGACACAGTCAGGCCTCTGGTCCTAAATTAAGTACAGGGCTTGTTTCTCTGACTTGAATCACAGCTGCCTGAGTTAGCTGACAGGGCCTTTTAAGATTTTTCTCATCTCAGAGCGGCTCTCTGTAGAGCCCTATTTGATCAATAATAAAATAGCTATCTAGCCACTCTGGCTGAGCACAAAATGGAGTTTGATTTTCAGAGAGATGTCAGCGTGGGGGATGATTCTTAAGGGTGCTCTGCTTTGTGCAGATTCAGGGTGGAGCTCTGTTCCTGGCGACATCTCAGCTAAGACCCCTGAGGGGAGCATGAGTGACTGGGACAATGGGAATGCCCATGTTGCCTGCTGGTGATTTCACCCTTCACATGGCTTGTTGGCTTGCAATGATGGCAAGAGTCTTTATCATTTCTGCCTACGTACGGGGCAAAGTTGGACCCTTGGGACATAGACCAAGGCTGCCTTCTGTGGTGCCCCTTTGCCATCTCCCATTGTCACCCTCATCCTCTCTCGCTCCTTCCCCTTAACCCAAGAGAATATTAGTGTTTAAAAAAACCCACCCAAGCCAGCCCCAATGGCCTAATGGTTAAAGCTCAGTGGCCCAGGTTCAGTTCCCAGGCATGGAACACACCACTCATCTGTCAGCAGCCATGCTGTGGTGGCAGCTCACATAGAAGAACTAGAAGGACAACTAGAATCTACAACCATGTACTGGGGCTTGGCAGAGGGAAAAAAAAGAGAGAGAGAAGATTGGCAACAGATGTTAGCTCAGAGTGAACCTTTCCCAGAAAAAAAACCACCCACCCACCCATAAACAATTTCATTTTCAATGCATATGAAAACTAAAGAAAAATGCCAGACTAGTCTTTCTCCTTTCTTAAATGCTTATTTATTTATTCAACATTTATTGACTTTACTAAATGCCAGAATCTGTTTTAGACCTGGGGATACAAAAGAGAAAGCCAGACATTCAACAAGTCTTTGCAGCAACTGTTAAAATAGAGGTGGGTGGTGGAGTGTGATCTGTGGGGTCAGACAGACGTGAGTGTGAATGCCAGCACTGCAGGCTCCAGCCTTCTGGTTCCCCTCCCACCCCACTGGCCACTCTCTTTGTGCATTTTTTGCTGGTTTCTCCTCATCTTCCCCACCCCTAGGCAGAGAAGGGGTCCTAGGCTGCAGCCTTCTTTTCCACCTACTCTCACTCCCCAGGTCCCTGAGAGCTTTAGCTAGTATCTCTATGTTGTGACTCTCATTTGTTCCTTGAGCCTTAAGAAATTTATTTCTCAAGGCCTGACTTGTTCTCAAAATCCCAGATTCATATACCCGACTGCTTACTTGCCATCTCCTCTTGGAAGTCTACTGGAGGCTCCCAAACTGAATCCTGATCTTCCCTGACTGAGCCTGCTCCTCCCAGTCTTCCCCTCTCAGCTGATGGCAACTGCATCCCTCTAATTGCTCAGGCCCAGACCCTTGGAGTCATCCTTGACTCCTGCCCTCTCGCCCACCCCACATCCAATCCATCAGCAAATCCTTTTAGCTCTGCTTTCAAGACACGTCCATCACTGCTACTGCCCTGGTCTAAGGCCTCATTGTTGCTCTCCTGGATTATTGCAATAACTTTTTAAACGGCTTCTCTGCTTCCAGACTTGTCTGCCCACTTTATCCTCAATAAGTAGCCAGACTTATCTTTTTAAGACCTGGACAGATACATCACTCCTCTGCTCCAATCCCTCCAATGACTTCCCATCTATCTGAGGAAATGCCCCAGGAACCCCATCTTCTGCACCTCCCCTCTCTGTCCAGCCAGACTGCCTTCCTGCCTCTTCCTTGACCATGCCATGTATGCTCCTGCCTTAGAGTCTTCTCCTCCCCCAGGTATCTTCCTGGCTCTCACCCTCACCTTTGTCTAGTCTCCGCTAAATATCTGTGGGGCTCTCCCTCACCACTCTCTATAAGAGCACCCAGCGCCTCCCCATGCACTCTCTGTACCTTTATCCCGCCTTGTTTGGCTTCCTAGCACTATTGCCCTATGACATCGGTAGACTGGGTGTCTTACTTGTTCATTGTCTTTGTTTCCTTGCTAGAATCAATTCTATAAGATCAGGTTCTTATTTTTTTACCCCAGACTGTATTCCCAGAGCCTTGAAGAGTGCCACCACATAGCAGGAGCTCAATAAATGTCTGTTGAATAGATGAACAAATAAAATAATGTTCTTTAATTGTAATGGAGGAGAGTCTAAGATGCCCAGGTGCCTGCCCGGCCCAGGGCCTACGTCTGAAGAAAGCAGCCATATGCAGTTCCTTACACAGAGGTTACTATGTTTTGGATCATGTGACCCTATGACCCTGATCACTGCTGATTAAACCAGCAATCTGCACTGCTGAGACGGCTGCTCCTGCCTCTCCCCACTGCAGCCCTGCCTCTCTCTACCTCCTCCCCTGCTGTTCCCCAGACAGCTAACATATTTGGACTAAGGCAATGCTGTCCAATGGAAATACTATGGAAGTCATATATGTAATTTCAAATTATCTAGTAACCACATTTTAAAAATGGAACAAGAAACAGGCAATATTAATTTTAATAATATATTTTATCTTGCCCAATATATCTAAAATATTATCATTTAAGCACATAAGCAATATACAAAATATTAATAAGGTACTTTACATTCTTTTCATTTCTACTGTCTTCCAAATCAGGTTTCTATTGTACACTTATAAGACATCTCAATTCAGACCTGCCACGTTTTCAAGTGCTCAATAGCCTCATGTGGCTAGTGGCTCCCACACCAGACAGTGGAACACTAAGAGGGTCACATTTAATAGCGAGTGGGCAACTGTGTCTTCATGATCAGGATCAAGGTTTTTCTCTTCTGCTTCTTTTCTTCCAACTAGCTGGTTCAATAAGTGAGTCTGGCCTCTCAGGCGATGCTGGACGTTTCCCATTTGGCAGGGCCCGTGTCCCGGAGTCAGGCCTGGCCTCCCTCCCTCACCCTCTCCTTTCCAGCTTCCCCACCTGAGACTGGGTGGACAGACGCAGAGGGAGGAAGTTGGAAGCCCCATTGAACTCTTCCGGCTTAAGCCACATTTTCCACAGCAATTTTTACCATCGTGTGGTAGACAAGGTAATGCTTAATAAAAACTGTGCTTTGTTTTCCATTTGGCTCTTTTTCCCTCTGGTATATTCCCTTAGCAAGGAACTCGAGTAGAAAAGAAATGAATGGTGGGATACAGGCACAAAATCCCATCTGTGAGCTCCAAAGACGTCTGACTCATAACAGGACGTGAGTTGGCAGGAAGATAACATCCAAAGAAGGCTCCATCCTACATATTGACTCAACTGGCCCAAGGGCATCCGTGAGATAGGCCACAGAGAGGGAGTAAGCGGAGAGAAGGCAGAAGCAGAGAAACCTCAGAGCTAAAGTAGAAAGCAGGATCCACATTAGGGGTAATGTTAGGGGTGAACAGCAGCCATAAGGGGGAGATGAGCTGAGTAGAGCGAGGGTCATCAGGAGCTGCGAAGGAACAAGATGTTAAAAAGAAAGCAAGGCTGAACCACAAGAAGAGGGGTGATTGAAGTGGCTGCTGTTTCTGGACAACATTCCTGGTCTGCAGGAGGACTGCCTGCTTAGTTTTGTCTGCTTCCTTATATGCCCACGAGTCCTGGAATACACCGCCATCACCTGGGGCCCCTGAACGTGCCTCCATTCTTTACCACCCTGAATGGCTTACTCCTCCTGTTCCCCCAGATGGCTAAGGGTCTGCTGAATGGCCGCTGTGTCTGGCTTTATTATTCCTTGCCTTTACTCTATCCCAGAACTCCTCACTATTCGGGAAAATAGCCCTTCCAGAGACCTGCTCTCTCCTTGTCTTCATAAATGTCTGGACATGCCTGCACGCCAGGAATGGACACTTACTTTCAGGCTGAAACTCCCTTCAAATACTGGTAGGCATAGGGAGGCACATGGGCAGCAGAAAAATCCAGCTCTGGCTTTGGCTTCACGCTGCCTTCCTCATCAACCAGAGAGGGCCCTGACCAGGCCTCTCAGACTTCACAACTGCCAGGCAGTGCCCTCTATAATCAATTAATTGGCAACACTCAGCTCCTCCAGAAGATCTGTCTTCGCAAACGTCATTATGAAACACTTGGAAAGCATTGCTGCTCAAAGTTCTCTGCTGGTGCTGTAACAGGGGACTCATGTGGATGTGGTACTCTGTCCTCTGGGAGCTTGAAATCTTATTTTGAAGAGAAAATAAGAAAATTTTACCTGGGAAAGATGAGATAGCATCATTGCCCATGGTTTAGACTTTGGGCTTAGAAAGCTTCTGCTGTCTGTGTTAATTTTCTTGCTAACACCATAATTGCTGCCAATTGCAGAATACTCAATATCGCCCACACTTTTCTGGTGGATAATCTACACTAAGCCATCCTTTAAAGTTCTCTCTGCTATTATCGCCTCCTCTACTTAATTAATTCCTTTGTTTAACGTCCATGCAATATTATCAACATGTTTAGTTTTATCCCTAAATGCAGCCTGCCATCCAGCAAGAGTTAGAGAAAAAGAAAACAGAACACCTAATTACCTTTAAAGTTTTTCAGTTACTTCTTCCGCACTTCAGCCTTGTTCTGCCACCTTTTTTGTCACCTCCAAACCAGCACTCACTTCTAACCAAGAAAAAAAAAAAGAAAAGAAAGAAAGATCTCAATAAGAAGAAGTGGTTAGTGTGAGAGAAATGCGGTCTGCTCTCCATGCCAAGTGGCAGAGGGAAGCAGGCAGAGCTGAGCAGTGACAATGGAGTACACCAAGAAGAGGAACCTGGACGTTTAGCTACCCCAACTTGAGTATTCACGGTCATCTTTAGATTTTGTTCAAATGTAAATACAAAATTTAAAAAATCAAAAATACTTTTATGATTCTATTGTGGATTTTCATGCTTCAGTTTCTACCTCCACCCCACATTACCATCATTAACGAATGGACGTAATCTGCTCTAAAACAGTGTTGCCCTTTGGTACAACAGAGTCCTTGTCAGGGAGAGAGTAATATGCCAGGGAATCTCCAAGTTTCTCAAAGTTCATTGTGAAAGTCTTTTTTTACATCTATAACCAACTCATTTTAGTGCGTTTTTGTTAAAAAAATTATTATCCACCCCTCAGCTCTTTGGAGAACACAGAGAATGACAGGAATTCTGAAATCAGTGAACAAGAGCCATGCTGCCAAAGACTCAATCTGGTGACCAACACAAAAATCACAAGAATAATAGTAACAGCTGGATCTGTGAGGAATTGTGTTCATCTGGTAGAAAGAGAGACTAGACCACAGTGTCTTGAACACATAAGGGTTCACTCATGTAAAAGAAATGTGGAGGCTGGTATGGTGCCTCCCTTATCATCAAAGACATAGCACCCTTTTTTTCTCCACTTAGCCATCTTTGTTGCGTGGCTTCCATTTTCAAGATCCCAAGATGTTTATTGGGGATCCAACCATTATGTCCCTATTCCAGACAGGAAGAAGGGGGAAACAGCAAACAAGGCACATGCCAGATGTATAGCCGATCCTTAAGGAGCTGTTCCAAATGAATTGCTTCATTTCTTTCCCCCCACCAAATCATTTTGCATCCCACCAACCTTATACGGGGGCTGAAATTTCTAATATATTCACCTTAACCAGAAAGGTTCCTGTGGAGGGTAAAGTTATCTTTGTTGTTGTTGGCTGTCCAACACCCAACCTCCTTCTTCTTTTGGAGGACTTCCCTTATGGTGCATCATCTTATCAGGAACACAGCCCTGTTTCCCACTACAAAACCCAAAGGGACAATATCTTTCCTTCCTTGCCTTCTGGCAGTTGTGGAAACAGGGACCCACCCAGTCAGGCACGCCAATCAGACACTACTATTCAGTAGCTTCAGTCCTAGAAAAACAACACAAGAAAAAGGAATGAAGAGAATTGTCTCACAAAGGCAGCTGCGGCATCCAGCACGGGAGTCCAATAATAGTGCAAAGTGTCCACACCAAGAGTGGAATTGTACTGGCCAGACAAGTCCAGCTAAGAGCAGTTGTTGAACTTCCTGCTTCTTAGTCCTTCAGTGCTTCTCAGTTCCTGTCTGTCTTTCAGAGCATGCCTCTGTCCACTGGCAGTTCTGAGCTTTGTCTTTTCAGTATGCCCCCTTTATGCTTAAGATAGCCAGAGCTAGTTTTGGTTACATGCAATGAAAAACACCCTAAGTGATACAATTAAGAAGATGTGTATTATTGTTCTAGTCTATGCTCTTTGGTTACCAGCAGTAGAAGCCCACACAACTTACCTCAGGTATGGAGGCAAGACCTAAACTCACAGACACAGAGACTGAAGCCCTATGGGAGAGGATACTGAGAAACTGCTGGGAACAAAAGCTGACACCGAGAGGTCACACGGACTCTCATTTCTTTCAGTCTCTTTGCATAAATATTCCTTTCTCATCTCTGCTTTATTAATCAGCTTCCTTTGCTTACTCACAGTTTCTTCATCTCCATAAGTTTTACTTCTTCTTCATGGACTCCTATATGGAATATACATGACCTTTTTGCAGATATGCTATTATTAAAGCATTCTAATTTCAAGCTCCTTATCTCTTTATTTAAAATCTTGACAATGGAACTGATTAGTGACAAGTTCAGGGATACACACAGTCAAAGCAGCTATAATAGGGCAATGGGGCTCATGCTTGGGTATATGCCTTCAGTGGGGGCTCCCAGAGTAGCAGTCTGTGAGCAGGGCAAGCAATAGAACCTTATTAATACAGAGATGCAATGTGATGTGATGTAATGTGAATATCTGGGAATGGCACAATTTTTCGAACCAGACCTCAGATGCTTAATCAATGACATGTTTTGAGCATCTACTATGTACAAGGTACAGGGCCAGGAGTTAAGGAGATTATAAAGAAGATAATGTGTGCCTTCCTTCAAGGACTTTACAATCCACACACAAAAAATGTTAAGAGATGAATTAACATATACCTGGTTAACAGTTAAAGGCATATTACTTACAAACTGATAGAAGAATTCAAAAGAAGGAAAGGTCATATTAAACTATGATGATCAAGGAAGCCTATACAGAGACAGGGGATTTTGTTACCTTGAGGGAAGATAAGAAGTGGAATGATATTGAAAGTGAGCATAGCAGTAGGGTAACGGTGGGGGCATCTGAAACAGAGGATGAATACTAAATAGGCTGACAGACAAAATTTGAAGAAGTAAAACCCAGAAAACGAAGATCATCCATTCAAAAATTTCACCTGGTGCAATCATAGTGCTAAAGCAATCTATATGTTTATCAATGTAAACAAAGGGGAAAGGGAAGGAAATGTGCAATTAAACTTGGGTAGTAGAGATGGGAGATTTAAGATTCTGATAATGGCAAACTACATCATGAGAACCAAAGATGGTACTGAAAATCTGGGGAATATATTAGAACATCTGTTAGAAGCATCAGAGAGCTAACAAAATAGGGGAAAAATCACTGCTCCAGGATTGAGGAGAAATGGAATCCCTGGTGAGCTTGGCATTTAGGGATGCTTTTTCCCTGGGGATGTTTGCCAACTCCAGGGGGGGTGACCTAGAAGGTGATAAACGCCTCTGGCAGTCTTGGAAAAAAAAAAAAAAGTAATCCAGAGACCACCATAGGAAAAATCCTAATGAATCCTCTTGGCTTGGGACTCAGAAGTATTCAGGTCATCTTAGGGACTGTGGCTCAACTTCAAATAATTTCAAACCATAAAACTGAATCGAGGTGATTTCAAACTGTTAGTACCCCGAAGCATTTAGCAGAAACAAATATAAAAATCTTCTCTGGAAGGAGATAATATCTTGAAC
Source organism: Equus asinus (assembly GCF_041296235.1). Taxonomy (NCBI): domain Eukaryota; kingdom Metazoa; phylum Chordata; class Mammalia; order Perissodactyla; family Equidae; genus Equus; species Equus asinus. The sequence goes on from NC_091809.1 coordinate 51,386,662, forward strand.
CTCAAAGTATTCCTACAAGCAATTTTGCAAATACAATATCCAGCACATAATCAAAAATAAGAAGGCACATGAGGAAATAAGACTACATGGACAATACTAGCAAGAGGACCAAGCAATAAAACCAGGCCCACAGGGACTACAGATATTAATTTTATCAAACTTAGACCTTAAAACAACTATGCTTCCTATGCTCAAGAATATAAAAGGGAGCTAGGAACTTTAGATGGAATTTCTGAAACTAAATACTATAATAATTGAAAGTTACAACCCAACAGGTGGTTTAAACAGCATATTAGCAAAGATGAAGGGGTAATTTATGAACAAAATTTCCAGAAAGGAACAGGGAGAGACAAAGGAATAAAGAACACAAAAGAGAGAGTAAGAGATATAGAGGATAAAGTGAACTTAATTAAAGTCCCGAAAGGAGAAGAGACGGAAAACAGAATAGAAGCAATAGTTGAAAAGACAATGGTTGAGAATTTTCCAAAACTGATGAAAGATATCAAAGCATAGATTTAAGAATTAATATTAAGGATAAATGAAAGATATTCACAACTAGGCACACCATTATTAAACTGCTGAAAACTAAACACACACACACACATGGAATCTTAATACCAGAGAGAGAAAATATCGAGTTACTTCCAAAGGACCTCTTACTCTCAATATTAAAGAATATCTACAACTCAAATAAAATTAAAAAGGCAAACAACTCAATAGAATAAAGGACAAGAAATATGAACAGGTACTTTACAAAAGAGGATATCCAAATGGCCAAAAACTTATGAAAACATGTTCAACTTCATTAATAATCAAGAAAATACAAATTAAAATCACAATAAAATAACACACTCATCAAAATGGCTTTTAAGTGCACAAGATAAGGTATCGATGAAGATGTGGAACAAGGGGAACTCTCATACACTTATAGTACAACAACTTTCAAAAACTAATTGTTAGTATCCACTAAAGTTGAACAGACATATTCTATATTCCAGATCAGTAATTTCAGGCATAAGCACTGAGAATCATGTATAAAAAAGTTCATCACAACACTATTTGTAATAGCCCCAAACTGGAAACTCTGTAAATGACCATCAATAGCAGGATGAATAAAGATTGTGGTATATTCACACAAAAAGGCAATATATAGCTTTACTGGGAAAAAAAAGCTTTACTGAAAAAAACTCACTACAGCTACATGCAATAAAATGGATGAATCTCAAACAATATTGAGCAAATACAGTCAGACACAAAAGAATGCATAATTTATTATATAAAGTTCAGAAACATGCAAAACAAGTGTTTTGGGGTGTGTACATAGTGATAAAATTATAAAAAGAAACAAAGTCGTGATTTCCATAAAAGTCAAATATGTCAAGTACTTTGGAGGCAAAGAAGGGTAGGATTGTGGGGATACTTCTGAGGGGCTGGGCGTGATCCTATTTTTTCTTTAACCCGGGTGATGTTTTACAGGTGTTTGCTTCGTGATAAGTGATTGATCTGTACATTTTTGTTTTGCTCACTTTTCTGTGTTAAATTTCACAACAAAAAATAAAGGTTTTTTAAAAAAAGAAGTAGAGTCAGACTTTCTTAAACTATTATATACTGCATATTCACTGGGTGTCAGCCACTACACTAAGCACTTTACGTATACTTCATATAATCATCCCAACAACCCTAAGAAGGACATTTTATCTCTGCCCCCTCCCCATTGACTGAGCCTTGATTTCCTTAACTGCAAAACGGGGATCATAATATTAACTCACCTCCAAATGTTATTATAGGAATTGAATGAGACATATGCAAAGAACTTAAAAAAAGTGTCTGACACATAGGAAGTACTATTTAAAGCTTAGCTATTATTTCATTAGAGAACAGTACTAAGACTAAGTAAAATCAAGCAGCTTGCACAAGCCCACACAGAGAGTAAGAGAGAAGCTAGAATTTGAGCCTATGTCAGACTCAGTGCTGGGCCCCTTCCTCTTTACCAGGTTAGTGTTTCCCTGGAGTGCCTTGTGAGTTTTATGTCAGACACTAAAGCCATCCAGTTGTAGAAGAGTGGAGCTGAGACTCCGGCTGGCCTCAGCCTGCCCCCTCCTCTGGCAGCAGAGGCTGGGCTCTCCCAGAGGGAGAGCAACGGAATTTGTTCTTTATGTGAACTGACATCTCTTATTCACAATGACACCTTCATTTTTTTTAAGGAGTGAAGGCTATCCTATTTCTTATTCCAAATTAACTTAGTAAAGAAAATGCTTTTTGGGTACATGCAGTCAGAGATGGTGGCACTGTAATTGTGCCTACTGTGGGAGGAGCTCTAGGGTCACAGCCAGCCCTAAGGCCCTTCTGGAGCCCTTCCAACCAACCCATGTTGGTTGAACCACTGTGGCACCAAGTATCTGCAAGTGGACAGCCTGATGGCCCCCAGGACTCGTTGCTCAGCAGATGCCAAACAGGACTGAGTTGCTAGAAACCAGAAAAGTGACTGATGGAATGGAGATGGGGAGAGAAAGCAGGGCAGGTGGACAAGGGAAAGAACATTTCTCTTCATCTCAGTTTTCGTCTTTCTTTTCTTTCATGTCTGTTTTTGCCATCTCCCATTTGAATGAAATTATGTTCTTGAAGCTGAAGAAGGCTGCTTTCACTCTCTCTCCCACTTACCCCTAACCTAATCCCACTTATTAAATCAACCAAGCCCCTATAATAGTTTATAGTTTGCAAAGAGCTTTTACACGTATGAGTTCTCAAAAAAAATGTGTTGGGGACTTCTGGCTTAAGTTCTGACATGTAAAAAATTTGGAAGTCATCACTTCTACCTTTTCAACAAGAAAATACTGGGCGAATGGAAAATCATTGACTTTTCTTGGACCCATCAGAGAACTGAGGTCACGGGGCAAACTACAGCCTCCAAATCTAGAAAGACAGGCACATCCAGAGAGAGATGGCTGAGATCTGCTTACCTGTAGTGGAAGTCACTGGAGCCATAAACTGGTAGCAATAATTAAAGGGAAATTTTGATGACTTGCTAGAGGCTGAGCATGAATTAGCATAGAGTGAGAAACTCCTGGGGCCACAGTCTCAGGGGATCCCCACACTTTGCCTCCAGGAACATCACTAGGTTCTCACAGGTGAAGATTCAAAAAAAGAAAAGTGTCTCATGGTTCTGAGAGGAGGAAAGAAAGAGTAATCACTGTGAAATACAACCAGAGCCTCCTCCATAAAAAAGGTCTATTCTTCACGAGAAAAGACTTTGCCTGAGCCTTATTCCAGCTGGGGAAAGGAAATTCCTCCTACTCTAGCCAACTCCAACACTTCTGTCTCACCTAAGGGAGGAGAAAAATAGTCAATAGGGGTCATGGCTTCAAGGAAATAGACTGGGAATGCTGCAGCCAGGGTAGGGAGCTGGGAGGAGCAAAGCTATACCACCAGGGAAATGCTTGCAAAGGTCACAGCCCTGAGATACAGGCCCACTAAAAGACTGAGGTTTACTTATAAGACTGTAGAATGGGCCCCCTTTCCCAACTACCACCATGCCAACAGGACTGCAGAAACCAAAGCCAAAGAGGAAATCTTGAAAGACGCCAGAGGGGGAAAAACACACTTCACCTAGAGAGGAACAAAGCTAAGAATTATGGTGAATTTTCATCAGAAACCACGTAAGGAAGAAAAGAATGAAGTGAAATATTTAAAGTGTTGAAAGAAAGAAACCTACCAACTCGGAATTCTGTATCCCTCCAAAAGCAAAGGGGAAATGAAGACTTCCTCAGACAAACAAAAAGCTAGTGAATTCATTGTCAGTAGACCTGTCTTGTAAGAAATCTTAAAAGAAGTCTTCAAGTAGAAGGAAAATGATATAGGCCAGAAACTTGGCTCCACATAGAGAAAGGAAGAGCATCAGAGAAAGAATAAATGGAGATAAAATAAAATCTTGCATTTTCCTATTCTTAATTGATCTGAAAGATAACTGTTACTGTTTTTTTAGAGCAATAATAGTAACAACACATTGGGCGATTATAGTATATGAAAATGTGAAATGAATGACAGCAATGTCACAAGAGAAGGGAGGGAAGAATTGAAAAGCTCTGTTAAAAGGTATCTGTACTACACATAAAGTAGTACAGTATTACATGAAAGTGAACTTGGATCAGTTAAAAATGTATATTGCAAATCTAGGGAAACCACCAAAAAACTTTTAAAAGAAATGTAATTGATAGGCTAAGAGAGGAGATAAGTGGAATCATATAAAATGCTAAATTAAAACTAGAGAAGGCAGGAAAGTGGCAGGGTGGAGAGAATAAAGAACATATATAACAAACAGAAAACAGTTACAAACATATCAATAATTTATGTCTATATCAATAATCGATATATATCAATAATCACTATATCAATAATCACTGTAAAAATGAATGGCCAAAAGACATCAATTAAAAGATAGAGATTGTCAGAGTGGATTAAAAAAATAATAAGACCCAACTACATGTTGTCTAGAAGAAATCCAGTTTAAATATAAAGACTCAGATAAAAGTAAAGGGATGGAGAAAGATATACAATGCTAACACTAATCAAAAGAAGCTGGATTCGCTATATTAATTCCAGACAAAGCAAATTTCAGAATAAGGAAGATTTTCAGGGATAAAGAGGGGCATTACATAATAATGAAAGGGCTAAATTCTCTAAGAAGACATAACAATCCTTAATATGTATGAATCTAATAAAGGAATGTCAAAATACATGAGGCAAAAACTGATAGAACTGAAAAGAGAAATAGACAACCCTCTATTATAATTGGAGACTTCAGTATCCCTCTGTCAGTAACTGATAGTCAAGCAAGCAGAAAATCAATAAAGATATAGATGACCTAAAGAGCACTATCGATCAACTTGATCTAATTATTTATAGAATACTATATACAATATATGCTATTTTTTTACATTATATAATATTATATACATTATAGAACACCATCAACAAGAGGAGAACACATGTTCTTCCCAAGCTCACATGGAACAATCATCAAGATAGACCACATTTGTGCCATAAAACACACCTTAACAAATTTAGAAGAATACAAATCATACAAAGTACATCCTCAGATCACAATGGAACTAAACTAGAAATCAATAACAGAAATACAGCTGAAAAATCCCCCAAATATTTGGAAATTAACCAAAACACTTCTAAATAACCCATGCTTCACTGAAGAAGCTTCAAGATAAATAAAAAATTATTTTGAACTATATGAAAATGAAAATACAATTAATCAAAATGTATAGGATGCAGCAGAAATAGTACTTAAGGGGAAACTTACAGCATTAAATTAATATATTAGAAAAGAAGAAAGATCTAAAACCAATAACCTGTGCTTCCGTCTTAGGAAACTGTATAACAAAGAGTGAATGAAGCCTAAAGCAAGCAGAAGAATAGATAATAAAATTTAGAGCAGAAGTCAATAAAATTGAAAATAGGAAAACAATAAAATCACCAAAACCAAAAAGCTAGTTCTTTGAAAAGATAGATAAAAATCAATAAGTTCTAGCCAGGTGAATGAGAGAGAGATTGAGAGAGAACACAAATTGCTAATATCAGATACAAAAGAGGGTCATCTCTGCTCCCATTGACATTAAAAGCATAACAAAGGAATTGCAAGAAGAACTCTATGCTCACAGATTTGATCATTTAAATGAAATGCGCCAATTCCTTAAAACAAACTACCAAATTCATACAAGAAGTAGATAACCTGAATAGCCCTATATCTATTAAAGCAACTGAATTAATATTTAATTACCTTCCAAAAAAATTAAAAAGCACCAGGTCCAGATTGTTTCACTAGTGAATTCTATGAAACATTTAAGAAAGAAATAATACCAATTCTCTACAATCTTTTCCAGAAAATAGAAGCAGAAGGAAAACTTTCTAACTTATTCTATGAGGTTAGCATCACTCTATCACTAAAACCAGTTATAGATTTTATAAGAAAAGAAAATTATAGGCCAATGCCTCTGATGAACACAGATGCAAAAATCTTCAACAAAATATTAGCAAATCAAATCCAACAATGTATAAAAACAATTATACAACACAACCAAGTGGGATCTATTTCATGTATGTAGGGCTGGTTCAACATTCAAACATCAATCAACATAATTTACCACATCAACAGGCTGAAGAAGAAAAACCATATGATCATATCAATTGATGCAGAAAAAGCATTTGGCAAAATCCAACATCCAATCATGAAAAATCTCTTAGCAAACTAGGAACTAAGGGGAACTTCCTTGACTTGATAAAGAATATCTACAAAAACCAACAGCGACCAACATACTTAATGGCAAAAGACTGGACGCTTTTGCTCTAAGATTAGGAACAAGCCAAGGATGTCCTCTCTCATCATTCCTACTCAACACCATACTGGAAATCCTAGCTAATGCAATAAGATCAGAAAAGGATACTAAAAGTATGCAGATATGAAAATAAGAAAACTGTATTTATTCACAGCTAGCATGATTTTCTATGTAGAAAACCCAAAAATCTAGGAGAAAATAACACCTGGAACTAATAAGCCAGTACAGCAAGGTCTCAGGACACAAGTTCAATATACAAAAATCAAATGCTTTCCTATATACTATCAATGAATGATTGGAATTTGAAATTTTTTAATATACCATTTATAATAGCACCCAAAAAAATTAAGTACTTAGGTATAAATCTCACAAAATACAGACAGGATCTGTATGCGGAAAACTACAAAACATTGAGGAAATAATTCAAAGATTTAAATAAATGGAGAGATATTCCATGTTGCTGAATTAAAAGACTCAATATTGTTAAGACTTCAGTTCTCTCCAACTGGAGCTACAGATTCAGACCAGTCCCAGTCAAGATCCCAGCCAGCTAGTTCATAGACGTTGACAAACTGTAAAGTTTATGTGGTGCTATGGACTAAATTGCATCCCCCTTAAAATTCAGATGTTGAAGGCCTAACCCCCAATGCAGCAGTATTAGGAGACAGAGCCTTTATGGAAGTAATTGAGGTTAAATACGGTCATAAGTGTCCCTGGTCCCATAGAATTAGTGTCCTTAGAAGAAGACACACCAGGGCTTGCTCGCTCTCTACCATATGAGGACACAGTGAGAAGGAGGCTGTCTGAAAACCAGGAAGAGAGTTCTCACCAGAATTCCACCACACTGGCACACTGACCTCAGACTTCCAGCCTCCAGAACTGTGAGAAAATAAACTTCTGTCATTTAAGCCACCCAGTCTATGGTATTTTGTTATGGTGGCCTGAGCAGACTAATATACACAGAAAGGCAGAAAACCTAGAATAACCAACACAATCCTGAAGAACAACAAAGTTGGAGGTATTACACTACCTGATTTTAAGACTTACTATAAATCTACAGTAATCAACCCAGCATGGTATTGACAAAAGAACAGACACATAGATCAATGAAACAGAAGCAAGAGCCCAGAGATAGACCCACACAAATATAGGCAACTAATTTTTGATGAAGGTGCAAAAGAATTCAATGGAGAAAGAATAGTCTTTTCAATATATGCAAAATATGAACTCAGACACAGACCTTATACTTTATCCAAAAATTAACTCAAAATAAATCATAGACCTAACCGTAAAATGCAAAACTATAAAACTTCAGAAGAAAACATAGGAGAATATCTATGTGATGTTGGGTTTGACGTTGAGATTTTAGCTACCCCACCAAAAGCACAATCTATGAAAGAAAAAGTTGACACTGAACTTTATTAAAATAAAAAACTTCTGCTCTAAAAAAGACACCATTAAGAGAATTTAAAAAAACAAGTGATAGAGGCCGGCCCCGTGGCAAAGTAGTTAAATGATCACATTCTGCTTCTTGGCAGCCCAGGGTTCGCCAGTCCTGATCCCAGGTGCGGACATGGCACCGCTTGGCAAAAGCCATGCTGTTGTAGGTGTCCCACATATAAAGTAGAGGAAGATGGGCACAGATGTTAGCTCAGGGCCACTCTTCCTCAGCAAAAAGAGGAGGATTGGCAGTGGTTAGCTCAGGGCTAATCTTCCTCAAAAAAAAAAAAAAAAAAACAAGCCACAGACTTGGAGAAAATATTTGCAATACATATATCAGATAAATGACTTCTATCAAAAATATGCAAGGAACTCTTCAAATTCAACAACAAGAAAACAAACAAGCCAATTAAAACTAAAGCAAAAGCCTAATGGTCAAAGCTGGAACAATTTAAGCAAAAAAAAAATAAATAATGTAGTATTGGATCAGAATCTAAAATACAAAATAAAAAAATCCATGAGTCCATACTGATATAAATGAATGGGGGAAAAGAAACAAATCCCCAGTGCAGAAGAATCCTAAATAATTTACATAGATACTCTGCCCTCAGGAGGTGGCACATTACTCCTCCCTCCTTAAGTATGGGCTGTGCCTAGCGACTTCCTTCCAAGGAAAGGGGCAAAGTGAAGCAATTTATTTCTACAGAAGAAACCTCATAAACATAACCTCAGCCAGGTGATCAAGGTCACCACCAACAGTGATAAGTCATGGTGATAGTACGTACCCTTGATATGATGTGATGAGAATGGCACATGACCTCTGTGGTCTTCCTCCCAAAACCCCATGACCCCAGTCTAATCATGAGTAAAACACCAGACAAATCCAAACTGAGGGACGTTCTACAAAATACATGACCCATACTCATCAAAACTGTCAAGGTCGGCAAAAACAAAGAAAGTCTGCGAAACTGTCACAGCCAAGAGGAGATAATACAACTAAAGGAAATATGGGACCAAAATTATGAAGAACAGAAAAAGGACTTTAGATAAAAACTAAAGAAATCTAAATAAAGTTTGGGTTATGGTTAATAATAATATATCAATATTAGCACATTAATTGTGGCAAATGTACCATACGTTGTAAAATGTTAACAGGAGAAACTGGGTGGGGGATATATGGGAACTCTCTTAGAAACTTTTCTGTAAATCTAAATCTATTCTAACATAAAAAGTATATATTTTTAAGCTATGTTGTAGTTTTCACTGTTTTCCCCATTTTAAGATCAGGACACAGAGGCTCTGAAAAGTTGAGTGACTCACTCAAGGTCACGGGGCTAGTAGGCTGGCCCTGGAAGCCAGGTCTGTTGGACTCTACATTCCATGGCTTTCTTTTCCCTTGGGCTACCAAAAGTTCAGTGTTCCTATTGTATGGGAGGAAGACATTTCTTCTATCCACTCTGGGTCCTTCTGGCAGGAAAACGAATTAAATTCACATGAGACAGAATAACAGGAGAAAATTAAACAAAGCTTTACAACACGTATACAAGAGAGAGGCTCAGACAAACTGAGCAACTCCCCAAAATGGCGGAAGCTCTCACCTTAAATACCACCCTCAGGTAAAGACAGAGGAGGATGTTGGGGATGGGGGGAAGTCAATCATGGGAGATTACCCAAAAAGCACAGTAAACAAGAGTAAGGTTATTATATATATGCAGATTTAAGTCCTTGCCTCCCGCGTTGATGAAGAGTTTCTAGAGATAAGGTCATCCCTACTTCTTCCTGGTACAGAGATGGAGACACCTTTACAGATGGAGATTTCCTTTACAAAAGTAAATGTCTCTTAACAAAGGGTAAGTAAATTCTACTTTTCAGAGTTTCTTTCCTGTCTGCAGTTTTTAAAAGTAACCAGCCCAAAATAATCCTCATGCCAAAGAAACACATCTTCGGGTGGCCAATTCCAGTCTCCCACATTATGTAACCATGACAAAAATTAAAGGGGGGGGGGGGAAGAGGAATTCAAAAAGAAGAAAAACAGAGCATTGTAGGTCACAAACAAAAAATTAAAAATAAAAATACCATATGATCCCACTATCCCACTACTGGGTATTTATCCAAAGAACGTGAAATCAACAACTCAAAGAGATTTATGCACCCCTCTGTTCAGAGCAGCATTATTCATAAGAGCCAAGACCCAGAAGCAACACCCAAGTGCCCATCAAAGGATGCATGGATAAAGAAGATGTGGTATATACATCCAATGGAACACTACTCACAATAAAAAAAGGCAAAATCATGTCGTTTGCTACAACTTGGATGGAACTTGAGGGTATTATGTTAAGAGAAATAAGACAGAGAAAGACAAACACTGTATGATTTCATCCACATGCGGAACATAAACACATGGACAAGGAGAACAGATTAGTGGTTACCAGAGGAGAAGGGGGTGGGCGGAGGACGAAAGGGGTAAAGGGGCACGTGTATGGTGACGGATAAAAACCATTGGTGGTGAACACGATGTAGTCTAAATAGAAACTGAAATATAATACTATACACCTGAAATGTATACAATGTTATAAGCCAATATGATCTCAATAAAAAATAAATTTAAACATGGTAGTTCAGGGAGCTTTGCAAGTTACTAAAAACTTGTCAGTCCCAGGCAGGTAGCGTGGCGCCCACCCGCCCCGCACTGTGCTCCTCTCCTGGGAGAGGCTGGCGGTCCTGCAGCTGTGGCCCGGCTGCACTAGGGTGTCGCCCCCACATCCCTGACGTGTGCTAGAGGCACCTGCAGGGCCTCCGCCTGGCGCAGGGAGTGCGACTCGGCTCTCGCTGGGCCTGGGCGGACTCGGTTGGGCCCTGGGCGCCTCCCGCCCCCTCGGAGACCAGGCCCTCCCCGCCCCACGCCGTGGACGCTGCCTCCGGCTCCCTGGAGGTGCGGGGGCGCCTTCCTGTATCCCAGCCACACGGTTCCCCTTTGTTCTCCCTGAGCTGCAGCAGCGCGCACAGTAGGTCCAGTTTAGATCTCTGCGCACGCTGATTGCTCCGTAATTGCGTCTTCCCTGGGTAGCTTGTCAGAATCCTTCTGATTTGTCGACTTTTTTTTCCTTTAAACTTAAAAAATGCTCCCTCCCTTGCTGGCTCGCTCCTTGGGGGTTATCCAGGGTGTCTGTGAATGAAAGCGTTTCATGGTCTCACACTGATGTGCCAACTTCCCCCCTGTACGTCCTGGGGCCTCAACATGCTGGGCCTGAAAGCCCAACTGCAGGATGGGGTCTGCAGGGCCAGCAGCCCGGGGGCCACGTGGACTCTCCCCCACAACTGCAGCCACCGCCCCAGGGCAGGGGGACGCAAAAACGCTTGCTTGAGGCCAGGCTGCCACTGGGCTTTCTTTGAAAAGTTGAAGTGGGTTTGCTGGGCCCTTTCACCACCTCCTGAGGTGAACCTTAGCCGACACCTGCCCTCCTTTTCTTGCTGTCTGGAATGCTGAGCTGAAAGACACCTTGCACTCTCCAAGGCCGGGTTGTCATATCACCTTTAGGCAGCACCACCCTGGCACCCTAATATGTCCATCCGCTGCACTCCCACATCGCTGGGTTTGTTCCGTGGATGTGTGTGTAACCCATGTGTCTAATAATTACAGCCACCTAAGAAGATCACACAGCTGGCTTCTCTTCCTCATTCCCCATGTGCCTGATTAAGAGCAGAGCCTAGAATTTACTCCTGACCAGTTATTGGGGGGGGGGGGGGGGGGGGTGCCACCCAGTGAGTTAGAGGAAGGAAGTGGGGGTTCCCAGAACTGACTTCTAGTATCTTCCATTTTCCTCCTGCCTGTTCTGGCTCATTGTCATGATGTCTCTTCTTGCTGCCATTACCCCCAAAGTCACCCATACTCTGTGAAACCACTAGAGCCTGTTGTCCTTTCACACTTCTTCTCTGGTCCAGCCTGTTGCCTCCCCCATCAGGCAGGGGCCACGTGGAGGCAGGTCAGGATGGGGAGGGTTGCAGACCAGCACCAGGAGGGCCCACTCTTCCTGTGGCTATGTGTGGAGCTGGGGCACAGAGACTGGAAGTCATGTCCTGGCAGAACATTGAAGGGCAAAGCTTGTGCCATGTCCATCCAGGAGGGCCACACGGAGACCAGAGACAAGGCCTAGCTAAAAGGGTGAGCGAGGGTGTGGTGGAGACAGGCACTGATGAAGCAGACGCTTGAGGGCTTCCTCACTTGCCCCTTCCCAGGCTCCACACCTAATTTTATACTCAGAGTTTTATATTTTTTCCTAAAGAGTGTCTAAAATTTCCTAACCTTCAGGTCCCCTGAATCCGTTCCAGGTGGAGGAAGTAGAAAAACTGAAGATGCAGAAGAGTGGAGGGGCAGAGGGGCTGCAAACCAGAGTAGTTCTAGATCTGGAGTGAGGATGCCCCCAGGAGGGTATCACGAACCAATGAATTCACTTAAAAGCCTGGAGCAGAATACACATACCTAGACATACCTGAAAGCCACTGGATCTGCTGCCCAGAGCACTGTCATTTCTGTGCTCCAGTTGCCACCCCAAGTGAGGGAAATACTGATAACTCCCTTTCGTGCTGCCCTTGGAATCAGGGCTGCAGTTAGCCCATATGTCACTATCGTAGGAACTGGAAAAGCACCCCTTCCTCCGACACAGGCAGCACCCCACCAAGGTGCCCTTGGCAAGTGGAGCTTAGACTGGATTTCAGCCCCCTCTTCCCCCCTCAGCTGAGTACTCGTGTAATAAACAACCTACATAGCTGTACTAGCCGATGTAACCCCACAAGGGCTGCAAAGCATGGGTTTGAGGGTTGAGTTAAGCATTGATGTCCCAAAGATTTTAGCTGATGAACTCTTCCAGTTTTTACTCCCTCACCAGTGGAGCCCGCATACTTAGAACTCTGGCAAAAGCCCATGTGAGCTAAGTCAGAGGACAATCGGAATAAAGCATAGTGGTGATAGCAGCAGACAGACAGACAGACAGCAGTTCAAATCCTGGTTCTGCCATTGACTACTTGGTGAGCCTTGGGCAAGCACTTCATCTCATTGAAACTCTGTTTTCTTATCTGTGAAATGAAGCCTATAATGCATTCCTTTGAGAGTTGTGGAGAGGATTCAAGGAGATAATACTGACATATCTACAGTGTCTGGTCCATAACAAGAACTCAGTAAATGGTAGCTGTAGTTGTTGAGTGACAGACAAACTTATCCCCCACCTCCTACCTGGGATCAGGTTGTCACACTTCAAATCATGCCTCAGGGCGAGTTCCCCAGCCTCGTCTGTGCCTCAGAGAGATTCCTGATGGTCTGTTTAGCAGGTCCTCCAAAAATGTCTAGACAAACTGAGACACCTACAAAACAAATTCTAGTTAGTTGTATGAGCATCTATCTCGCATTTTTGACTGTGTGTTTCTCAATGGAAGGGAATGGTCTTATTTATCTTTGTGTCATTTCTTGTACCTGATCATTAACAGCTGTTGAGTTAAAGAATTCCCATCAAACTCTCTGATCTCAACTGCCTTTGCCTGATAGGTGGTCCTTCTGGGGCTGCTTCATTTTTTCTAGGTTCTGCCTCCAGTCAAAAGACAAGTCCCCATGATGTGGAGAAAAGGGAACTCTCATACACTACTGGTGGGAATGCAAACTGGTGCAGCCACTATGAAAAACAGTATGGAGATTTCTCAAAAAATTAAAAATAGAAATGCCATATGATCCAGCTATTCCACTACTGGGTATTTATTGAAAGAACATGAAATAATCAATAATTCAAAAATATGTGTGCACCCCTATGTTCATTGCAGCATTATTCGCAATTATCAAGATGCGGGAAGCAACCCAAGTGTCCGTCAACAGATGAATGGATTAAAGAAAATGTGGTATAGACATACAATGGAATAGTACTCGGCCATAAAAAAGACAAAATCATGCCATTTGTGACAACATGGATGGATCTTGAGGGTATTATGGTAAGTGAAATAAGTCAGAGAAAACAAATACCATGTAATTTGATATGTGGAAGATAAACAAACACATAGATAAAGAGAACAGATTAGTGGTTACCAGAGGGGAAGGGAGTGGCGGGAGGGTGAAAGGGATAATGGAGCACATTTGTGTGGTGATAGATTAAAACCAGACTATTGGTGGTGGACACAACACATTCCATGCAGAAACTGAAATATAGTGATATACACCTGAAATTTATACAGTGTTCTAAGTCAATACAACCTCAATAAAATAATTTTTTTAAAAAAAGAAAAGTCCCTATGGAAAAAAGGATTCTACTTTAAGACCTGACAGTCAAGTATGCTTTAATGTAAATAAATTTATCAGACTTAGATTCTTTGTAGAGTACTAGTTTTAATTAAGGAAAAAGGCTGAAGAGTTTGGAGGTTGGTTCTCAAATGTTTAAAAGATCTGGTAAATATATTACAGATTTTTGTAGAGGTAAGCCCTGCTAGAAGTGTCCATGACCATTGACTCTAATGATAACATTAAGTGACATTTTTTAATGCTTTCCAGCTTTGCATATACCAACAACAGTACTATGCAGTTTTATGTGTACTGACTCATTTAGTCCTCAAACCACCATATGAGGTGGATCCTTTTATTCTGTAGATGAGAAACTGAGCCACAGAAAGTTAAAGTAATTTACCCAAGGTCACACAGCTGATAAATGGTGAGATGTGAATCCAGCAATTTGAAGCCGGAAGACTTGCTGGTCACTCCTTCATTCTGCCTCTTACTAGGCATTCAGAGGGCAAAGCTCCTGGCACGGACGCCTGACTGTCCTGCAAGTCAGGCTGGAAGAACATTTTGTAATAAGACCGCGTAATTTTTGTGCCCCTCTGAAACCACAGGAAACAAGATAAAAATTAGACAGAGGAGGGAAATTATTATTATTTGCAGATATTATGATTGTATATCAGGAAAACTAAAGAGAACCAATTTAAAAAGTACCCCCAAACAATAAGATTGAGATCACTATTTACAAAATTAATATTACAACAATCAATAGCTTTTCCAAAAACAACTACCAGCCAGAAAATATAATGGAAGAAAAAATATCATTTAGAATTGTAATCCAATGGAAAAAATATCTAGAAAAAACTTAAGCAATATGTAAGATCGATATGAAGTAAACTTTAAATAATTGTCTAATGCAAAATAAAAGATTTAAATAAATAGAAACATATTCCCTTTTCTTGAATAGAAAAATTTCTTACAAAGATGTCTGTCTTCCTGCATTAATCTATAAATTTAACATGATCAACACCAAAAGAAAACAACTGTGGGGAGAGGCAGAGGGAGCGTAGACTCCTCAGAGGGACTCTGAAATCCCTCTATCGAAAAATGAAATGTAAAAACACCACAGTATGTCTGATGAAGAAGGACTGTGGGGGAAATATTAGCCCTACCAGATATTAAAATATATCGTAAAGTCATAGTAATTAAAATAGTCTTGTACTGGCTCAACAATTAACAGCCAGAAGAATGGAAGCAAATAGAAAAACCAGAAGTAGGGGCCAGCCCAGTGGCGCAGCAGTTAAGTGTGCACGTTCCGATTCGGTGGCCCAGAGTTCGCAGGTTCGGATCCCAGGTGCGGACATGGCACCGCTTGGCAAGCCATGCTGTGGTAGGCGTCCCACATGTAAAGTAGAGGAGGATGGGCATGGATGTAGCAAAAAGAGGAAGATTGGCAGCAGATGTTAGCTCAGGGCTAATCTTCCTCAAAAAAAAAAAAAAAAGAAAAACAAAAGTAGACTCAAATATATGCAAAAATTTGGTTTATGTAGAGATAGCTTTACAACACGATAGGAAAAATATATATTATTCAATAAATGGTTTGGGATAACTGGCTAGGCCACCCAAAAGAAGAATGAATCCTTTCCTCATTTCTTTGTACCAAAATAAACTCCAGATGGATAAAATATTTAAATGTAAAAACTGAAGCCATAAGACTACTAAAAGGAAACTCAAGACCCATTTTTTTTTACATAATTTGATAAAGGATTTCTTTAAGCATAACACTACTCGGAACATATTTAAAAAATGGATAAATCTGACTGCATGAAATTTAAAATGTCTACATGACAAAAATACCATAAGCCAAGTCAAAAAGCAAGCAATAAAGAAAGAAAGAAAAAGTATTGCAAAAACATGACAAAGAATTAGTTTCCACATAAAGAGCTCTAAAGATATCAATTGGAAAAAGCCAAACAACCCAATAGGAAAAAAAATTATGAAAAACATCGTTACAGACAAAAAATACAACTGGCTTTTTATTGTCTGAGAGGATATTCAGTGTCACTTATATTAAAAGAAACGCAAATTAAAATCACAATGAGATTTCATTTTTTTGCCTACTAGATAGGCATAGAGCAAGAAGCTTGATAACGCATTGATTGGGAAAGCAGACACTCTAAGGCACTATTTTTGGGAGTTCCAAACAGTGCAACCTCTTTGGAGGGCAATCTGGCAGTAGCTATCAAAATTTTAAATTCCACTTCTAAAAATGTGTCTGATAGATAGGATACACAAGAATGTTCTCTGCAGTACTATTTATGGTAGCAAAAGAAAGAAAAATCTAAATGTGCATCAATGGGAAACTGATTACGAAAACACTGGTATATCCATACAGTGAAATACAATGTAGCCGTTAAGAAGAACAGGCAGACCTATATGTACTAATACAGAACAGCCTCCAAAATGTCAGGCGCAAAGGCAAAATGCAGAACAGTTTGTATAATATTCTACAATTTTTTTTAAAAGTGGAGTATGTATATAAAGACATATATACAGTAGATCAGTTTTTTTTTTAAATTGGGTGGCAACCATTTGTAGGTTGCAAACTCAATTTAGTGGATTGCCACCAATATTCTTTAATGCTTGCATTTTTTATTCTGGGATTTTTGTATGTTTTATTTAAATATTGATGAAATCATATTTGATATTAAATTTATGTTTTTCCTTATCATATATGGGAAAGGTAAAAATTATTTTGTGCAACTTTGTTACAGTTCTATAACTGCATAGTGGGTCATGATGGGAAGTGTATGTCTTACTCTGGGTTGTAGACAAAAAAATTTGAAAAACACTGATATGGATAATTCTAGAAAGACAACAAATTGGTAAACAACCTTTGGGGACTGTGAGGTCAGAAGTGGGAAGGAGAATGACTTTGCCCACATACCTTTGTACTATTTGTATTACCTATTCAATTTTTTTGAAAAAGAAAGAGAATGAGGGGCTGGCCTGGTGGCGCAGTGGTTAAGTTTACACATTCCACTTTGGTGGCCCGGGGTTCACCGGTTCAGATCCCGGCTGCAGACCTGCACACTGCTTGTCAAGCCATGCTGTGGTAGGCGTCCCACATATAAAGTAGAGGAAGATGGGCATGGATGTTAGCTCAGGCCCAGTCTTCCTCAGCAAAAAGAGGAGGATTGGCAGCAGTTAGCTCAGGGCTAATCTTCCTCAAAAAATAAATTAATTAAAATAAATTTAAAAAAATAAAGAGAATGACATAAAAGAAAAAAGAAAAAAAAGGAGCAATTTTTTAAAGTATGTGTTTTGAAGTAAAGAAAGTGCTTGCTTCCGCTTCTATTGAGTGAATGCCAGGAAAAATACAGAATGTTTGGACTTCACTGTTTTTACCTTATCTTTTGACTGATAGTTTTATCCCTGACTTCAGAGACATTTTTCTCCATGTTTATCAATACATGCATTTTACTCAGAATTACATCAACACTGATGTACTTCCTTTAGGGAGCAACTCTTTTCCGTTATGAACTCCACTGAGTTGATTTAAATCCTCAGTCACTTTTATACACTGTCACCATAAACCATTTTTATTTTTCCATATCTATTTCCTTTTAATAAAATTAATTTTTATCAGAAGTATTTTCTATGTAACTTTTTAAACAAATGTTTGATTCATTGATCAAGTTCTGTCCATATCAAACATTGATTAATTATTATTTCTGCCGTTAGGAAGTTTCCTTTGCCACCATTTTCAACAAGCCCAGTTTTTTTGAACCTTATTTTGCACATCTAAATTGAACCATGTAGATCCCTACCAATAAACCATGTGTGGTTTTAGTTGCTGTCAGTTTTATTTTGTGTTGATTAATCCAGCCCCAGATATTCATATGGCTTGGCTAGAATGTTTTATAGCTAATCCATGAGAAAATTGTAAACATTCTTCCTAAAATATTCCAGGCTCACCCTGCGGTCCAAGATTGGTCTGTTAGATTTTGAAGCCAATTCTTTGGCATCCTTCTGAACACTTTGAAAGATGGATACTATTTCTCCAATCCACTGAAAAAGCCAAGAACAAACTGCTCATCACACAGTGGTATTGACAGCTCTCAATTTGATTGATGGTGTCAAAACACATTATGCGACATCTAACAATGTACCATTACTGTGGGGTCAAAATAGTAGAGTCAAAACATCCCAAGCAGGCACTCTGCTAGGGGCTTGGCTTGTAAAGTTGAAAAGCCCAACCCTTTCCTTCAAAACATGTATTGTTCTACCAGACATCCAGATACCCCCAAGATAACGATACGATACTCTATGAGTAAATGCTAATGGTGATGTGCTATAAATATCATAAAGGAATTTTGTATATTTGGGCCCCTAAGAATAGGAATGAATTTTTCAGTGAGCTGATGGAGTCTGAAGCACTGAGATCAGTCCTAGTGGGAACTTTGCTCTGACTAATGTCACCAGGTGTGCTGGGATGGGGGCAGGCAAACACAGAGAGTGGAGGTGGAATGAAGTGTGTAAAACCAGGATCCAGGGAGTCCTGTGTAGACAATTAAAGTGATGTTTCCTTCCATCCATTCTCTGGCCCATTTGTCTCTCTTCTTCTACCCCTTGGAACCTGGGTCTGAAACAGGAGCTCTTTGAGATTCTAGATGTGATTTTCCTTACTGTCTCCTACCTACATCCCATTCTTCCACCCTGCCTCCCGCAGGGCTTGAGAGTAGAGCTCTAGATCACCAAGTAACAGAGGCTCGGGCAGCTGACCTCCTGAGAGGAGGAGGGACCAAGAGAGGAGGCTGGCAACCTGCCCGGCATTGGGACTGCAATGTGCCCATCGTGAACACCTGATTTAAATTTCACATTGTTCTTCTTTCCTCCAGGGCAGCTTTGGCTGGCTTGAGTCTTAAACCATTTTTTTTATAATGAATTTATGACCTTGACAAACATTAATGCTAATCACAGCATTAATTCTAGAGTTTATTTAAATGTATAGCTTTGGGCTTTGGTCAAAATGTGCTTTTGTCTGCAAAGTTACCATATTACTTTCTTCATCGGACAGAATATTTGAAAAGATACCAATTGTTTTAGCAGCCAGTTCCCTGCTCAGAAACAATCAGACTGAAATGCCCACCGCTGAGGCTCGCAGACACACCAGTCCTCTGGTTCTCCCCCTAGAACTTTCTTAGCCCACCACCCAGATCAATTAGGAAGGACAGTGGCTGAGATGAGGGTGGGAGAGTTCACAGTGAGCCTCCCCACCCATTCCCCATCTTGGGGTGACCCAAGGCCACACTCCTCAGCAGTAAGGAGACTAGGGGGCCAGAGGGAGCTCACACCTCAGGCACCTCATGGTCCCACAGCCAGCATCCCCCCAGCCCAGGCCACACCTAAAGAAGGCAGCCTGAGGAAGCAAACAACATTCTCCACAAGGAGCTGATTGCAGGCAGGAATTAATGCTTTGGAACATATTATTATTGTATTGATTTTAAATAGATGTTTCACTTCTCTTTAGTAATGAACTGTGGGCTCTGAAGGGAGCCAAAAGAAATCAAAAGAAGAAAAGAGAAGAAATAAGAAACAAGAAAAACAACCCCCTAAAAGTCTTCCTGGGTTATAGCTGTAAAAGGAGCTTTAAAATTCTGTTTCGAATTGCTGGGTCTCTGACAGCGCAATTGTGATAAACTGATGAATGTCTATTTATACCGAAACATAAAACATATGGATGGTTATTTAGAGGACAAATGCATTTTGACAGATATCTAATTCCACTCTACTGATAGGATGTATTTTGTCAGACTCTTCATTTCATTTGAGACACAATCACTTCTGGTTTCCAGTTCCTTGCCATGGTGGAAATGCATTTGTCAGGCCCTCCAGCCCCAAGATGGGTTTAAAATATTGCCATCACAACTCTGCTTAAAACCAAGGAAAATCGTAAACATCTCCTGTTACCCACCCACACAAGAAATATTACCAAGTAAATGCCTTTGTGCACCCAATTGTGTAGCAGAGAGAATTATTCAAAAGTCTTCAGTGTAGGTTATTGGCAAATACCAGCCACCCATGACATATTGAATTATGTATGAGCATAAAAGGAAAGGAGGTTAATTCCCTCAATGCTTAATGGGCAGAAGAAGGGTTCCCAAGATTGTACTGGAGAAGTTCTACTCTGCCTTCATGTTTCAGCTCAAGAGTTAGCTCCTCCAGGAAGCATCTTCCGACTCATCCAGGCAGAATTAAGCTTTCCTCTATATGCTCTCCTGTACCTATCCATACCTCCGTTAGACCCTTTTATCACTCTGCATTTCAATTTTTCTGCTAGAGAACTTGACTTTTCGTTTTTGTATCCTCAATGTCTAGAAGAACACCCAGTACATAGTAGGTATTCAATAAGTATTTGTTGGATGAAAAAACAAATGAATGATTATTGCTTTATAGCATTTATCACCCAAAATTACTAATCTACCTATCATTTTCCTCTGCCAAATCATGAGTTCCTTGAGTATAATGACTGTCTTATTCATATCCATTTCCTCAGCTATGAACACAGTGTCTGGCATACAGCAGATACTCAATAAATGTGTTGACCTGATGGATGGATAGATGGATGATTGTTTGAAGCTTCTGGGTATTTCTAAAAGTCACCAGCTACATATACACCAAAAGCATCCCCTCCCCTCAGCCCCTAGTCTTTAGATTTTAAACTTAAGTTTTCCAAGGATAGGTAGCATCTGTTTTTAAAATGTATTTCCTGAATACTTCAAGAACAATTGGGGAGCCCTTAAAAGAAATCTAGATAAAATACCTTGCATGTCTTTCCTTAGAGCCTATTTGATGTCTCCCAATATGCATTCTTCCATTCTTCCTCAGTAATAAAACCTCCAAATTTTAGCTGTGCACAAGGTACCTGAAATAATAACATTTTCCAGCCTCCCTTGCAGATGGGTGTAATCATATGACTAAATTCTACCAATGGGATTTAAGTGGTAGGGTCACATGCAACTTCCTAGAAATACCCTTAAAGGAAGGGGGCATGACCTTCTTCCCTTCTTCCTTTTTTCTACTAGAATATAGATAAGATGGCTGGGTCTCCTGCGGCCATAATGAACTATGAGTTAAAAGTCACATGCTGGGCCAGCCCTGTGGCTGAGTGGTTAAGTTCACACACTGCTTCAGCAGCCCAGGGTTTCACCAGTTTAGATCCTGGGTGCGGACGTGGAACTGCTCATCAAGCCATACTGAGGCAGCATCCCACATGCCACAACTAGAAGGACCCACAACTAAAAATATACAACTATGTACCAGGGGGCTTTGGGGAGAAAAAGGAAAAATAAAATCTTTACAAAAAAAAAAGTCACATGCTGAGGACCAGAGAACATCAAGATATCGGCCTAGGTTCTCAATCACTTTGTGGCCTGCCCAGTGAGCCCTGGCCTGTCTATCTCTGTATTACTTTTATATGAGCAAAATTTGGGGGTTTAGTCACTTGCAGCCTAACCAATCCAAATATAGGCATCCTGCTTGACACATATAAGAAATATTAAGAATCTTCTATCAAACTGAATTGAATTGGATTGAATTGAACTGAACCAACACTAGGTACACTAAGGCCATGTGCTTTTAAATAAGACAAACTTCACTGGAAACTCAAGGTAAGAGATGTTTG
The DNA here is from genome assembly GCF_041296235.1 of Equus asinus. Taxonomy (NCBI): domain Eukaryota; kingdom Metazoa; phylum Chordata; class Mammalia; order Perissodactyla; family Equidae; genus Equus; species Equus asinus. The sequence continues at coordinate 51,408,383 of NC_091809.1, forward strand.
AATTGACAGCGCATCCCTGAGAGCAGCTAGTCTCATACCTCTTCTCATTCGGCTCTGGGAAGGTTTCCAGCTGAAGCTCATTTCATCCTCAACATATGGGAAGAAAAGGAACCATTATTGCTACTGTTAGAATATTCCGTTAGCTTCCATCTGACACAGTCCCAATCTAGAACTGTGTTTCAACCCACAGTCTCCCTAATAGGAGAAATCCCACAGAGATGAGAGTTCTAACTTGGGGTTGAAAGTTACCACTCCCAGCCCATAACTAGGAAACATCTTGATTCAAATGGGCCAGAGCTCAATTTCCATCTCCATTTAAAGCTTTGACTGTGGTCATTTTTCTGATAATGTCCGGGAATTTCATGGCTTTTTAAGCAAGATGAGGTTGAATGGTTGGATTTACTGTGGGTGAAATGCTGGCAGAAAAAACTTCAATTTAGCAACTGTTATCATGGACTACAAATCAAGGACTCTGCGGAAGAGTGATGTCGTTGAAAACAGTTATTACTCAATGTTAATAAAAAAAATTATGGATCTAATAAAAGTTAATGGGGAAGTATCATGTGCCATAAAAACTGCAGTCAAAGCAAAGAATGCTGGGTTGGGGGAGGAAATTCCACTATAATTCTGTATTGTCTGCGAGCCAAAAATGGCCACATCCATAACACTACTGAAGTGCAAATTGTCACTCAAATCAAATTAAACTGTGGAATATTTAGTAATAGGATCACCTCCTTTTGTAAAAATAGAAAGGAGCAAGTGAGAAATTACCCAGCAAACCTAATTCATTAACTACAAGCAAGATCCTGGTCCATGATTGGCTACTTTCAGTAAATATCAGTAAGCTCCTTTCTTAGGAACTCTATATGTGTCTCCCAGCTAGGCTGAGAGCTAGGTTCCTCTAAGGGGCTCTGACTTGTGGATAAACAGAGTGGCTGTGGTTCTGAGGACTTTAAGCTTCATACAGCATCCATGATCCCTACTGAGATTGAGATAAGGGAAATCACAGGAATTCGAAACCTCCCCCATCCCTTTCGCTGCCACCCTAGTCAGGGCACCATCGCCTTCCACCTGGACTCCCCCCAGCCTCCTAACTGATCTCCCGACTTCCCTCTGGCTTCCTTCTGTCTCCACCCATTCATATCCATTTCCCACATGACAGCCAGAGTGATATTTTTAATTTACAAATAAGATGTTATTGCTCCTCTGTTTAAAATCCTTCAGAGACCTCCCTAGGCTCCTAGGATAAAAAACAAAATACTTTTCAAGTCTCAAATGGCTTTCCACAATTTAGATCCTACCCGTTCTGTCTCATCATGAGCCACTTGCCCCCACACTCAGCCACATAGATGAGAGTAGACCCCTCCACTCTCACTTCAGTTTGCAGTTGCTGCTCCCATCACATCTACTGTCTGCCAAGATCATTCAGACTCAATGTTAATTTCATTTGCTCAGGAAGGTCTTCCCCTGACCCCAGATTAGGTTAGCTTCTGCTGATGCGTGCTCATAAGGCACCCTATACTTGCCCCTTCGATAAAATGTAGTGTACTATTAATTATCTGCACAATGTCAGTCTTCCCTACTAGACTTTAAGCTTCTTAATGATAGGCTCTGCGCCTGTCCTATTTATCGCTTTCCCCCAGCACCTAGGACAATGCATGAAAATTATAGGCACTCAAATCCTTAACTGTCTGAATGAATAAATACATGGATTAATAGTCCTCAAAATCCAGTTGCCTAATGCCACTGATTACAAGATGAAATGACTGCTTGTAACCCTCAATAAGATAAAGATTTAAACATGGGTCTTACACCAGAGGTTTAAAACTCAAATCAGGAAGTGCAGCGCGCTTGGAGTGGAGAGAAACTTCAGGGGTAGGCAGTGTGCGCAGCCCCTCCTGGAGATGGAGCAACGGGCAAGACTTTTCAGCCACCTTGAATTGCTTCTCACGGTCAGAAGTGAATCTTGCCAGGAAGACCCTTTCACAGTCTTTTAGGGAAAGAGCCTCAGAGGGCTAAAGTTGGGAAATCATTTTGAAACCATCAGAGTAAAGATGGGTACGGGCAAGAATTATCAATAGGACGCTAAATCTGGGGGGAAATTCTGGATGGACTTAAAAGGTTTCCCCACAGATTACTTATTAGTTACAGAGGATAAAATAGTAACTATACAATGAAGAAATTGAACAACCCTTTGCCCAGTTGATGAAAATTAAGAAGGGACAGATGGATATTGTATGACTCCACCTGTGACACTCTGAGAAGGACACAGCATCTGAAGGATTGTTTTGGCCTGGCAAGCATAGTCCAGATCCAATGATGAGGGAGCATAAAGTAAACCCAAAGAATGAGAAACTTTCTTTAAAGTAAGGTGGGAAGAGAGGTTCTACACTCAAAAATGTCAATATTATAAAAGACAAAGAAAGGCTGTGGAAATGTTCCAAATTAAAGGAGACTCAAAGACAAGACAATAAAATGTAATACATTATCCTAGATTGGGTCCTGCACTGGAAGGGAAAAAAATGCTCTGAAGGTCACCATTGGGTGAAGTGACAAAATTGGAATACAGACAGTGAATTAGATAAAGATACTGTATTACTATTAAACTTACCAAGGTTGATAAGTATCCTGTGGTTCTGTAAGAGAAAGCAAATACTCCTATTTTGGGGAAATACATACTGAAATATTTTGGGGTAAAGGGCCATGATGTGTCCAGCTTATTTTCATATGGTTAAGAAAAGTATTACACACACACATACAGAGAGAGACAAAGAAACAGAGAGAGAGAGATGACAAATAATAAAGCAAATGGATTATATGTTAAAAATAGAGAAATCTGGGTTTACTTTGTGCTATTCTTATTCCTGTAACTTTTCTATAAGTTTGAAATTATTTCTAAATTTAAAAAAATTTAAAGGGGCCTTCAGGCTCTAAGCCCTCTCAAGATAAGCTCCTCCTGGCCACCAGGCAAAAGAAACAAAGCCCTGGCTTTCATAATGCCAAACCTTGTGAGGCACCAGAATCTTTGTCTGATGCGGAACAGGTAAGGCAAGGCCGGGGGGAGCAGTGGAGGGGGAAAGACGGGATGGACCCTGCACCATCACACATAGCCCCCATGTTCTGCCCCTTAGAACTCTTGAGGGTCTCCAGAAACCACCTCAGGGACTTTAACATGCAAAGCACTACCACAGAGCTGCACATTGCCTAAGAATGTCTGGTTGCTTAGCAACCCAGACACCTACTTGAGAAGATAAAGCTGAAACTCTCCCTCTGGGTCCCAGGGTTAGTGCACTCTATAGAGAGAGCCTCTGTTGGTCAAGTTGCAGGTGAGACTCTGGCCAGAGCTGAGATCCTAATAGGTCCTAAGCCCCATTAAGCAACATCCATGGTTCTGAGGGCTTGAGCTAGGCACAAAGTCTGGGAATCCAGGAATTCAGCCCAGTAAAATGTAAAGTGAACAAACCATCAATCAAGTCACTTCAATGCTCCCAGCCTCAGTTTCTTCACAGATCAAGGAAGATAGTTGGGATGGATCAGTGGTTCTCAAATCTAGCTGCATATTAGGATAACTTCATAAGCTGGTAACTAACCCCCATTCTGTAGTCAATGAGATCAGAATCTCTAGGGATGGGGCCGAGGCACTGGTATTTTTTGAAAGCTCTTGAGAGGATTCAAACGTGCAGGCAGTGTTGAGAATCTAGGGGCCAAATGACTTATTAAGTCTCAGGTATTTCTTTTAGAGATAATTATTTGGTGCCTATAGGGATGTCTTGATTCTGAATCTCTTCCTCCCTACTTTCCCTCCAAATGGGGCCCCTTGACCCCTACACTTTAGGCTCAGCTCTGCCCCAAGCCTAAAACTATCCTTGACTGAGCCCAGGTCCCTCAATCCAAGCCCAACAATCTTTGCTGCTGGTCCAACCACTATCCAGCCCCTAATTTCTCGAGGCCCAGACCTACTTTGTGCCTGCCGAGAACTGTGAAGAGTCCAAGATTTTATAATACTTGTAAAGTAAGAAGTTAACCTGCTGCATTTTCACGGATGCTGGTAGAAGACATGATATTCCTGGGTCAGAGACAAGGGACAGTTTATTACTTACAGCAGCAGCAATAGTGTATCACTATTTTTACACCAGTTCCCCAAGCCCAGATATCCACAGGGCAACATGCAAAGAGCCAGATGGCACCTGCACAGAAAGTGGGTTGTATTCTAGGATAGTAAGCCTGAGTTTAGGAAACTCAAATCTTTATAGTATAGTTATATATATAGTTATTCCTGTAACTTTTCTGTAAGTTTGAAATTATTTCTAAATAAAAAAAAATTTATAGTAGGCAATAAGCATGACTGCCCTTTGCTCCAGAAAGAGACACAATCTCTATCTTCCATGCTGTTCACAATACAAACATCCTTGAAAAGATAGTCCAGTGCCCTGCCTGCAAGATGTGCAGAAATGTGAAAGACCCATGGAAAATTGCCTCCCATCAGCACCCCAACTCTAACACCCTGTACGAGAGCCCCTGACTTGCTCATCTGCTTAGGATCAGGGCCTCTGGGGCTGCCCTTGCTCTTGTGAATTCTCTCAGAGCTAGTGTTCTACCTCTGAACCCCAGTTCTGCAGCCAGGACCCGCTTCCCTAACACCCAACTACCTATAGCCACCCACCTGAACTGCCCATCACCACAATCCCTTGGATTATCTCTCTCCAAACTTTCTTTCCAGGCAAATGGGTCCCCAAGGCTTTGACCCATGGAGAGAGCTCTCTGAGCTGGGACAGAATATGAGAATGGGGCAGACCTGGCCTGAGGCAAGGGCACAGCAAGGATCCAGGGCAAAGGGAGGGTTACAAGCTAATCACAGTCTAAACCAGTAGTTCTCAAACTTCAGTGTGTACCAGCATCACCTGGGGGAGTTGCTAAAACATGATTGTTGGGCCCCACCCCAAACATCCCTGATTGACTAGATCTGAGGCAGGGCCCGCAAATATGCATTTCTAACAAGTTCCCAGGCAGTGCCAATGCTGCCCTAGTCTAAACCTTATCAATCCCAAGTATGTGGGCCGAGAAAAGACAACCAGTTTGAGAGCCATGGAATGCCAAGTGGAGGCAGCAAGAGGACATGTTTAGGAGATGTGGAAGGGATATTCTTCAGGCCTGCAATCCAGAGGCAGGAAAATTTTTATGAAACTCTCTCAGCCTTGCCTGTGGGTCGGGGATGGTGCTGTTAGGATCATTTAGGATAACGATATTTTGGGCTTCCTGATGTTGACCACCTGTTATCCCAGAGGCCATGCCCACCTGCTAAACATGCTTCCTCCCAGTATCTGCGCGGGTCCTGCTGTCTGGGTCTTGTCCTACCCCATGGGTGGATGTAGTTGGAGTTATGGTCCTCTTAGCCTGCCTGGGCCCATTAGAGTTAACCCAGTCATAGTAGTGTCTGTTTTCCCCCATTTCCCCCACCATTTGTCATTTATATGTGCCAACCAAATCCATTCTTCTCCTGTTCTCTGCTCTGTGCCCCAGAGGCTGATGCCCTAACAGACTGAAACACCTGGGCTACCTAGTTTCCAGTTAAGTTTGATCAATGGGAGGCCCTGGCAGGAGATCAAAGGATGAGAGAAGAGGAGTTCCTGGCATTTCTCTCACGCTCCTCCTTCCTCCTCAGGGCTGTCTCTCTCACAATGTTTGCTTTCTACCCTGTCTGCCACTACTACTTGGTGGCTCCTCCAACATGGTTCCAGATTTAAAACTAGAAAATTGTTTCTATAAAACTATTTTCTCCTCCTGTCCCTTCAGGCTCATGGTGGTAATGGAGTTCGCTGTTATTGCTGAATGCATCATGGTCTGTACCTGTTCCTTTAGCCCCGCCCACACCTCTGTAAGCAATCCCTTCATTGAAGTCTCTTGAACCTCTGAGTTGGATTCTGTTTCCTGCTGGGACCCTGACTGACACCCCTATCATGCCTGGCCATACCCCAAGGTGCACCTGAGCTCCTCTCTGCTGGACAGAGATACTAAAATGTGCCTTTCTCAGTAACAGAGTGGAGAAATAGCTCATTATGTCTCCTCGGGCATCCATCCAGGACACACCCACTCCACAGGGCTCCCTGTGTGGAGTGATGTGGAGACAGCAGAGAGGTGAAGCATAGCAGATCGGACCAGAGGCCTTGTCAGCCAGGCGTTGGAGAGCCCCTCTCCCCAGGCAGCCTCCCTCAGGCAGAAACGGGGCTTTGTGATAGGACCAAAGAGAAACAGCAAGGCTGCGTCTCCTGAGAGCGGATGTGCTCCTGAGGCCCTGCTAACCTGGTTTCCTAAAATCATGTCAGGAACAGCAGGCTGGTACCAGCAGCACTCTGGAGTCTCGGATGATGTTGCCATGGTAACAGTAGGGTCACTGCTTAGCAACAGGCCAAAGCTGCAGGAAGTTGCTAAGATATTTTCATGTGTGTTAAAGCAAATGGATGTTTATCTCAATCTTGAGTGTAAATACACTGTGGGGGAAAAGGAGAAAACATATACACAAACACCACCTACTGATGTGAAGAGTTGCATATCTGCTGATACTTGAGGCCTGGAGAATATGCCTTCTCTCTGAAGGAGACAGATAGGGAGACCATGTATGACCCAATGAAGTATATCCTCTTACCCCCTAAAACAGCTGCCCACCTGACTTCCTGCTCACCCAGCCTTAACACCTTCACCACCACCTAATTTCCAACATAGTTTCCAAATCTTTCTCCCTAATGGCTTTTGAGAGGCCATGTAGTATAGGAAGTACATGTGAGGACTCTAAAGTCAGATCGCCTGGGGTCTAAAACCCAGCTTAGGCCCTTTCTTGCTCTATTACTTTGCATAAGTAACAACTTCTCTGTGCCTCAACTTCCTCATCTGTTAAAGGGGAATATTAATAGTACCTACCTCATAGGACTGTATGTGAATTAAATAATCTATTCCACATCAAACACTTTAAACAGTGCCTGAAATTTAATGAGTGCTTTATTAAGGATAGCTGTTTTTAATATTCAATGAAGTCATGGGAACTTTCCCACATGCCAGGTCCTAGAGAAGGAATTAAGAATATAAAGGTTGGTGAGGCGTTGGTCTTACCCAGGGCCCACAGCTACTCCACTGCGGCAAGAGCAAAGGCCCAGCTCCTTGTGTGGTCATTCAAGGTACCCCAAAATCTAGCTCCAGCCTGGCTTTCCCTCCTTAAGAGTAGTTGTGAGAATTAAATAAGGTAATACATGTAACAGTGCAGAATGGTGCCTGGCATACAGTAAGTGCTCAATAAAGGTTACCTATTACTACTAAAATTATTATTATCATCATCATTATTACTACTATTATTATTGCTACTCCCCCAGCACACACATATCACATTCTGGTCCTTGAATAAACCTCATGCACTCCCACATTGGGGTCCTTGTTTATGCTGGTCTTGACCACCTGAAATACTTTCCCTCTTTCTTTCCACCACTCTCATGTCCATGTGACCTTTGAGAGCAGGTCCAGCCATACTTGTTCCTGAAAATCTACCCCAGGCCATGGTCATCTCCTCCACCTTGACCACATCCAAACTCTCTTCTTCCTTGTGTTTTAGATGTTTGTATCTTGCTTGCTGAACTGGTGCATAAGCCCTCTCTATCAGACACTTCTTATGCATCTTACCTGTCTTGGGCCCTTTAGCACTGTTCCACCTCTGTTGTCACCACAGTGACCAGCGCTGCATGGACTCCACCCAACCCCCACCCAGTCACCATACTGGGTCCTAAGGTCACTTTGCCTCAGCAAAGGAGACACACATGGATGCATGACCATGGGGTTCACAGATCTTACCACGTTCCCCATTGTCCAGAAGCAGCAGCCTGAAAGCCTGGCAGAATGAACAAAGGCACCAGCTCAGTGACAACTCCTCGAAGGGCTAAGGCCTTCGAAAGCCAAGGAAGGGACAGTTAGATACTATAAAGGGACAATTGCAGCAACTACAGTCTAGCAAGCACATGGCAACTACGGGCAATGAAGGGATAAATTTAGTGGTGGTCTTTGCTACCCAGTGTGTCCATGGACCAGCAGCATCAGCATGACCTGAGCACTTGTAGGGTAGAATCTCAGGCCCTCACCAGACCTCTGAATCAGATTCTGCATTTTAACTCAACCCCTAGGTGATTCAAATGCACATTAAAGTGGAGAAGCCTACTAGGCAATCCACCAGGCAAGCAACCTAGAACTTTGAGCTGAAGGTGAGAGAAATCTAGAATGAGTAATGACGGAGAGTGGGGTGATGAATATTAATTCTGCTCTCAAACAAGTGACAGAGGTGGGAACTGTAGATTCTTTCACTTGTCCTCTTTTCACAGAGAGGGGCTGGTTACAGCCTTGATGGAGAATTTGCGACTGAATTTGTATTTCCCACTCAGGCAAAGAGGGAGGGTATTTTGTTCTCACAAAATTGGAGGCTCGTATTCTAGTATGGGGGCTGGACATAACAGGAGAGCATCAGCAGAGCTGAGCAGTGCCGGCCTAAATTGTATCAACCTCTCCCATGTGCCCCCTCAGAGCCTGTTGGCCCACCTCTCTTGCTCCCCTAGCCACCTGCTCCACACCAGCTGTTGATTCCATATGAACTCCACCCATCACCACCCAGCCACCTCTTCCAGACTCAGACAATCATTGTACCATACTGCATGGTGTAGGGGAGGAAGATATTTCCTCTACAGGCTCTGGGTCCTTCTGGCCAGAGAACAAATTAAATTCACATGAGACAGAATACAAGGAGAAAATTAAACAAAGCTTTATAACATGTATACATGGGAGAGGCTCAGGCAAGCTGAGCAACTCGCCAAAATGGCTGAAGCCACCACCTTAAATATCATCTTCAGCTAAAGACAAAGGAGAATGTTGGGGGTTGGGGGAGTCAGTTATGGGAGATTACCAGACACATACAGTGAACAAGGGTCAGGTTATTATGCAGATTTAAGTCCTTGCCTTCTGCATTGATAAGGGTTTCTAGAGATAAGGTCATCCCCCCTTCTTCCTGTACAGAAAGGGAGAAACCTTTGCAGATGGAGATTTCCTTTACAAGGTAAATGTTTCTTAACAAAGGGTAAGTAAACTCTGCTTTTCAGAGTTTCTTTCCTGTCTGTAGTTTTTAAAAGTAACCAGCCCAAAATAATCCTCATGCCAAAGAGACATATCTTGGGGTGGCCAAGTCCAGTCCCCCACAATGGTGTGGTCTGACTTCCACAGTGGCCCCAGAACGGCCATGTCATACAAACTAGTTAAGTCCTCAGGGCAAAGTTTGATGAAAGGGAACAAGAGATGGAAAAGCACCCCCTCTCCGTGCCCCTCCCTTTGACAAACTGTCCCGAGATTTAGTAGCTCAAAGGGCCTCTCTGAAGATGGTGTCATGAGACTAAGCAATTGTTGGTGCTTTGTCTCAAGCAGTGGCCAGCCTGGTCAGTACCCTTTGTGTTTCACCTTCCTCCTTCCCTTCCTCACTCCCCCTTCTTCCTCACCCACTTCCTTAGCTTTCACTCTCCAATAAAATATTAGCAGCCTTTTGCCACAGGCTTTGCTGTCTAGGGTTCCTAAATGATGATACCTTTAAGGGCAAAGACCATGTCTTCTCCCTTCATCTCACTCAGCACCTTGCCCGGTGGCTTACACAAGATGAGGACCAAATATTCAATGCCGGGAGAGACTTACCTAGAGAGGAGGGAAAGAAAGACCAGCAAAGATGTGGGACACTCTCACTTTGTAGGGTTTGTAAGAACTTCAACCTCAGTAGTTAAGGGTTTCAGAGGGGGAAAAATGATGCTAGGAAGCGGCTATGCTGCCCTGGCTTTGGTTTAACACCATCTTGCAAATAAATATGCAACATTCTCATTCAGCCTTGAAACCCTATGCGCATTTGTTTTCCAAATATCATAATCATGACAATGGGGACTGAGTCTGGTCACCTAGCAAGTATCTTGCACAGTTTGAGCAATGGCTTATCGGCCAAGGGTGATGGCAAAACTCTTATCAGGAACATGTTTTTCCTTTTCTTAGAGTTCCCAGCACTAACTGATGATGAAAACTCTCAGGAGTACCACTTTCTTAGGTTCTATTTTAAAACATGCCAGAACAGCATCAGGCCTCTGGCCTCTGACTTTTTCATGCCAAGTCCTGATTCCACAGGAGCTACATAAGGTCCACTGCCCTTTTGGCCCTGGACTCCCAGCTGACCTAGCTGTATTCTGTGTCCCAGCCAGAGGAAACAGGCCAGGTTCAGTGGCAGCTGTGTCACTGAATCCGCCACCCCATCCCAGCTTGCAGAGCACCAGAAGCACGGCTGACGAGTAGGAACCCTCAGGAAAGAGCGACCACTATGACCCTGATTCTTGTTGTTACCCTGCCCTTTACTGGAAGATTTCTGCCTGAAAGTAAGGTTCCAGTGGCATTTCATACACCAGGGGCCTCCAGGAAAAAACAAGATTATGTAACTAAGGCTCTTAACCTGAGGAAAAAATGGAAAAAAATACAGTAAAATAGCCAACATGTACTGGGGCTTTGTGTATTACAGGCTCTGTGTTATTATTTCACTGTCATCTATTATTTCACTTAATTCTAACCTAAGAGGTAGATACCATTATTCTTTCAAGTTTACAAATGAGGAAACTGTAGCTCAGAGAAGTTTAAAAACTTATCCAACCTACAGAATGGGAGAAAATATTTGCAAATCATATGTCTGATAAGGGACTTGTATCTAGAATATATAAAGTCTTTATGACTCAATTTAAAAATGGGCAAAGGATCTGAATAGACATTTTTCCAGAGAAGATATACAAATGGCCAATAAGCAAATGAAAAGATGCTCAATGTCATTAGTCATCAAGGAAATGCAGAGTAAAACCACAATGAGATACCACTTCACACCCACTAGGATGGCTATGCTAAGAAAGACAAGTAATAGCAAGTGTTGTCGAGGATACGGAAAACGTAGAACCCTCAGACGTTGCTGGTGGAAATGTGAAATGGTGCAGCTGCTGCGGAAAGCAGTCTGGCAGTTCTACAGAAAGGTAAAGACAGAGTCACTGTATGACTCAGCAATTCCACTCCTAGGTTTTATTCCCAAGAGAATGGAAAATGTATGTCCACACGAAAGCAAAAATACTGAATGTTCACAACAGCCTTATTTATAGTAGTCAAAAAGTAAAAACAATCCACAAGTTCTCAACTGATGAATGGATAGAAATTTGCCCCAAGTCACACAATCTCTTCTTCTGAGTAAATGGAAATGAGACAGGACTCTTAATTTTCCTTCAAGACATGTATGATAATGGAGAAAGGAATAGAAGTTGGTGGCGAGGAAAGAAGCTTATGCTGGTGAGGCAGTAGATAAGAAAGTTCTACTGAAACATAAGGACAGTCTCCCTATTTCCATACAATTCACATGGGAAATCTCCATGGATCTAAGACAAGAATCCTAATGGCAATGTCATCTCCAGATGAGAGTCCCCTTCACTGGGCAGGAAAGAAGCAGATTGTGCGAGAGGAGGAACACAATGCATGAAAGCATGTCTCTTAGTCTGACCTGCAGAGACATCGGGTGTACCTTTCAGGCAGTGTCTGGGTTTCCTGTAACGCAAAGGCCTGATCCACTGCAAATACTCAACAAGTATTTGGTGAATCTAATTGGTTTCTGTCTGTGCTGAAACTAAACATTCTCTTGGGAACCCCATGCCCAACACAGCCCCGGCACCTAACCCAGTGCTTCGCAAATAATGAGCATTCAATAAATATTTGTGAAAGGGATGGGTGGTTGAGTGAATAATTATCTGTTAGCCTGGGAGACAGGTTACCATACATTTATGAGACACATCAGAGCAAAAAAAATGAGTGTACCAAGTTTAACTCCTAAGTGAAAAAAATAAGTAATTGACCATAATTTGGCCCCAAAATGTTATCCTCCTCTGTCTACCATCACCACCGCCAATAAGGCAGGACATCTGGAATTTGGGGAATGGGTTTTAAAGAATCCCCCAATTTCTGATTGATAGTTTGGTAAATGGCAACATGGAAATTTCTAGCTGGAAGGTACCTTAGAGATCCCTAAGCCCTTGAAGAAAAAGAAGGCTGGAAGAACAGTCATTTTGTGGGAGTGTGACAAGAAGCTGTGTAATTTCCCGAGGATAAGCTGAGCCCAGGCAAGGAGTTCACGCATCAACGGCAGTGCCCATAATATCAAAAGTTTATGTAATTGACACCGTGTCTGTTGCACATTATTTGAACTGATTACTGGCTCTGGATAATTCACTCCCCAAAAAACTGTGGCTATATGACCATGGTTTTGCTGGAAGGCATTACAATGAAAAAAAGAAACCTTCCCAAAATGGCCCAGTGTGCACATTTCACACAGGTGAGTCGTGATGAAGGGCCGACTGGAGACCGCACACCCAGCCCCTTCCCCAGAACCGCGCCAGGAGAAACCTTCCCAGGCCAGGACTTCAGAAACCCATTCACCTCCTGCAAGCACCAGGATGATAAGAGCAAAACTGTTCCCCAAGGAGAACCGCGTCCTTGGGCAGAGCAGTGGGGCGAACTAATTTCTAATAATGAGGCTGTAAGCTACAGTGTTTGTCTACAAAACAGCCTTATTCATGAAGAGTAAATATGTCAACTAATTCAGGAGGCATGCTAAATCTCCATTGTTTCTGAAGTTCAGGTTTCCTGGCTCTATAAAATGTGATGCATGCCTTCAATGTGTGCAGCAGAATCTGTGAGATTGCAGAATGCCACATTAAACTCAGAGCTCCTGGGCTAATGAGGGTAAGTCCATTTTGCAGTAATGAATTGTTGGTAATAGGCCATCATGGAACAGATGTCTCATCAGTCATTGCACTGAGACTCCCACACTCCAGAGTACTCGGATAGCGTGGGGAGTTGGCACAGACTAGGGAGGGATCCCCATCTCTGAACTCTGGAGTGGAGCCATCCCCATGAGCAGAATCAATGAGTGCCAACATAGTGTGATTGGAGGCCCCCCAAATCCTCCCTAACTCAAACTATGTCCCCACCCACCTGCCATAGGACTTAAAATATCCTCCATTGAATTGTCTCCTATTAAAATGTAAATATGTCACCTGGAAGAAGTAACACATTAAATTAGCATCCATTATCACTCATTTTCACATTAGGGAGAGCTGGGCCCTGAGGGAATGGGAAGAGGAGAGGTAGTCATTGCTGGCAGTGACTTAGAAGAGCCCTGAGAAGGTCTGGGTCAGGGAAGCAGGGCCAGGCTGGGCGGTGTGCAGCCAGCTCAGCCAATTCTTGCTCATCCCACCTACTGATGCTGCGGGCTTTTAAGTATGTGTTTCCCCAGTTACCTGAGCAACTCAAGGTGTTACCACACAAAATTGGGGTTCTCCGTTCATGCACATTAACCAAGCCAATTAAGTATGGCACCAGCCTTTGGGAAAGGAGATCCGCTTTATTCTGTGAGATCAATCTGCATGGAGACGGGGACGTGTGCCCTCAGATCTGTCGTCCCGATTCAGGATTTGGGGCAAAATTTAAGAGGTTAAGGAGAACAGGCTGGCACACGAAAGACGAAAGACGGGTGGAACAGGTTTTGACTGGTGGGCTTCAAGCATTTATGGTAAGGTTTTAAATATTTATGGCAGGGTTCTAAACATTTACGATGGGGTTCTAAACATTTTTGATGAGGTGGGGAAGGAATTTTAACACTGGATCTTCCTGAATGAGGGACCCTTCACTTCAGATAAGAGTCCAACTTTCAAGTTCTCGTCGTGTCCCGGTCATGGGTTCCGTGGGAAGGAGGATCTTTGGTTCTGTGGTCATTTCAGGCCACAATTTCTTCTTTTGCACGTGCCCTGGCTACCTGACTTTGCAGATGTTCTGAAAGGCGATTCTTAATCACTCTACTGATAAGAGATGGAATCAGTTGAACTGGTCCTGGAGGACCCGTGGTTACAAAGGGAGGGCTATAACTTATTTATCTTTGCAAATTCCCAGAACCTGGCACATGCATATTTAGAAAATCGCAAGTACCTCTCCAACGAATGTTTGTTGAATAAGTGAATTTTATCCTCACAGCCTCCTGAGGAAATCAGAGGAAGTCTTATCATCATTTTATAGATGAGGAAACTGAGGTTCATGGAGGCCCATTTACTTGCCCAAGCACATGGGATTGAAGACATAAGCTCTAGATACACAAAGAGGCAGAGAAAAGCCTGCGCTGTTTATCTAAGGAGAAGAATATACATGGGAGGTAAGAGTAGAATAAATTAGGGGCAAATTTTGGGTGCCTTTAAACATCAACCTGAGAGTTTGAGTGTTATTCCGGAAGCTCTGAAAGTTTGTTTAGTGACTGGGAAGGCAGGAAGCAGAAGAATACAGTGAAATGTGCAAAGCGACGTTTTAGAAGGATTATTGGCATAGAGGAAAATACGATGGGATGGAGAATCAAGAAATTAAAGAGTAGTTAAGAGATGCTTTGTGCGGAAATAGAAGGAGGGTAGACATTTGAGAGACTTTAGGAAGAACAAATAGAGCAGTCTCAGTGACGGATGAACGAGGAGTGGGTCAGGGACAAGGAGGAATGAGGGACATTGACTGGATTTCAAACCCACTTCACCGAATGACAGAAAATGGACAGCTATGGGAAATCTGGATGGGAAGCAGACTTTTGACCAAGGATAAGTTCCACTAAAAATAATTGAGTAAGGTGACAAAGGGATACTCAAGTGAAGATGTCCATGTGGCAGTTAGAAATTTGGTGTCAAAATCTCAGAGATTTAGTGGAAGCCATGAAATTAGATGCCATCTCTGAGAAAGTAGAAAATGAGTCAAAGTCAGAACCTCCCAAACTGAAGGAGACAGAGCTGGGTAGCGTAGTGACAACTGAAGCCAAATAAGAGTGTTTCAGAAAGGTAGAAGTGACAGCTCTAGATGCTACAGAAAGGTCAAGGAAAATGAGGAGAAATGGTTGTTGGGTTTCAAGAATAGGCTATCGCTGGTTATCTTTAAAGGACAGTTCAGAAGTGTGGAAAGGGCAGGAAAATCTAAACAGGGTGGGGGCAGTGAAGAGAGGAAGCAATGGGAGGGGAGGAGAGGATTTTTGTCCTCTGTGGCAGGGGCTGTTTATTTGTCCCTTTCAGTACAGGGAGATCCGAGCCTATATTTTATGTCAAGAAGAAGGAGCCAGCTCAGAGAGAGACTGAAATACAAAAGAGAGAGTGAGCGATGCTGGGGGAGGCATGACGTGGAAGCAGCAGGAAGGGAGGGGATGGAAGTCCAGGGAGGTTGAGAGAAGGAGGCGGCGGTGGGAGTCTAGCATGAGGGAAGGGAAAGCAGCAAGCAGGGAGGCAAGTCCAAGAGATCACTTTTCTGGAAAAATCAGAAAAATTAATTCCCAGGGTTCAGTCTGGCAAAAAAGAAAGTAGACTCCCCAGGGGACAGAGAGGGTCCCAGATGACAAAGGACTGGATTCAGGTGTTGCCAAGATTTGTCCAAAATGGGAGAGGAGCAAAATCATTTCTAAAGTTAGAATCTCATCTATATATTGCTGACAGTCCAAATAATGTAGTCTCTACCTAGAAAAACAAGGTCATTGAACACTAGTTCTAGAAAGATCCTGAGACTTCATCTGACCCAACTCTCACTTCACCAACTAAGAAAATAAGAGAGGTGAAGTAACTTAACCAAGATCACATAGCCAGTTAAGGGCTAAACCTGGACAAGAATCTAGGACTCTTAACTCCAGGTCAAGTGTAATTCCCACCAAATAGCAACTCTGAGTGCTGGATTTCCTGGGATAATTCCAATCACATATCATTTATTCTTTCCAATAATGATTTTATTAAGTCTATAACAAAATATGATTTCATTTTTGTAACTTCAAGTGGCTTTTCATATTAAAAATTTGAAAAAAGCAATAAGCCAGAAAAAGTAAATCATTTGTCAGATGATGTCCCCCAATTTTTGGTTCTGCCATGACATGGCAGAATTATTATTAGCATGGCTCTGGAGTTAGAGAGCCCTGGCTGGGAATCCAGGTAAGCCCACCACTTACTACTTGTGTGACATTGAACCAGAGGCTTGACCTCTGCTGGGAGAGGGTCCTCAGCTCTCAAGGTGCAAAGAGGGGCGGGAGGCAGCAGCCATCAACCACGCTGTCAATATTGCCCTCAGCATGGGAGAAAAGTAAGCGGTGGGTGAGACCCAGAGAGGGAAGCAGGCAAGGCTGCGACTAATAACGTTTTCCCTCTGGAATAATCCCTGTGTTTCAGCCAGAGATGATTTGGAGGTTTTTTGAGAGGCAGACCTGAAGAAAAAATGTAATTACTTTTTCCTGCACTTGAATTTCAAGGCGATGTCCTTTTGAAGGAAAAAAGGCACTTGAGGAAAGGAAGGGAGGTGGCAGGGAGAGAAATGAAGGATGGAAAAGGATCGTTCGTGCTGAAGCTGGTGACATTTCACCAAAGTGACTCCCTTTGGGAGCAGCTGGTACAAATGTCATTCAGCTGAGACAGTAGGAAGCAAGAGAGCGAAGGGCTCTGCAGGAAATAGCATGGTCCTCTCCTCCTCTCACCAGCCACTCCCCTCCACCCAAATGCTGACTCTCTGGGGAAGAAGTCAGGACCATTTAGCTGAGGTCACTGGGCTTGTGGTGGCTACAGACAACTGGTGGCATTCACCGCAGTCATAATGAAGCACATATCCAACCCCGGGACAGCTGCCCCAACAGCAGGACCTGAGGGCCTCTGTCCGAAGACAGCAAAGTTCTAAACTCTCTCTCTCTTTTGTGGACCAGTGGACCAGGAGAGACAAGGCCATGAAGCAGCTTCACCCAGAGCATCCCAGGAGAAACGCAGCCACTGATGACTAAAGAGCAGGTGTGAATGTCTAGAACAGGCAACCCTGGGGCTCTTCAAGTTGATAATTTGGGGGCATGAAAGAAGGAAGGAGAAGAGAGTTAAGCCAACCCAGGGTTGAATCCCACCTTGCCACTTACTATGTGACCTTAGCTAATTATTTAACCTCTGTGCCTCAGTTTCCTCATCTGAGAAGGAGGGATAATATAGTTCATGGGGGTGTTGGGAAGATGAGCCTAGGAGTGAGCACATGCTCAAATGACAGCGCTACATATACAGATGGATTATTAAGGAAGCGTCAAATTCATTCACACGGACAAAAAAGCATAGGTTCCTAGCCAAGGTCTCGAAAGGCAGGAGAATGGACATTCATAAAACTCAAAAAAGCGTGATGAGACTATTCTTTCGGGCTACTGATGTCCCAGACAGTGGCTGCATATCTCCAGAGATTGATGAGAACTTCAGAACTAATGTATCCTTCTGGGGCCTGAGATGCTTGTCCCATTGGCAAAACCACTTCTTAAAAATCTATTTTTGTTTTTTATTTACTTCCAATATGATTTATCCCTCCACATACTTTTCGAAACTATTCGCTGCAACCGATTGCAGCATAATGTTTGGCACCAGGTAAGTGTGCACTTACTATTGAGTGGGTCCTTGATGCCCTTGTGAGGCCCCACCTGAATCTGCTGTCCAAATGCTGATCTGGAAGGGTCCTGGCCCTTCTAGAAATCAGTGGTGTCTAGTATAAACCAAGGCCTTGTAACTACCATTTAGGACTGATTCCTATGAGGACTCTAGCAGATACATTCAAAGAAATAGCTTTGGAAAAGATTGAAAACATCAAGCTTAGAGCAAGTTTTCATCAAACACCAACTAACATAGTCACAAGCAAGAGAAAGTCAGGTGGAGAGAAAACTTATTGAACAAGTTAGAAATGAGTTTCTTCATTCTGGCAAATGCAGGTGATTCGTATGGTTCTGTTTTAGGAGCAGAGAAGAAAAATTGCTCAACAAACTAAGGCTTTCTTTTTGATTTTGAGAAAGCAATCATATATTGAGTCTCACTTGTCAGAGGCTCCTTGCTCAGGTGGAATGATAGAAAACACAAGGGCTGTGTCTCCCAGCAGAGCAAGATTTGAATTCTAGCCCTAAGACTTTCTGTGAACACTTAAATGAGTTGCTTAGCCTTCCTGGACCAGAGGTTTCTCATCTGTAAAAGGAAATAACAAATGGCCAGAAGCCCCAAAGCTATGCTAACGATCCAAAAAGATTTAAACTATAATTGAAAAATTTAGGGTAAGTTGAAAGATGCTTCTTACTCAAGGTTCCAATGATTGGACTTTGTTTGATGTTTTGGAGTTTTTGTTGTTGTTGTGTGTTTTTGTTTTTAATAGAGAGCTCTGTTTTTTAAAGGAAGATCTTTTAGTTTCAGCTAAACATGTCTTTGGGAAGCAAACTCTCAGGACCTGAAGACAATAACCAAGGTCTCCTAATTGAAACTAAAATACCTACAAGGGAATAAGCTGGCACTTGAGTGCTGACTCGTAAGCCTGATTACACAAAGCTCAGTATGAGAAGGAGCTTTCTGACATCTGCAGTTCCCTAACGACGGAATGCATTCTTTCACTACAAAGTGAATTTCCTGCGTCTCTTCTGGTCTTCTGCTGGAACATTGTAGAAAAGGATTCCCAGATTGCAAGGAAGGTTGACTATAGGGTCCTTGTCTACACATTTGCTCACTGTTAATACTTAGGGAGGAACACACCACTGAGTAGCTAAGGAGGGGCACACAGGGTGAGGGAGCCAGCCTAACCATGTTTTCTTGCAAATTAGGTGCTGTGACAACTCAGGCACTGAAACATACAGACACAGTATCTGTGTTTAATTAACAAGCTGGAGAAAACAAATGCTAATAATTGATTGATGCATGAGAATGAGTCTTTGGGAAAACACCCAGCAGAGTTCTGCCTGCCAGTTTCCCTTTGAGGCAGTGATTAGCATTCCTCAGCTCCCAAAAGAAACTTCTACAGAAATGGTCTCAACTCCAAATAGATGCTGCCCTTGGCCCAGGAGGAGGGAAGGAGATGAGGATGTGGTTCTCTATGTCTCCAGTTATCCACAGGTGCTACCCTGAGTCTCTCTGGGTTGGATAAGCAACATGTGTCACAACAGGCATGCTTCTGTGACCCATTTACTAAGGAACAAGTAAGGCTGCGAGTTGTGAGTGGGTCCAGACCGGAAGTAGCAAGGGACAAGCAGCCCTGCCACTGGGGCTTTGACCCAGCAGACACAACCTTGCTCAAAGTGTCTGTGGCAAATCAGGAGGCTGTACGGGACCTCTGGAAGCCCCAGTAGGGGAATCACAGCACAGACCTCCAGGGTATGGGAGTAAAGACCTGCCCTCCTCGCTGACATTTCCTCTCCTTCTGAGAAGCCATTCCCAGCTTGTTACTGGGCCGCAGCAGAGACTAAACACCTAACCAGGAGATATCGAGCGACCACGGGACCTGAGTTTCCCCTCATGAACCTGGTGCTATCTGATCCTCCAAATCAATGAAGCTGAACATGCACAATAGCATTCTATCACCAAAAGGAAGAAGCATATTCGAGGAGCTGAAGTCACAGTGGACCTGCCCAGCGGGAGTGGGAGCCACCTGTGAGAAGAGCCTGTTGCTGGAGACACCAGTGGAGGTCACCGTAACCCATCAAGTCCGTGCTCTCCAGGCAATACACATCCTCTTCCAGCCGATGAGTTACATGAGGACCAGCCCTCCTCACATAAAATAGTAGAGCAGTGCTTCTCAGCCGGGGGCAGTTTTGTACCCCACCACCCCCCACATCTGAAGACAATTTTGAGTGTCACGACTAGGGGGTGCTAGAGGCATCTAGTGGGCAAAGGTCAGGGACGCTGTTAAAAAACCTACAATGCACACGACAGCACCTCCTGCAGCCTAACAAAGAATTATCTGACTCAAAATGTCAAGAGTGGCAAGGCTGAGAAAACTTGCTGTAGAGGAAAGGAAAGAAGAGAAAATAAAGGAAATCAGAGATTAACATATACCCAACCAAAAATAAACACAGGTACAAACTTTCTTGTTTCTACAACTCCTTACAATGTCATGGTGGGTATTCTTTCACTACCCATCCTGTTTCTTCTGTGTGCACGTTAATACTCCTGGGCATCCTCGGAGTTTTATCGCCAGGAAGAGTTTGAGTCCCTGCCCTGAGTATTTACTTATATCTCCCTAATCCTGCCCCAGACCCCAATTCCAGAGGACAACAGTCCTAGGACACTCACAGGAACACTTTTCCTACCACCCACCAATCTGATCTAGACATCCCAGATGGGAATATTTTTGGCTCAAGTTCATTTTCATCCGTGCAAAAGATAAGGATATTTTATATTTGCATTATATTCCTACTCTTCATCTATGAATTCAGTATTAGAAAAACTTCTTCATTCATTAAATCAACAAATATTTTTTGAACACCTGCCATGTGTCAGATGCTAGGCTGGTGGATGTCACAATGGTACAGAGAGACCAAATTTCTGCCTGTCTTCACAGAGTTTACAGGCTATGGTTCTGTGATCACCGTTATCATTTTCATCATAGGTTTATGGAAACAAGAGGCCAGAAGAACTTACATCTCATCCAGTTCCTTCCCCAAGACCTGTGGTGCCCTCAGGTCATCTCCTGCCCTGAACCTAACCTGCCTGGAACCTATTGGTTGAGGGAAGCAGCAGGCACCATCCCATTGTTCGTCACTGTCTTGAGAAGCTTTTCTCCACAACTTTTCCACCATTCCATCCCTGGGTTATGAGTTGCCCTCCCATTGTCTGCTTAGCCTGGGACTCTGAAGGATGTACTGGGGAAAGGCCAATGCACACACTTAAAATGGAAGCAAAAATGCCAATGTCCTTGAAGAGGCCAGAACACCCTCGCTCTAACTTGTTGAGTTCCCTAGCCTAATATTCCTCTCTTGCCACCCGGAGTAGAACGACTGTTCTCTGAGGGTCCTTGGATTGTCCCCAGTGTGAGCTTCCAGCTTGAGCCAAACTTGCGCACACTTCTGGCCTTCAGTTTGTCTAGGAATGTCTGCTGACTTGGAGGGGCAAATTGCCAGAAGCCCTTCTTCACCAGGGTCATAGAACCCACCTGGCAAAGAATAAGGGAGTTGGGAAGAGCTGTTCTGAAGTCCGGCTTAAGAGAGAGACATCCACAGGGGTGTCTTACACTTGCTCATTGTTCCGCTTCCATTGCCTCATCTTCTGATGCCCATGGTAGCCCCTTCTGTGATGGTGACTTCCTATTGGGCTTCCTATTATCTGTACTTTTCAACTTGTGCTTAATGTCATGAAGTGACATCTTGCCATTCACTTTATATCAGAACACTCGATAGTACCCCTTTGTGATTAGAATGCACCCAGAATTGTGGAGTTTTCCACTTTTCTTGTGTTCACATATTTATTATTATTCAGGAAATATTTATTGAGCATCTACTCTATGCCAGGCACTCTTTTAGGTACTTGGAGTTTACATTCACAGAGAAAGTGGTGACAGAAAATAAACAACTTAACAGAGGTACAAAAACACTGAAGTGAGGTGAGGGATAGAGTGATGGGGATGGGAGCAGGGACACACAGAGTCCAGGGAAGGCTACAGGTGGAGGCGTTGGCCTTCCATAGAGCAGGGCCTGCTCATCCGTTACACAGGATGGAGGCAGCGTACAGGGCTCTCAGAAGACAGTAGGTTAACGAATTCGGTGATGGACAAATATAGTTCCATTCTGATATCTTCTATTTTCTTGGAAAAATGAAACATAGGTTGTCAGTTGCCAAGATGGGAGAGGGCTTTTGGAGGTTAAGGAGAGAGTGAGCAAACGGATAGAAAGCCCCTTACAGACTTGAAGAGTAAATTAAATAAAAACACGTAGTAGGAGAGCTGAGGATCCACTTAAGCTTAGAAGGATCAATTTAACGTGTGCTGGTTTTTTCCAGCCACTCTTCACTGCGCACAGGCAGGAGTGAAGGAGCAGACTTGGGTCAACCAGTGTCGACGTAAAGAGAAGGGTGAGGTGTTAGGGAGTTCAAGATGCAGGCAAGTCCTTGGGGCTAAGCACAGGTCCTCGATTCCTCTGCCCTCACAGTGAGTTCCCTTCAGGACTGTTTTCTTCCCTGTCTAAGAACCTCAATGCAGGACCATCCTTATCTGTCGGGAAGTTCTTATACTACTGAAATTTGAAAGGGAAAGGGTTAGGATCTAGGTCTCTTTTCCCAGGAAGCTCCTAGGCCCTTTATGCCCCCACCTCTTTCCCAGGGGTCAGCTCTACCCACCAAGGAATATAGGAAAGGGCAAACTTTGCCAAGTCACAAAGCCTGAGCTGTCCCCAAGCCCCCAAACAAATAAGGGCCCACCGTGAGGATTTCCCCCCAGTATTCAAGAGCTGCTCCATGGCATCTTTCTCCATCCACCTCCCACTGGGTGAGACATTGGGGTGGGCTAGAGGCCCTGCATTAGCTAGTGGAGGCATGAGCTAGTGAAAAACAAATGACCTATTTGTTCCCGCATCTGGTAGAGCTCACGGAAACTTGGGTTGCACTCTTCATTTCCACAGATTTCAACGAGACAAACCAGCCACTCTGCAATTTAATAAGAATGATGTAGGCCATGGCTTAAAGATACTGCTATTCGTGTGCAGAAAAGAGTCAGAAGAGCTGGTGCAAAGACAGCTAAGACTTGGCTTTGGCAGAGGAGGTGAAACAGATGTGGAGATGAGGGGACAACCGTGTAAGGCATTGGTGGCATGTATGTGATTAATAGGCTAGTCCCTAAAAAGCAACAGCATGCAAGGTTGGCTCCAGTGCCCTTGCTTTTTGCTCTGCGTCCTCCTCGTCCCCAGCCAGACAGCCAATGCCCTCAGGCTGGCCCTCCTGTGGAGACCACATTGCCCTGCCATCTGGGCCAGCTGCCCACGCTTCCCTCCCCAGCCCTAATCAAAACCAGTTTCCACTTCTGAGCGCTCATAGGAGACTACCACTAAGCTGATAAATTAATTCAAGCTAATGCAAATTATGGCTTAATATGTTACCCTTCCCAGACAACATTTACATTTCTAAAAGCAGCTTCAGTTCCTTAAATCTAAGGGAGTGACTATCATGGAAATGTCGAGCATTATGGCAGGCAGGTAGGGGAGGCTGTGGAAAAACATTAGCACATTTCTAGGGCCCTCAGAGGTCAGACATGGGAGGTCCCATCTGTTCTTTCTGATCATCAAGTACCTCGTGGGCCAAGAGGCACCAGTGTCAAATCTTCCTCTAAAACCAGGAGATTTCTACCTTAAGAAAATATGTTTATAATGCACTTACTTGGCTATTGCCTGTATTACTTTAATATATGCAGATGAGATTTTTCTGTGCAATCAAAATAAATCTATGATAGTAGTTTGCTTCATTTCCTCTTCTGCACTAGGGAATGTGACTTCCCCGAGGACAGAATAGAGAAGAGGAGACATCTGCCCATCACCAGCACAGGAGACCTCTTTCTAGAACTGGCAGCCCTGCCCAGGCCACTACAGGGCTTTCTGTGCTGATCCGGGTGCAAGGCAGGAGGATATCAGCTAAAGCCTGCTCCAGCTGCCTCCGTGCTCCTGGGAGAAGCAAAGGGGAGACCTAGGCTCCCAGAGGACTCAGCTACAGAAAGAAGTTCTGGCATGTGCCATGTAACTTCCACTTCTCCAGAAAACACTGTGGTGACGCGTGAGTCTGTACATCAGGGAACCAAACTTGTTGATGTCAAGGTTTATTGTGAGAAGCCCTAAGCTTGGCACAGAGATGGTAGTTAAGGCCCAAACAACAGCTTCCCTCAACGTCTCTCAACTTTCCTTGGTCTGTGAATGAAACAAAATCCAGCCTTCTGCTTTTCTAGACACTCATCATGCCCCCCCCACCCTAGAATGGAGAGAGACTGACCCCTGATGTGCCAGAGTTAGCAGGCACAGGGACAAAGACAGGGTTACTGCTCAAGGAGCCCTGGAAAACCTGGAGACCTAGACTGAGCAGCAGGCATGGAGGGGGCTGCTCATGCATGACAGTGTCCACCAAGGCTCACAGGGACCTCTGTGGCCTCCATAGCCACTCATCCATTCATCCATCCATTATGCAGTCATTGGTTATTCATTAGCTAGAGGAACCAGCAGGCAGCCCAGCTCCAGGTCACAACTGACAGCTTCCAGGAAGGGTGAGACACATCAGTTCTCCAGATGATACATTCGCTACTCGTCAGTGAGCTGGGGCATGGTGTTACCATGAGGAATGTGTTTGTCTTTGGGGGTTAAGGCAGAGCCCAGCACTACGAGGACAAAGCAAAGAGCTGCTACCTGGTTCCCACTCTGATGGGAAACCAGAAGCACCCGTCACTTCCCCACTTCGGGCCAGTTATCTTATTCCTTCTACAGACACAATGCTCTCCTGAGTTAATCTTCCACTAAATGTCTCCATGCTTCTGGAACTTCAATTACAGCCCCTCCTCCCCTAGGCAAATGCTGCCACCCTGCAAATGCAGTTTAAATCATCACGCACAGTTTTTTCCTGTGCTTCCTCATGCTGGTAGTGTCTTTCCACTTCCACTCTTTTCAAGGGCAACATTCAATTTGTCTTGCCTTCCTTCCTCTCCACATCAGCCCAGCACACGAAGGTTCCCTCCAGCTTTCGGCCTCTCTGAAGGCTCCTCTCCCTCCCACTCTCATCTCAAAGATTCTCTCTGATTTCTGCTTCTGGTTTCCACCTCCCAGTTCTCAGCTGCTGACACTTGCTTTGAATCCCTTTCTTGCTTTCTGCTGCTCCATAGGATTCAATGCATCAAACTCTGCTCTGATTCCCCAGGCCTCCTCTGATTCCCCATTGCATTGAACCCTCCTGATTCTCTGAAATGTGGATATACACCCACACCCCACAACTGCTGCATCTTGTGCAAAACCTAGATATTGGCTCCCTTTAGTTCTCACTTCCAGGATGGCTTCTAGGGGCCACAGGCCATATCACAGCCCCATGCCCTGACTTCACCTAGGAGGGGAGGTCATACACACCTCTCACTGCCTTTTTTTTCCTAGAAATGGAAGATGGAGCATGAGCACTTCTAGTATGTGCTTTACTTCCTCAGGATGGAGAGGACAGAAGACCCTAGAAGGTTGGCATCCCAGTTCCATGAAAGGCAACTCTACCAGGTTGCTTGCCAAGGCCCCGTGGCCCCTACCACCCTCCCTGACATTCATAGCAGCAGCCCCTTCCCTCTTTGCCTTGGAGACAGTGGGATCACCAAACTTTACAAAGAAGAGGTCACTCAAGGCTGAACACTGTCCCCGTCACTGCTGCACATGTTTCTCCTGCAAGTCTGTGATGGAGCACTGTTTTCCTTTACATGGTAAATTTTTTTTTTCTTTTTTGGACTTCAAGTGCAGAAAGAGCTGAGTAAATCGTGTTCCTCTTTTTATGATAAATCATCCTCCCTTAGTGTTAAAGAAACAGTGAAAAGGAGCAAGGAAATAAAGAAGGAGGGCTTCTCATTTAAAATATTCGTTGACTAGCAGTCCTAACTCAGACCTTCCCTCATTTGCCCCTAAAATATAAAATCGCAGGAAAAAAATCAAAGATACCCAAAAGTCTTAAAAACTAAGACTTACTGTTAACCTCTTGCCTGAATTCAGAAGGAGACTCTGCTAAATACCAGCTCAGTGGAGCTGAGTGTGAAATAGGTGGTGAGGCCAGGCCATCAGCCAGGAGGAAATGGGTCTCCCATTCTGGAAAAGGCAAAATTTATGGAGACAGTGAAAAATCAGTGGTTGCCAGGGGCTAGGGGAGAAGGAGGGAAGAATTGGTGAGCACAGAGGCTTTTTAGGGCAGTGAAAATACTCTGAATGATACCATAACGGTGGATACATGTCGTTATACATTTGTCCAAACCGACAGAATATACGACACCAAGGGTGAACCCTAATGTAAACTATGGTCTTTGGGTGATAATGATATGTCAACGTAGGTTCATCAATTGCACAGTGATACAAATATATCACTCTGGTGGAGGATGTTGATAATGGGGGAGGCATGTCATAAATAAATGAAAAGCAATAGGATATATTGGAGTAAATGAGGAAGCCATTTGGTGGTAAATCTAATTCAGCCTGACCTTGTTTTTCCAAAATGGCCTGACATGGCCTGTTTAGCATGCATTGTTCATCTGCTTTAAATATTTGCTATGTCCCAAAGCCAAGAATGATGCCCTTAAAGATAAGGATGTAACTTCCCTCCATATCGTCATTTTTTTAAGGATAAGCATCTCTTCCTGGAAACTAAAGATTAATTATTGACCTGCTCTGCTCACCTTGTGATCACTCACCTGCTAACCACCAACCTGCTGTGCCAGCTCAGCATCTCAAGACAGTAGTAAAAGAGATATTCCTGTCGTATGTGGTGTATGCTCTTTGTTCCAAGACTGCATATAACCACTTTGTACACCCCACTTCTTTGGTGCCCTTCCTTCCTCTGGGAAGGAAGGCCCCAGGCTAGAGTCCTCAAACCTGGCTCATAATAAACTCACCCCAATTTTTACTTATAGATTGATTACGTATTATTTGCATCAACACATGAATGGGGCAGAGAATATATGGGAAATCTCTCTACCTTCCCCTCAACTTTGCTGCAAACCTAAAAATGCTCTAAAAAATAATCTGTTCAATATATTTAAAAGATATATAACTGAGTTAAGAATGGGAGAAGTTATTTGCTGACTACTGAAGTCTACTAAATGTAAATCTAAATAATTACCGTAAACATAATTGCAAACTAAATGCAAATGTCAGAAATAATTCTTGAAAGAGAAGACGCATAACACAAAAATAAACACATTTTTTCATTAATATACTGGATTAATAAAACTCCAGTTTACATTAAAACAGATGGAAAAGTACGGAGGGAAGAGGAAAGTAGAAAAGTGACAGTGAAAAAAAGTAAAATGTATGTCAAATTTCTTATCCTATATGTCCATAGTCAAAAAACGTTATTTTATTTGCTATTTTTATCCTCAAAAAATATATAAATAGATTTCCATTTGTGGGATTATGATGGGCTAAAAATTTGAACCAACATTCTTGCTGGAAAAAACTAAAAATTCCAGAAAGATACTTATTAAATCTCTTTAAAAGCAGAAAAGACCTGACAGCATACAAGAAATTACCAGGCCAAAGCGTGAGTGAGATTAGAAATCCAACCAGGAAAACACAACAATTAAGCAGACTTTGTCCTGAGGGTGTTTGTCTATCTCTGCCAAGTTGAGCTCCACTTTTGACATCAAACTTCAGTGCCTGAACTAGACAAAAGGGACAGGTGTCACTGCAACATTTGTCTGGTGACCCCCTCCTCCCCTTCATACACACATAAAGCTGGGACCCTAAAAGACTCCATCTTCAAGATAAGGGTGAAGTAGAAGTAAGCCTCCCCCTCCACCGCTGTCCCTCATGACCACCACTCCAGTCTGCTAGCAGAAAAGTTCCTTGGCATTGGTCAGAAGAGGGTAGAAAGGGTGAAGGCAAAAGTTACCTAAGAAGTTGCAAATATAAGCAGCTCCTGAGCAGATCTGTAGCTGAAATTCACATAATCTGGTTGGCCGGGGTGGGGAGTGAGGAGTGGACCTCAGGTCATGAACTTAATCTAACATGGTTCCAGATGGGCAGTTCCCCTAGGCATGCAGCAGAAGTAAAAATAAATCTTCTCTGAAGAATGCACCTTCATACTATGCCTCAAACAATCTCTAAAAATAATATTTATCAGGGCAATGACATTCGTACAGTCAAAAATAATAAAACAGGTAAAGTAAGAGGAGTGAAAACCAGCAGAAACAACAAAGAGCAGAGACAGATCAGCAAAAACTTCAGACACTGGAATTATCAAGCTAGCCTAAAATTCTTACTATGTCTAAGAAATGAAAGATCAGTTTTTAAATATCTACAATAAATCTCTGCAAGGAAGCTGTAAAAAATTATAGCATATGTTTTTTAAGAGAGAGGAGGGGAGTGGCAATAGTTGAAATGATAATGGCTGAGAATTTTGCAGAATTAATGAAAGATACCAATTCACAGATTTAAGAAGCCAAACAAATTCCTAGAAGAATTTAAATAAAAAGAAATCCACACCCAGTCCCAGCATAGATAAATTGAAGAACACAAGAGAAAAAAAAAGTTTTTTAATCCTAAAAGATAGATTACTTCAACGGAGCAACAGTTACACTCATAATCAACTTCTCAACAGCAGCAGTGGCACCCAGAATTCAAAAAAGTATCTTCAATGCACTGAACAGGAAGCAAATGCCCATCTAGAAATCTATTATTGGCAAAAAAAAAAAAAAAAAGTATATTTCCAAGATGAGGGTGAAATACTGACAGCTTCAGACCAACAATAACTGAGAATTCACCATGAGCAGAGCTTAACCAAAGGAAACTATAAAGGATGTACTTCAGGTAGAAAGAAAGTAATCCCAGATAGAAGGACTGAGATTAAAGAAGCAATGAAGATGGGCGCAGCTGGTGGCATAGTGGTTAAGTTCACATGCTCTGCTTTGGCGGCCTGGGGTTCATGTGTTCAGATCCCAGGCATGGACCTACACACTGTTCATCAAGCCATGCTGTGGCGTCATCCCACAAACAAAATGGGGGAAGATGGGCACAGACATTAGCTCAGGGACAATCTTCCTCAAGCAAAAGAGGAAGACTGGCAACAGATGCTAGCTCAGGGCCAATCTTCCTCACCAAAAAAGAAGAAGAAGAAATGAAGAATTTAGAACATAGTGAATATGTGGGTAAAGCTAAACATTGAGTATATTAAAAGGTAGCATTAAATACTATTAATAAATAGTAATTAATACTATTAAATAGTGTTAAAGGGATAAAAAAAGAATTACTACATGACAATAATAATATATAAGCCAGGAAGATGGTGGAAAAAAAATATTCTAAGGTTCTCATATTATCCTAAGGAGACAAGAGATATCCATTAACTTCAGACTTTGATAAATTAAGTGCCCATATAATAATTTCTCAGGTCTCCACCAAACGAATAGAAATGGAGTAAATACTTCCAAACTGGCTGAAAGAAAAATAAAGTTATTCTTTAAAATCCTCCATAAATCCAAACAAATGCAAGAGAGGGGAGTAAAAGAAACATAGACCAGGTCGAACAAACGGAAACCACAGAATAAGGTGGTGGATTTAAATGCAAACATGTCAGCAACGACATTAAATCTAAATGATTGAATGTTCCAAATAAAAAACAAAGACAGCCATGCTGGACTAAAAATAAAAACCTTGCTATATCATGCTCGCAAAAAAGCACATCAAAACTTTAAGGATACAGAAAGGTTGAAAGTAAAAGATAGTGTTTATATAGTTATTTGCTTAATAATTGTTCAATACAAAACATGTATTTTATGCATTTTTCTTTAATATCACAGTAAAAACAGTTTAAAGTACATATTTAAATGTTTCTAATACTTAAAGGTAACCAGTAACATCATATGGAAAATAGGACGTATTTTCCAAATCACTAAAAGCATATAAAACATATTCCATATAGCTTAAGACAGAAAACAAAGAAAAAGCAAAGAAGCATAAAAATGGAAAGCATAAAATAGGTGGCAAATATAAAAATAAATAAATCATTCATGAGATAAATAAAAGAAGTTTAAATACCCTATTAAAATAAAAATATTCTCCAATTGTAGTATGAATTCAGATCCTACTACATGCTGCCTACAAGAAATAGACACAAAGCAGAATAGCAAAAAAATGGTATGAAATTTTAAAAATGACTAAAGATTTTTCAGGCAAGTGCAAAATGATGCAGCACAGAAACAGCAATGTTAAATTCTGAAAAGGTTTTATTCCGAGCAGAAAACATTCAAAAAAACATAAAACGTCACCTTATATTTGTAAAAGTTATAATCCACAATGAAAATATAATAGTCATAAATTTTTATGTCAAATAACTCAGCATCAAATTACAAAGAGCAAAAATTGTTGGAAACACAGGAAAATTGGTAAACACCATAATTGTGGAATACTTAAACACCAACCCTTTCTTGATAGATTAAGGAAAGAAAAATAAGACATAGAGGATTTGAATAATAAAATTAATAGGATGGAATTAATAGAAATACATCAAACGATGTACCCTACAATCATCAAATACACCTTCTTTTCATGTGCTCATGAATCATTTATAAAAGTTGATACCGAGCTAGAAAGAAAGCTTCAATAAGTTCCTAATGCATATATTGTGGAAGCAACATTCTCTGAAAACATCATAAAACTAGGAATTAATAAGAAAAATGTTTAGGTGAAAAAAACCTAGAAACTTAAAAACAAATTCCTAAATGAAATATCTCAAAGAGAGAAAACTAAAAATAAATAATCAGAGATACACAGATGTATATAGAGAGTGTTGTTTTTATTAGTGGAATATATGAATTCACTTTAAAACTCAACAACAGAGGTATGGTGAAAAAATATTATGACTCTTCTCTTAAGCATTTGATGGGAAGTTTTTCTCAGAATTTTAATGGCATGAAAAAACTCATGACATGATATGAATGGTTAATGAATAGTATTGAATTTTATATATATTACACGCCATAATTATTACAGATAACATCAAATATATATACATATGTGTATGACATAAATGGACTGAATGTTTGTGTCCTGCAAAATTCATATGTTGAAGCCCTAAAGGCCAGTGTGGCTGTATTTTTGAGATGAGGCCTCCAAGGAAGTAATTAAGATTAAATAAGGTCAGAAGGGTGGAGCCCTGATCCTATAGGATCAGCGTCTTACAAGAAGAGACACCAGAAAGCTCACTCTGGCTCCCTCTCTCCACCTCCCGTACCCCCGGGAGCAGGCAGGCACCAAGGAAAGACCACGTGAGGCCAACAGCGAGAAGGCAGCTGTCTGCAACACAAGGAGAGCATTCTCGCCAAATACCAACCCTACTGGCAACTTGATCTTGGGGTTCCAGCCTCCAGAACTGTGGGAAAATAGATTTCTGTAGTTTAAGCCACCCAGTCTGTGATATTTTGTGATAGGAGCCCAGGAAGACTCAGACAACTTCGAACTGAGCCTAGGGGAAATGGCAGCAAACTCCTGACCCGCTAGATATTGCTGGGCTATAGAATTACTTTTCTTTATGCTCTATCGTGAATACACATAACTTTCATAGTTAGAGTAGAGGGTGGGTGCCTAATCAACAAAAGAAAAAAAGACAGTACTGTCTACTGAGAAAAGGCTGAATCTGCTCATCTTATTACTTGCACACACCACTGGGAAAAACTACTCTTGGGAAGTTGACACAGGACACTTGGTCAATGAAAAATTACATGGAAACTGAGGACCTGAGAACTTGGAATAAAAACTGGTAAAGATGATAGAGGAGAATCTTCTGCTCTCCTTTGCAGGAAAAGTTTTTAACACATATATATATTTGTATATAGGTATGTATCTGCCACGTGTTTTCATTAAATTTTCTCATTTAAACGCTGCAACATCTATAGTACCAGAAGGACTATTATAGCCATTTTACAGATTAGAAGACTGAGGCTGGGAGAAATGGGACCAATGCCAAAGCTGGGACACCAGCTCTGGTCCTGTGATGTCAAATCCAATGTTCTTCCTCTATCAAGCTGCCTGAAACTTTTCTGGCTCAGAAGCAACTTTGGAATCTCCCACTCCATGTTGGAGGAAAGCTAAGATTTGACATAGAGCTTCCATATATTACTAAGTATTTCATTGTGCCTCTGTCTGTCTCAATATTGCCTAAAATGTGAATTCCTTTTTTTTTATTGGTGAGGAAGATTGGCCCTGAGCTAACTAACATCTGTTGCCAATCTTCCTCTTTTTTTTCTTTTTTTCCCCCCAAAGCCCAAGCACATAGTTGTATATCCTAGTTGTAGGTCCTTCTAGTTCTGTGTGGGATGCTGCCTCAGCATGGCTTGATGAGCAGTACATAGGTCCATGCCCAGGACCCCAACCATGGAATGCCAGGCCGCCAAATCAGAGCGTGCAAACTTAATCACTACACCACTGGGCCAGCCCCTAAAATGTGTATTCTTGTAAAAAGATTGTTTCTAACTGATATTTAAAGAATGCGGGTGATCCTCTGACTCTAAAGTACAGATATCTTGGCATTTGGAAACCAGGTCAAGAGGCAGTGTAGACATACCCTTAATATATAACTCCTGGCTCCACTGCATACCTGCCGTGTGACCTTGAACCAGTTCTAAACCTCCATGAGCTTCAATTTCCTCATCTGTACAATGGGGTTAATGAGAAGTATTTGAAAATATTATAGTGAGGATGACAGGTAATGTATGCCGAGTTTCTAGCACAGAATAGGCCTTTCGTAAAGCAAGCCATTAGTTTCCCTTATATGGTATTTAGAGAGCACATTCCCATTTACAAATCATTTCACATAAGTTATCTCATCAAAGCCTCAAAATTCAAATTCGGAAATGATGACATTGAGGCTTCAACAACAATATTCCACTGTTTATATATACACCACATTTTCTTTATCCATTCATCCATCAACGGACACTTCATCCATCAAGAGACGCGTCATCCATTTCTCCAT
Organism: Equus asinus; assembly: GCF_041296235.1. Taxonomy (NCBI): domain Eukaryota; kingdom Metazoa; phylum Chordata; class Mammalia; order Perissodactyla; family Equidae; genus Equus; species Equus asinus. The sequence continues at coordinate 51,440,929 of NC_091809.1, forward strand.
CCATCAATAGACACTTAGGTTGTTCCCATGTCTCAGCTATTGTAAACAATGCTGCAAGGAAATGGGGATGCAGATATCTTTTTGAGATAGTGATTTTGTTTCCTTCAGGTAAATACCTAGTAGTGGCATTCCTGGATCATATGGTAGCTCTGTTTTCAATTTTTTGAGGAGCCTCCATACTGTTTTCCATAGTGGCTGCACCAATTTACATTCACACCAACAGCTGCCACACCGTCTTGACTCTTCTTCAGATTCTGAGGCTGGTTCCACTAAGCTATGCTGCACCACCCAGCATGGCATCAGTCCCTCCCATAGCATAAAAGCTCACCATCCAGAGGAGGTACTTGAAGGGTTTTTTTCTGCTAATTAGGGGCTTTTCTAAGTTGATTCCTTTGGCTCTGGTAGATGATGACTGATCCAACACAAGCTCAGCTAACTAGACACATTTCCACCTGAAGAAAACTTTCTGACTCCATTCCCTGCTTTCTTGCACTACTTCTGGCAGGGTCCTATCTGAGCCCCTTCAAAGAAGCTAGAGACAGTGTGGTACAGTGTGGTGGCCCCCAAACCTGGCTGACTATCAGCTGATTCCCTTTCTATACAACACCCCAAGCACCCTTCCCAGAGTTATGATTTACTAGGCCTGGAATGGGATGCAGGAAACCGAATTGTTTTTAAGTTTAAAATTGAAATGGCTCCCTATATACCTATTGGAATAGCTAACATCAAAAAGACTGACCGTACCAAGTATTATGGGACGTGGAATAACTGGAACTTGCACACACTGCCGATGAGAATGTAAAAAGTTAAGCGTACACCTACCATATGCAGCCATCTCATACACCAGCCATTTTACTCCTAGATATTTACCCAAGAAAAATTAAAATGAAAGCACAAAAAGGCATACATGAATGTACACAGCAGCTTTATTCGTAATGGCCCCAAATTGCACACAACCTAAATGTCCAGCACCAGGTGAATGATGAAATGAATCATGGTACCACCATACAATGGACTACTCCCCAGCAACAAAAAAGAATGAACTATTGATACATGCAACAACATGGATGAATCTCAAATAGTCATATCACATGGAAAAAGCCAGACCTCTTCCTCCAAAAAAGACTACATACTATAGTGTTGCATTAATATGAAATTGTAGAGAATACAGGCGAATCTATAGTGACAAGAAGCAGATCATGGGTCGTCTGGGGAGAGAAGAGGGAGGTAAGAAGGGCAGTTGGGAGGGACTACAAAGGGCCACAATGAAACTTTGGGGGGTGATAAATATGTTCATTGTCTTGACTGTGGTGATGGTTTCACAGTTGCATACGTATGTCAAAAGTTACCAAATTATATACTTTAAATATGTTCAGTGTATTGTACCTCAATTTTTACAAAATCTAAAAGGCCTTCCAGGGAGGGACCAGCCGAATCTTAAAGAGAAGCCACTGGACTCAAGTTATCGACCAGGTACACCACCCCATGACCACCCCCACCACCACCAGGTGGCACAAATCCCAAATATGTACTTTAAGTGCCACCCTGAACTCTTTAAACAAACATCTAAAATGAACATGGACTTAAAAATAAATTGACACTAAATATTTTCATTTTGGATCTTTTTGTTAACTCCTTGATTCAGATAGCTGGTACTGAAGGACTCTGGAGAAAAGTATCTGCTGCCGTTGTGCATTAATGACCACCTGCAGGCCTAGCACAGGGTTGGGTTCCCTGCGGTAGAGGAGTGAGGGGAGGGGACTAGAGAAAAACAAATATAACACAATCCTGCCCTAGAGGGAATGTGTCCTAGTGGCTCACAGCTTGGGCTCAGCATGCTGACAGCTCAATCAATAGCTTGGTGACAGTAAGAAAAACACCACATTGTATAACTGAATTTTTCATTTTTCATAAAATTAGGTTGTATCACATGGACAGACAGAGGTTGGCACCAAAACCTAAGTTAAGGTGGTGCTCTTGACGAGCAGAGCAGAAATATCACCCCCCAGAGAGAGCCCATTGCCCAGTGTGGGGAGCGTGAAGAGACAAGGCTCACAGGAAGACTAGGAGGAAAGTACAAGGAGGGAGTTTGATGTGGCAGAAAATTGGCCTGAAAGGGACCTTGGATTTTTAAACAGGAGAGGGGCAAGTTCAGATACACATTTTAGAAAAATAAATCTAGAAGATGGATCAGCATTGGGATGAGACTGAGGCCCAGCAGACAATTAGGAGGTTTTTGCAATCACCCAAGACACAGCTGATGAAGCACTGACCCTCAGGGAGGGAAAATTAATCATGTGGAAGTAAAAAACAACTTAATTTGGTTATCTTCTCTGGATTCCTTTGAAGGAACAAATAAAAAGTTGAATTCATCTAATATTTTAGTTAAGAGCAAGGAACAAATTTTATTCAATAAATACAGAGATATTTTAAACACAGTTAACATTGGGAAAGGCAGTCTCATGAATGTGCCTTCTTTCAACCCCTACTCAGCTGCGTAAGAACGGGCCTGGGGGGGAACACCTCCTTACTGAGACAGAGAGCCCTCACAGCCTGTGCTGAACTTATCACCTTGTGTGGGATTATCGTTCCCTGTTTCAGACTCAATGTGTGTCCCTTTGTTCTGCTCAAGCATGTGTGTCATATGGGAGTTGGCCAATCCCACTACTATATCTGTCCCCTGTGGGGAGAGGACAGGGTCCTCCTGCTGCAGCACAAGAGGGGTGTGTGTGGGCCAATTGCTTTGCATTGGCTGCTGAGAGGGACCCTCTGGCTGTTGGGGACTAAAGCCAACTATTGGAGCTGATCTTGTTCTGTTTCTTCTCTATGTAAGCAAAGCATTGTTCCATCCAGTGCTTGACTATGTTGCCTTTTCCTTGGTGTCTCCAATACCAAAATGCAGTGGGCAGAAGTGCTCAGACGTCTGCTCCTCATGATAGGCAAAAGATGCCATTGCTCATCACTTAAAATCAATAATACAACCAAGAAGGGAGGAAGAAAGAGGAGGAGGGAGGAAGAGGAGAAGGAGAAAGAAGAGCACCGAGTTGTTGCCACAGGGCAGGTGAAAGAAGATGAGGTCTTGAACCAAGACATTGAGATTAAGAATGGAGAGAAGGATACAGGTTTGAAAAACATTTAGAGGGTAAATCTGATGGACTTAATGATATATTGACTAAAGAATATACTAACCATGTCAATCACAGTGTCTTCTACACCAGCTTCCCCTATGAAAGGTAACTGTCTAGTCCACATCATTCAAAGGGGAAATGTAAGTGGTTGTATGTTATATCACATTAACTTGCTCCTCCTGTTACAGGTGCTTGAAGTGGGATGAGCACCTGATGTAAGGGAAGGCTTTCAGTAGGCTGACAAGTACCCTGCAAAGTGGCCCGGTGTGAGAAGATGAGCTGGGCCAATCTGATTCCTGATCCCAGGAATCCAAAACATTGAACATAGAGAAAACCAGGCTGTGAACAGTAGGACCAGAGGCCCAAATGAGATCAACTTGAGGCTATATGAAGAGGAAGTAGGGTTAGAACCATGAGAGATCATACCAAGACCAAGTTATGAGGATAAGCTATGATGTAGCAAAAAGATACAGGATGAGGAAGAGAATAAGGAAGTTAACTCAGAGATGAATAAAATGAGATGTTGGAGTCACATTAATGGCCAGAAAGTTCTACAAACTGCAGTTCCTGAGGTTTCTAGAACTGCCTTGGGTCCAGTTGCACTTCTTATGAGGCCTGACTCATTGCCATTAGATCCTACCTCCTCTACCTCTGCCCAAATAAGCTCCCATTACTTGAGGTAAATCGACCATGCCTCTGTCCCTTGGCAATCTAAAGACATAACTATAATAAGGAAGGTGAGAAGAAAGAGGATTCGAGGATAACTTCCAGGTTTCCAACTAGGGCGAACAGGTAGATATTAGTGTCATCAATTGAAATAGAAAATCCAAGAACAGGAATAAGGTTAGGAAGGAGAATGATACATTTATCCTTGGGCATCTTGAATTTGAGATGACCATGGGCCTTTCAGGTAGAGTCATCCAGCCGAGTTTGCCTTAGAGTTGAAATCTGAAGGAGAGGTCTGGGCTAGAGATGAAGATTTCATCCTTGTGAGCGTATGGTTAATAACTAAACAGCGAGTGTGGCTGAGATCAACCAGGATGAGTGTGTACAATGAGAAATGTAGAGGGCTGAGGTTGAAACCCTGGGGAGCATGAATATTCCAGTGGCAGATGGAGGAAGGAGATCCCAAATGAGTCATACGAGGATTGGTTCAGAGATGTATGAAGGACAACAGGAAAACAAGGCACATAGAGGCCAAAAGAACAGAGTTTCAAGGAGGATGCAATCTGAACTGCTAAATACAACGAAGTTAATAAGATAAGAACTAAAGAGAGTCTGGAAATTAGGAAACTACAGCAAAAATATGTTCAATTAAGACATAAGGATGGAAGGAAGATTACAAGGAATTGTAACAAGTATGGGACTTCATGTCAAAATGCCACAGGAAGGACTTGTGATGAAGATAGTGGGGCCAGTATCTTAAGAGACCTCCCCCATCCGCTCCAAGCTTAGAGGGGAAATGTGTGTTTCAAAAAATGGATTAAAAATTAAAATTTTAAAGATTAAAATTCTCTATGAAATTGGAGTATAAACTACAGTGGGCTAGAGTTGTGAGACCCACTGGGTTTTCAGGGCAACAGGACCAGAAATGGGCAGTGGGGACCGGGATTTTAATCCTATAAAATGGTAGGAACTAAACATGCCTAAAAGATGGCAAAGGACAGGAGCCTGTTTCCCCGCATGAAGTCAAGGACTGGGACTGTGCTCCCACCTGAAAATGGAAGCTTGGATTGTGGTTAAAAAGAGCCGCTTTTCATGTAGCATAGGTAATGAGGGGGAAAAAAGTTTGAAAATTAAAGGACTATCAGTTAAATACAGTTGTTTGAACATGGAAATTTATTTCTCTTCCTCCCCAATATTCCAATAAAATGAGAATAGAGAATTAAAATTGCTATAAACCGCAAGGACAAAGAGAAGGGAAGATGAGAGATGGCACTAAATGATGGATGACAGAGAAGAGGAAAAGGCATTAACAGACCCAGAAAAGCTGAATACCAAGTCCATGCAGAGGAGGATGCCAATGTCAAACCATGATGCAGAACACCGGAAAGTCTCCATGTTCTGCAGCACAGGAGCTATGGAAGGCAGGGGTGAGGATTGGGGCTGAAAAAGATGGTCTAAATGAAAGTGAAAAAAGTAGACCTCAAGTATTCTTCTCCCCTCTTGCAGAGCTAAGCAACAACCCTTCCCCACCCCAGGATGAGATAGATGGTTCATTCTGTGCTGAAACATTTTAAACTAAAGGGCTCCATATTCAGGGAGACCAGGCCAACAAAAGAATGGAAGACAGATGCCCTATTAAAATCAGGATTTGATGAAAGTGAGACTCCCAGCCTGTTTTCATTGCTTTGCTCTGAGATATACTCCTAAGTGAATAGATTCCAGACAGGAAATTGGTGGATTCTTCTCTGAGGAAACTGAACATCCCAGGATAACAGAACTACAGATACTGACACTTGTGAGTTTGAGAATGAAGCAACAGGGTCCTCGCTTGACCACCCCACAGTAACACACACCAGTCAACAAGCACCATTCATAATGGAGCCCCGCTAAGTGCCTTACTCCTAAATAGGAAGGGTCAACCAAGTGTATCAAGACCCCTGAAGAAATCCTGCAGGATGACAAAGGAGACCAAATCAATCAGAAAAAAAAAGAAATTGGAGACAATGAAGAGAAGATGAGAATGTTTTTTTAAAAAACTGTAATGTTTTCAGAGAAATAAGGGATTATATTCAAGACACAATACGTTGCCATAAAAGGAACAGTCAGAGAATAATAAAAAGGTCTTGAAATTTTAAAAAATGTATAATAACTGACGTAAGAGAAAATCAATAGAAAGGTTGAATGATAAAGTTGAGGACTTGTCCCCAAAACTAAAACAAAGAGACAAAGAAATAAAAACTAGAAGAGATAAGATCAATCCCTGAGGTTCAACATTGAAATATCCAGAAAGATAGAATATAAAAGCAGAAAGGGTAAAGCTATTCTTTTAAAATAATATTTTTAAATTCCACCAAAATGAAGGATAGAAGTTTCCAGATTAAAAAGTTACAACCTGTGTCTGGTAAAGTTAAAAAAAACTATACCTATGCACATAAACTTTGAAATCTTACAATATCAAGACTAAAAGAAAAGCTCTCAAGAGCCTACCTGGAGGGAAAAAAATAGATCACATACAATCTATCTAGAGTCAGTTTCAGTGGAAGCTAGAATGCAACTGAACATTGTCTTCACAAGTCAGAGGGAAAAATTATTTCATTCTAGAACTTATACTCAAAGTATCATACCAAGTATGGAATAAAGAGTAGAATAAAGATAATTGCAGAAAGCATGTTTTCAAAAAATTTACTTTCCATTTACCTTTTCTTAGGAAGTAACTAGAGAATGTATCCATCAAAAAGAGGAAACAAATAAATAAAAGGAATAGACAACACATAGAAAATAGAGGATCCTACACAGGATAAAGGCAAAGAACCAGAAGGACAGCTACACAGCAGAGCTAGAGAGCAGCTGGTGCAGAGCGAAGCTGGAGAGGAAGAGATCCAAGGAAGGGTGTTAAAGAACAGGTTTAGATTACCTGACATGTTTCACTACCTGGAATGGACTTTAGAATTTTTTGGAGTGTTTAAGCAGAATCAGTGATACGTAACATAGACAACTAGTAAACAAAAACGCAATGATACATGTCTCAACATGAATTATTTTCAAGAACAAAATATTAAAAGCAAGGCATAGAATTATATGTAGGATGTAATAACTTTTATCTAAGTTTTTAAAACACAAAAATACTACCTACTATTTATTAATATGTATAAATGAAGGCTATCGCATTAAAAGTGGACTGGAAGGCTATAAAATTTCATCATTTGATTTGCCTCTGAGTGAGGAATAAGGAAAATAGAACTGAGGATCAAGGACAAAGAATCTCTACTTGATCTGTGTGTGTATGCATTTCAATAATTGTGAGTGGCAGTATAGTACAGTTGTTGTCAGCTCCAATCCTGCAGCCAGATTCTCTGGATTCACATTCCTGCTCCACTTACTAGTTTTATGACCTTGAGCGTACTACTTAACCACCATGTTACCCATTAGGCTAGGTTTTATGATAGTGTCATTCATTATACTGAAATCATAGAATTGTTGTGAGGATAAAAATGAATCAATTTATGTAAAAACATTTAGAATAATGCCTGCTGCAAGGGAAATATATCCACTATATATTTAATATAATTACCTGGGAAAAAAGATCTGAAGCAAATTAATAATATTCATTTCTAGTCTTGTATATACAGGGATTTATAATAGTGATCCTTGTATTTCTGGGTTTTTTAACTCAAAATTTTTTAAAAGATGTTTAGAATTCAGCTAAAAAGAGAAAATATAAATACTTTACCCCCCAAAAAAGCAATAAAATATTGTTCTAAAAATTTAAGTGAAAATTTACACTTTGGACCAGGATGTAATAACTGGGTCTAGATTTACCCTCCACACTAAAACTAGGAAATTGGACCACGTATATGAAATAATGGTTTTCAGACATTGGACAACAAGCAGCAGAGGACAGTGATCCTTGAGAAAAGAGAAATAAATGAAGTAAGTCCTATGATTGTCCCAGATCATTGTGTGGAGGCAGTTTCCAAGCCACAGAACAGAGAAGAGAAATCCAAACAGAGCCCAACATTCTCTCTGAGTTGAGAGAGTGAGACTGGAGTCCAGGGAGACAAGGTAGATAGAAATTACATGAAAGAGCATAACTGCACAGGAAGTGAGCACCAAATATCTACAGAAGAGGGTTCTCAAATTTTTGGCTGAATGGTGATTCATACATGTATGATCTAAAACTCCACAAGGAAATAAGTAGGCCAAACAATTTTGGAGCTCGCATTGAGTTCAGAATAGTTCATACTATCACCAGTGAGAATGGGGAGATTTTACAATATGTGGAGCATCAAGGAGAGTACTCAGCAAGGTATTGCCTTTGTAGTGAGGCTAACTAATCCTGGACTAAAGGCTGCTCTAAATCCACCCTTATTAAGCATAAAACTAAACCTTAAAAGGATTCAGCTAACTCCCAATAATTATGTGACAGAGGAAAGTCCAATACTTTCTAAAGGAATACAACAAAATCCAGCAGTCAACAGCATAAAATTCATGAGGACTAGCATCCAATCCAAAATTTCCAAGCATATAGAGAAGCAGGAAAATATAGCCCACAACGAAGAGAAAAATCAATTATTAAAAACAGATGCATAAATTATAGAATTAGCAGACAAGAATATCAGAACAGTTAATATATATTCTATATGTGCAAAAGTGTAGAGGAAAACATGAACATGGTGAGGAAACAAATGGAAAACATTAAAAAGATCCAAATGGAACTTCTAGAAACAAAAAAATACAGTAGCTGAAATGAAAAATTCACTGCATCAGATTAACAGCAGATTAGGTACCATAGGAAAAACAACCAAAATGAAGCATGAAAGGCAGAAGGGAAAAAGAGCAGAACAAGAAGCCAATGAAAAAATACCAAGTAGCCTAAAATTTCTGTAATTTAAGTATGAGAAAGAGAGAAGGGAGTGGGAAAGACAGAAAAACTGTTTGAAGAAATAATAGCCAAAATATTTCTACAGTAATGAAAATGATAAATCCACAGACCCAAGAAGCTCATAAAAGCCCAAGAAGAATAAATATGCAGAACCACACCAATGCCCAGAATAATCAAACTTCTGAGAGCCGGGGATAAGGAGAAAATCTTAAAAGCAGACAGAGGGAAAAAAAGACATTACACAGAAGGAAAGAGAAATAGGGAAATTCATAGACTTCTCATCAGAAGCTATTGAAGCCAAAAGAAAATGGAATGATATCTCCTTTAGTATGAAAGGAAAACACTGTCAATCTACATTTCTACACCCAGCAAAAATATTAAAAATTAAGGCAAATGAGACCTTTTCAAAGAAGCAAAAGCTGAGAAACCTTCACTACAAGAAATGTTAGAAGTAGTTCTTCAGAGGGGAGGACAATAACACCCAATGGAAATCTGATCTATGCGAAGGAACAAAGAATGCCTGAAACTGTAAATCTGAAAGACAAAATTTTTTTCATTTTTGAATCTCCTTAAAAGATAATTGATTATTTAAATAAAAACAATAACAATGTATTATGGTGTTTATAACACATGTGGGAGTAAAATAAGCAATTTTAAAAGAGACTGAACATGAAAAGATGCTTGACATCACCAGATATTAGAGACACACAAGTCAAAACCACAATAAGATACCACTTGACACACATTAGGATGGCTATTATTTTTTAAAAAATGGAAAATAACGAGTGTTGGTGAGGATGTAGAAAAGTTGGGACCCTTGTGCACTGTTGGTTGGGATGTAAATGGTGCAGCTACTGTGAAAAACAGTTTGGCAGTTCCTCAGAAAGTTAGACATAGAATTACCATATGATCGAGCAATTCTACTTCCAGGTATATACCCAAAAACATTAAAAGCAAGGATTTAAACAGGTACTTACATACAAATATTCATAGCAATATTATTCACAATAACCAAATTTGGAAACAATCCAATGTCCATCAAGAGATAAATAAATAAACAAAATGTAGTATACACACACAATGGAATAATGTTAGAGCCTTAAAAAGAAATGAAACTGATACATGCTACAATATAGATAAACCTTGAAAAGATTATGCTAAGTGAAATAAGCCTGAAACAAAAGGACAAACATTTTATAACCCCTATTATATGAGGTACCTGGAATAGGCAAATTCGTAGAGACAGAAAGTAGAATAGAGATGACCAAGGGCTGGGGAGAGGGGGAAATAGGGAATTATTGTTTAATGGGTATAGAGTTTCTGTTTGGGATCCTGAAAAAGTTCTGGAACTGGATAGTGGTGACAGTTGTATAAAACTGTGAATGTACTTAATGATGCTGGATTATACAGTTAAAATAATTAAAAGGGAACAACCAGACAGAAGATCAATAAGACAATAGAAGGCTTGAACAACACTATTAGGCCATTGAGCCTACAGCCATGTACAGAACACTCCTCTCAACAACAGCAGAATAGACATTTTTCTCAAGTGCACATGGAACATTCTCCCAAATAGACCACGTGTTAGTCCACAAGACAAATAATAAAGTTTAAAAGATTGAAATCATACAAAGTATCTCCTCTGATCACAATAGAATGAAACTAGAAATCGGTAGAAGAAGGAAAGCTGGAAAGCCCAACAATATGTGAAAATTAAACAACACTCCAAAACTCAATGTTCCAAAAAAGAAATTACAAAGGAAATTAGAAAATATCTTGAGACAAATGGGAATGAGAACAACACACCAAAACTCATGAGAATTCAGCAAAAGCAGTACTAAGAGGGAAATGTATAGTTATAAAAGCTTGTAATAAAAAAGAAGAAAGATCAACAACCTAACTTTTCACCTTCAGAAGCTAGAAAAAGAAGCATAAACTAAACCCAAAGCTAGGAGAAGGAAGGAAATGATAAAGATTAGAGCAGATAAAATAGGGAATAGAAAAACAATAGAGAAAAATCAACAAAACCAAGAGTTAGTTCTTTGAAAAGATCACAAAACTGAAAAAACTTTAGCTACATTAACTAAGAGAATAAAGAGAGAAGACTCAAATAACTAAAATCTGAAATGAAAGAGGGGACATTAAAAACTTTGCAGAAATAAAAAGGATTATAAGAAAATAATACGAACAATTATACTCCAACAAATTGGATAACCTAGACGAGATGGACAAATTCCTAGAAACATGCAACCTACCAAGAGTGAATCATGAAAAAATAGAAAATCTGAACAGATCTCCAACTAGTAAGGAGATTGAATCAGTAATCAAAAACCTCCCAAAAAGAAAAGCCCAGGAACGCATGGCTCCAATGATGAATTCTACCAAACATTTCAGAAGAATTAATACCAGTCCTCCTCAAACTCTTTCAAAAAATTGAAGAGGAGAGGACACTTCCAAACCCATTCCATGAGGCCAGCATTACCCTGATACCAAAGTCAGACAAAGAAACTATAAGAAAAGAAAACTACAGACTAATTTCCCTGATAAATATGGATGCAAAAGTCCTCAAAAAAATACTAGCAAACAGAATTCAACAGCACATTGAAAGGATCACCATGACCAAGTGAGATTTATTCCTGGAATGCAAAGATGGTTCAATAATTTAAAAATCAATCAGTGTAGTATACCACATTAACAGAATGAAGGAAAAAGACCACTTGATCATCTCACCTGATGCAGAAAAAGCATTTGACAAAATTCAACACCCATTCATAACAAAAACACTCAACTAAGTAGGAATAGAAGGAAACTACCTCAACATAATAAAGGTCATATATGCAAAGGCCACAGCTAACGTCTTATTCAGTGGTGAAAATCTGAAAGCTTTTCCTCTAAGATCAGGAACAAGACAAGGATGCCAGCTTTCACTACTTCTATTCAACACAGTACTAGAAGCCCTAGCTAGAACAATAAAGTGAGAAAAAAGAAATAAAAGCCCCCAAAATTAGAAAGGAAGAAGTAAACTTATCTCTGTTCACAGATGACAATCTTATATATAGAAAACCCTAAAGATCACACACACACACACACACAAACTGTTAGAACTCATAAAATAATTCAGCAAAGTTGCAGGATAAAAAATATTAACATGAAAAAATCAGTCACATTACATACTAACAATGAATAATCTGAAAAGAAAATTAAGAAAACAATTCTAGGGGCCGACCCGGTGGTGCATCAGTTAAGGTTACACGTTCCACATCGACAGCCTGGGGTTCACCAGTTTGGATCCCAGGTGCGAACCTACACACTGCTTGTTAAGCCACACTGTGGCAGGCATCTCACATATAAAGTAGATGAAGAAGGGCACGGATGTTAGCTCAGGGCCAGTCTTCCTCAGTAAAAAGAGGAGGGTTGGCTGTGGATGTTAGCTCAGGGCTAATCGTCCTCAAAAAAGAAAAGAAAAAGAAAAGTGTAAAATACTTAGGGACAAACTTAACCTAGGAGGCAAAAGATTTGTACACTGAAAACTACAAAACATTCTTGAAAGAAACTAAAGAAGACACCAATAAATGGAAAGACATCCCATGTTTATGAATTAGAAAACTTAACATTGTTCTAATGTCAATACTATCCAAAATGATCTACACATTCAGTGCAATCCCTGTCAAAATTCCACTGGCATATTTTGTAGAAATATCAAATCCATCCTAAAGTCCATATGGAATCTCAAGGGACCCTGAATAGCCAAAACAGTCTTGAAAAAGAAGATTGTAGTTGGACATCTCACACTTCCTAATTTCAAACTTCATACAAAGCTGCAGTAATCAAAACAGTATGGTGCTAGCATAAAGACAGATACATAGACCAATGGAATAAAATAGAGAGCCCAGAAATAAACCTTCACATGTATGGTCAAATGATTTTTGACAAGAGTTCCAAGACTATTCAATGGGGAAAGAACAGTCTTTTCAACAAACAGTGTTGAGAAACTGGATCTCTGCATGCAAGAGAATGAAGTTGGATTCTTACCTTACACAATATACAAAAATTAACTCAAAATGGATCAAAGACCTAAATGTAGGAGCTAAACCTGTAAAACTCTTAGAAGGAAACATAGGGAGAATGTTTATGATAAAATATGTCATGACATTTTTGGCAATGATTTGAATGTGACACTAAAAGCACAGGCAACAAAAGAAAAAATAAATTGGACTACATCAAAATTTAAAACTCTGTGGGGGCTGGCCTGGTGGTGCAGCGGTTAAGTGCGCACGCTCTGCTTCGGCAGCCTGGGGTTCGTAGGTTCGGATCCTGGGGGCAGACATGGCACCACTTGGCAAGCCATGCTGTGACAGGCGTCCCATATATAAAGTAAGGGAAGATGGGCACGGATGTTAGCTCAGGGCCAGTCTTCCTCAGCAAAAAGAGGAGGATTGGCGGCAGATGTTAGTTCAGAGCTAATCTTTCTCAAAAAAAAAAAAAAATTTAAAACTCTGTGCAAAGAATGCAATCAACAGAATGAAAGTCAACCTCACAATGGGAGAAAATATTTGCAAATCATTGATAAGGGGTTAGTATCAGAAGATATAAAGAATTCTTACAAGTCAAACACAAAAAAAAGAAGCAAACAATTCAGTTAAAAAATGGCAAAGGGCTTAAATAGACATTTCTCTAAAGACAATATACAAATGGCCAATAAGCACATGAAAAGATGCTCAACTGTACCAATAATTAGGGAAACGAAAATCAAAACCACAATGAGATACCACCTCACGCCCATTAAGATGGCTACTCCCCAAAAATTAAAGCAGAAAATAACAAGTATTGACAAGGATATGGAGAAATTGGAACCCTTGTGCACTGCTGGTGGGAATAAAGTCATGCAGCTGCTGTGGAAAACAGTATGGTAGTTACTCGGAAAAATAGAGCTACTATATGATCCAGCAATTCCACTTCGAGGTGGACCCAAAAGAATTGAAAAAAGGTCTGAGAGAGAGATTTGCGCACCCATATTCAACGTAGCATTATTCATAGCAGCCAAAAGGTGGAAGCAACCCAAGGATCCATCAACAGACGGATAAACAAAATGCAGTGTGTGTGTCTATATATACATACATACACAATGTAATATTATTCAGCCTTTAAAAAAGAAGGAAATTCTAACACATGCTACAGTATGGAAGAACCTTGAGAACACTGTGTTAAGTGAAATACACCAGTCACAAAAAGACAATTCTGTATGATGCCATTTATATAGAGTATCTAAAGTAGTCAAACTCATAGAGAAGAAAATAGATTGGTGGTTGCTAGAGGATAGGAAAGGGGAAAATGGGAACTTGTTTAATGGGTATAGAGTTTCAGTTTTGCAAGATGAAAAGCATTCTGGAGATTAGTTTCACAGTAATGTAACTGCACCTAACACTACCGAACCGTACATTTAAAAACGGTTAAGATGGTAAATTTTATGTGTATTTTACCACAATTAAAAATAATTTAGGGGCCAGCCTCATGGCCTAGTGCTAAGTTCACCACGCTCCACTCTGGTGGCCTGGGTTCCGTTCCCAGGCATGGACATACAACACTCGTCAGTGGCCATGCTGTGGCATTGACCCACATACATACAGAGGAAGATTGGCACAGATGTTAGCTCAGGGCGAATCTTCCTCAAACAAAAAGAGGAAGATTGGCAACAGATGTTAGCTCAGGATGAATCTTCTTCACCAAAAACATAAATGAATAAAAGTAATTTAAAAATTACAAATAAAAGAACAGGAAGAATGAACCCCAAAAATATGATCTGAGATCAAAGGAGTAATTGGAAGCAAACAATTGATAAATATAAACAAATATGTAAATATTGTCTGTAGTAAATATAAATAAATAGACTCTATAAAATAATGTTATAAGCTTATAGGGTTTTTTTTAAAGTTCAGAATTAAAATTTTTGACCAAATGGCATCAAAAAAAGATTTTTCAGGCAAAACTGTTCAGATGAGAGGAAAGATCTTGGACAATAACTAAAGCAAGATGTGGAGTCGAGAGAGGGTTTGTGGGTTTTGGATTGGGAATATTGCTTTTGGTTGGGTTTCTTTGCTGTTTATTTTGGTTTTCTCTGCTTGCTTCTTGTATGTAAGAGTAGAGTTTTGCATATTTATAGGCAGAGGAGAAATAACCAGTATAGCAGAAGAGATTGAAAATACAGGAAAAAGATAGAATGCAGAAGGAAAATTTCCAAAAATACCATTTAGAAAGAACTTATACAAATAATCTAGGCTCTTAATAGGGAATATATAAGATGTACAGGACTCTCCTCTCTCTGAAGACAAACTCATCCTCAGCAAGAACACAGTTTTCCTGGAGGAGAAAGTTGAGGCTGTGCTCAAGTGACCCTGAACAATATCTCTGCCTGCAGCTTTCCAGAATCCAAAAAGTCCATTTCTCTCAGAGAACTCTGGCTTGGATTTAACACCCCTTTATCTGGGTATTCTGGTCATAACTATGAGCTGAGAACCACCATGACCAATTTATTCCTCCACAGTGCACCCTCTGACCCTTGGAAGTGATCACTCTTCCACCACATGGGTTGGTACATTTATCATTTCTGGCACCAATCAACTGCCTCACGTCGGCACAGGTCATATTATTTGTCCCATTTGACAATCGCTGTGGGCTTGTGTCCTCTCATAACCTTAACTTGTAATTATCATAGTCATTATTGGCTTTCTTGAAGCTCACATTATTACAGTTGTGTCCATCTCAAGTTCTCATGCCCCAAACACAGAACAGGCTAGTCTCCAAGGAAACTTGGCTTCTTTTTGTGGAAATAATAGTAGAGACCCAGATGTGTTTACTAGAGAAGTACATTGTTTCATCTGAGTACAAGAGGTGGTTTGGTGACATCAGAAAAGATATTATCTTTTTTTCAAAAAAGTGAGGGTTCGTGTTGATATTTTCAATTTGCCTCTACTTTTACTAATTTTTCTTATCTTGCTCTAAGTTTGATGTACCATGCTATATATTCATACCAAATCATTTGTCCAAATTATACTTTTGTCTTCAAATTTTAAAGCTCCTATTTTCTATTCCTTTTTGACCTCTGGCTCCAGTACTGGAATTGGCTCCAAAGTGTCCAGGTCTATGTGCTGCCCTTTCATCAACACCGCTAGGCATCAACTATCTTAAAGGAAAAAGCAATCCCAACCTCCTTGCTGAGAACCACGAAAAATTACACAGGCTTAAGATACCTGGCATCTCAGAGTGAATCTCCAGCTCATTAGTGAGGACACAGTTCCATCTGCGGGAGAAAGCTGAGGCCATGCCCGAGCGTCCCTGAATAATATCACTGCAATAAGTAACAATAGCAAGAAACAGCAGAACACAGACAAACTCCAGCTTCAGGGGTCTTATATAAAAACCTCCTCTAACTCTTCATTTTCATGATCACAAGAGTCATAGTAATTTATATCAGAGGTAGCTTTAGTTTAGAACCACAATTTCCTTTGAATAAATTGATACTTAGTGTTTTTGTCCTGTACCAGTCCAACTTTGCAAAATCCAATTAATACCAAAAAATGCAACTAAAATAAAATCAAGAATTATAAGTGACTTTTCATACTTTTCCCAAAAGTTCAAGTGGAACAATTTCTGTAAGACCTTTAAAATTTATGCAGTGTGGGCTGGGCTCCTCAAGAACAAACTCAAAGAATAAAAGACAGTTAAGGTGAACACATTTCAATCTCAGCACTGTGTTCACATTTTCATAGTGCCCAATGTCGACTCCAGAAGCACTCAAAATAAGTTTCAGCCATTTCATCTTATAGCAAGAAATCCAAATCCTTACATGGACTAAAGATTTCCATGACTATAGTTCGCGTTTTGTGATGACTGCTCAACCACAAGGGGGAAGAAATGGAGTCACTTTCTTCAGGGTAACTTCATGGGTAGGACTCAATTAGATCTAAAAGTGTGAGAGATTGTTCTGCCAAATCTAAAGCCAATTGATCAAGTATTAAACTACTTTTTTTTTTAAGATTTTTATTTTTTTCCTTTTTCTCCCCAAAGCCCCCCCAGTACATAGTTGTATATTCTTCATTGTGGGTCCTTCTAGCTGTGGCATGTGGGACGCTGCCCCAGCATGGCCTGATGAGCAGGGCCATGTCCGCGCCCAGGATTCGAACCAATGAAACACTGGGCAGCCTGCAGTGGAGCGCGCGAACTTAACCACTCGGCCACGGGGCCAGCCCCAAGTATTAAACTACTTTTGACCTGGGTGGGACTGAGCTCACTAGCTCTTTTTTAAGAAAATCTCCATCGATTTGATCCCTAGAAACTTAATTGTTTAGGATAAACTATCTCCTTAGAGGCTAATAAGAGTAGAGTTTCCCATTTTGCATGTCCAAGTAATTCTAGGTAGAGATTTTCTTGGCTATCTGTTTTGTGCATTTAAGCAAGGGGACGCTATCATGTGTCACTTCCACTAGGAGAGACCAGACTCTCAGAGGGGAGGAGGGCAGATGACCTGAGCTGACTTTCTGCCTACCTTTGGGCAGACACAGTCAGCCGCCCTTATGGGGCTCAACTTCCTGAGCAGTCCCTCATCTAAGGCAACCACATCCCTTTTCTCACTTTGTCTCTTTCAGAAGTCGGAGAATTTGGCTTCTTCATCATGTCCTGTCTGATTCCTCCACCATCTTCCTCTTTGCCTCTTTCACCTCAGCTAAGTCCAGCTAGGGCACAGTGTGAATCTTCAATACTCTAGATAGGCCAGACAGAAACTGCCTGGAAGAGCTCAATCCTCCTTACTCAGTGCAGAAGTTGCAGAAGGCATGGCCTCAGGCCAAGATTCTAAAGTGGCCCAAATAAAGTGGGAGAGTGTGACCTTCCCCAAACTACTAATCCTAGAGATGAACTTTTTCATGATAATTGTCCAGGCTTGTGGCCATCTCCTCCTGTTTTTCTTAGTTCTATTCCAGAACAGGCATCTTTTTCTAAACCAAATTTGGCCAAAGTTAGTTACTTAACACTTTAGCTGAACTATCTTTAGACTATTTCAATTTGGTATTTTTAATATTCTACTTTAAAGTCAACTTTCTGAAGTATAAAATTATTTCTGAGAATCTATCCTCTAAAAGCCATTTTAAAAACTCATTTGTCTTGCACAAAACAGTGAAAGCCAAGGTCACAGCTCTCAAAAGACTTTTTTGTAAAAACAAAGATTAACTCGCACATGCTAAAGCAATAACATAACACCAGCTCTTCCATTTTCTCTTTGAAATCAGCTTTCCTGTCTTGAGCTGTTTCTATGGCTCTCGTGCAATAGCCTTGACTAAAACATTCTCAGGGCTCCATTTTCTCCTTCACTTTCCTGACACTCCCTCCAAAATCTAACCATGGCAGGAGTGGGGGGCGGGGTGCCAATCAAGCTTCTGGCACCAACCGCAACTTTTTTGAGGAGTTCAGATGAGCAAGAAGAAAACACGTAGGTTAGAGTGTCAATATATTTAGCCAAGGACACAGAATCTTATCTGAAGAGGACCCACATGGAGCCTCCATCTGAGCAGATGCAGCAAATCTCAGCATGGTTTTCTTTGCCCTCCAGAGCCCTTAATGGGCAGTGACATTAAGCCCGTAAGTTGGGTCTTATCAGATCTGAGACGCTCATGTGTTGCATGCTCTGCGCCGCTGTGCTATCTTAGACAGACAGTTGTGCTTGTTATTAAGTTACTGTCTCTCCATTTCACATCCACACTTTTATGCTCTAATTCGTAATGGGCCTGGGACGCTGCAAATCACATTTCTGCTTTGCCAGCAGGTGTCCTGTTAGGCTCTACCAATAGGGGGAGCTAGAGGGACTCTGGAAGGATAGAGGAGGGAAAATGGTCATGGTCACTCCCATTTCCCACCAGTGTCACCCCCATAACAGGAAAATGGTAACTTGCATTTCCTATCAGCATCATCCCCTTAGCAATATCTCACCCAAGCATCCACAGCTGGTTATAGTAGAGTTGGTTCCGTTTTCCAGCTTCTCTCCACACTCCAGAAGTAGCCTCTTGCCCCCCTCAGGGATACCAGCACCACCCAAGCAGAGCCCCCTCCTCCAAGGGTCTGAGTCCCAGTGACGTGGGATGCTCCTCAGAGCTTCTGGGTTCTGAATGCCCCACCTCCTCCCTTTGTTCCCAGCCCTAGGATGGTAGCTGCTTCATGCACATTTTGCCTCTGTGTTGCCTCTGTATTAGCTGCTTGCTTTTTCAGTCCTCCAACATCTATTCCCTACATGCAGTTCTCCCTGGGGAAATAGCTAATGTAGTTTTACTTTACCAGCTAGACTCTGACGTAAAAGTACATCCTTTTGTTGATTCTAAAACTTACACTTTCAAGCATTATGCCATTCACCGTTTCATAGACTTCAACTGGAAAATCATTGAAAGAGGAGGAGAAATTGTTTTCAACCATCCCAGACAGGGATGCAAGACCTTGATCAGCTGGTAGGGAAATAATTGATCACATATCTGAGGAAATACTACCAGGTAGAAAATGTCCAACTCCCAAAGAACTTAAGAACCCTACACAATCGTGAAAAACTATCCATCCAGCTTCGAACATTTTTATGGGGATACCTTCTTCGCCATCTTGCCGCCTACACATACACTTCTATTTCCCCCACCACACGCCACTTGCCAATCTCAGAATGAGGTAAATTTGTGAAGGCTGGAGTTACAACCACCCAGCGGGTGTGTGCCTTCTGACTGAAATGAAATGCAATGCAGCATTTCTTAAAAAGCCAATTATTTTCAACCTGTTCCATTAGACTCAAACATGCTAGATGAGCATGTAACATATTGACTTTTGTGCCCTGTGGCATCTGGGACCATAAATGTCCTGTTTATCATAACACTCATCTCCATAGCTCTTGCAAATCAGGACCCTCCCCAGGAGAGCACACATTGCTCATTCATAACTCAGGACATCAAGGAGACAGGCAGCCTCATGTAAGGGAGCTAGTCTCCCCTGCCCCGTGCTTCTGCGCACACAGCTGAACCTGTTGCACCCACCCACCTGACCACGAGTCAGGAAGCCTCTCCACCTGTGTCTGAACAGATGCGACAATACCATGCAGGCAATGACATTCCCTGTGAGAAGGAAATCAGGCTGCCAAGGGATTGCCCCAGGCAGGGAGACAGTGAGGGGAGCCCCGATGAAGCCCAGTGGAAAAACTTCAGCTTTGGAGTCGTCAACCTGCACCAGAATCTTGGTTCTTTCGCTTACTCGATACAAGACTTTGGACCTCTCTGAGCCTGTTTCCTTCCCTAGAAAATGGAGCTGATAACGCCTATGGTATGGTTGTTATGATGATTAAATAACATCATGTATACAGAGCTGCTTATACAGTACCCAGTACACTGTAAGTGCTTGAGAAATAATAGGCCTTATTATGTTTTGTTTTTTATAAGTATTAACAATATAGTGATTTGATTGCTGAGCGACTGTGCTTTCAACGCATCACTTTGCCACCTCTGCTGTAGGTGTATTGATAAGCAAAAGGCAGAAAAATTAATTTCCTGAGTTATTTAAGATGATCACTTACTATGCCCCCTCTGGAAGATGCACACCCGCATGCCCTTCTCTCCACCTTTCTCCAGCACCCTCCCATGGCTCCCTGCACAGCTCCTAAAACGCAGGTGGGGATGAGTTTCCTGAGCCCTGGTACACTCTCCCTTCCTAACAAGTTTTCTCTATTTCCTGCTGTCTATTGGATGGCTAATGGCTCTGGCCCTGATGATCAGCCAAGAGCAGAGGCTCTGCTTTTGCCAGATCCAGCAGGGAAAGCCTCAGACATCTAGCAAAGGTGCATGCGATACTCTCAGCTCATCCTCTGAACTTTTACGCAGGTGTGGCATTTGGGATTCTCCAGGGAAGCTGCATAATTACTCAGAGAGAGTGCCTTCTGATTGTTCCTTTCTCTGCAAATGCAGTCTTTCCTAATAACATCACCCAACTGAATGCCTCCTAATTCAGTCGGAATGCATTTTAATTATCGCTGCTTCTTATGTTGGTGAGCTGTCACTGGAGTTTTTGATTTGTGATGGAAAATAGGGAAGCCATAAAGTATTTTGGTGACAGCTCCCTGATTAGGCAGCATTGCAGCAAAACAAGTTGTCACAATAAAACTGATTAATCAAGTTGTCAGAGTAAAACAAATTAATGCCACAAAAACCTTTGCTAGAAATTACCTCCGTATCTTGGGGTATTTGTCTGATGGATTCCTTCAATTAGCAGAAACTTCCATCTCATGAGTACTTCCAAGTCTGTGCTTGGCATCTGAGCTGGTCCAGCTGCCCTGTAACAGAGGAGTAACTGAGAATCCAGAGCTGTATTTGGAGAAGAATCACTCCCTAGATTTTCAAAGATGCTTCATTCCTGCCTAACTACTTGGGAGACTATTAGCACCTGAAATATAACCTAGAGCTGTAGAGTTTTAATGCAAAATAAATACAAGGGTCATTGCCTACAGTGCTACCAGTGGGTCTAAAATTAATTTCTTAAGGTGTTTAATCACAGTTCTCTAGCTGAAAGGACAATCTGCAGTTTTTCTTGTATATTCCTCTGTCTCAAGGAAAGACTTTGCCCTTATTGGAGATGTCAATCACAGGACCTGTCCGCCACAGTTCGTTGTAACACAGATGGTGATGTTTGGTTGTCCCAGCCCCTCACAGCTAGAGGTGATTGGACCAGGGGTAGGTGTGATCACTGATCCTGGTATAATATGATGAGCTGGGCCAATCTCATTCCATCTATCAAGATTTTAAACAGAAAATACTGATAGAATGGGCCAGTTAGCTGTGGAGCTGAAGGTGAAAGAGTACCATAAGGTAATACAGAGCCATGAAGTGTCTCAGCAAGCCAAAGTTATAAGTAAGCAATAGCTTTGAGGTAGAGAAAAGATACAGAGTAGGGCAGGAAGAACTCAGTGGGGTAGCAAGAAGACAAAGTGGCCCATGAGAGAATTGGGAATCAATACCAATCATTACAGCAGCCTCCATTCCAGGAGGATCTCCAGGTTCAATTCCAATTTGTAGTCTTAGAATAAAATCCCCTTTACTTGAGAAAACTAGAGTGGATCTTTTTCCTGAAAGCACTATAACAATGACAGGGGGAACTGCCGGGGGAATAGAGAAGGGAAGGGGATCCGTACAAGAGTGAGTGGTGTTCAAACTATTCACCAGAAGATACCACCCAGTATCCCATACCAGAGTATGTTGCCTATATATCATGCCTGAACATATGTCAACTGGTGCCTGTCTGTGAGAGCCCCACATCAATGCTACGCTTTGCAAATTACCTTAACATTGGAAGAAAGAGCTAAAACACAAAACACTGCCTCTCAGCCATCCTCACTAGAAGATGATCATTGTAACTGGAGTGGGTAGATATTTGATGCAGCAAAACTAGAGTCCAGGAGAAGGCTCTAGGCTTTGAAGACATTGAGCACAACACTCCTTCCTCTGATGAAATACCACCCTCAGGAGACTTTGCCCACACCACATTTGAGGGCAGAGATCCACATATTGGAGGAGAAGAGTGATACAGAGCGGAGAGAGATAAAGGTATTGTGACCAGGTCTAGCCCCAAACAATATTCTAGGATCATAAGAACTTTGTTCTTTCAGCTTCCTAAGGAGTAAAGGGTCAACAACTACACAGACACATACAGCACAAGTTATTTTTAAATGAAACATTGTATACGAATATAGTTGAGTTCAAAAAGCTGAGTTATCAAATATCAAATGTTCCAATTATTCTGAGCAATGTGCGTTAAAAAAATAATAAAGCAACCAGGTTTTAAATGCTCCAGAGAATGAATACATTTCATCTATCTCGGTACTGCTGTGAAATTCAACACAAAGACTGCGGATGCCTGAAAGTAAATTTGGCAACTGGAAGGTACAAGGTCAACTCAAACTTAATTTCAAAGTTAGAGCAAATATGCTACCTCCTTCGGAGAGGTGATGGGGGCATGGAGTAGAGGATCAGAGTTGAGGGAAGTTTAAGATAACTCCAATCTGCACAACTCTTTACAGCTCATAATCCTGTCTCACCCACATTAGCTCATTTTGATCCTCCTCAGCACAACTCCAAGAATTAGATACCATGATTATTATCATCATCTCCCATTGCATAGTGAAGGACACAGGTTCAGAGAGACCAAAAGACTTTCCATTAGAGAAGGGAAGACCCTTCCAAGCCACCTGAGCAGGACACTCTTCAAAGCTAGTCCCTCCAGTCCAGTCATATATGTTCTAGCTGGGACCCCAAGCAAAGGTTGCAGGTAGCAACAGGACCACAGACTGACAGTTATAGCAGCCTCTAACACTACCCTGAGTGACTGCTTCTGCCTACCTGGCAAGTCAACACCACTGACTCTCATCCATCAAACGCTATCCCTATTGTATTTAGCTCCTGGCCAAAATGAAGCCTGGCCCCCCATCCTTATTACCACCCCGTTTTGTGCTGCTCCCACCTTTACCTTTCCTTCCACTGCTGCCCTCCTGCCAATTCCAGTCCTCTAAACCTCACTCCGTCATAAAAATATATACCACTATATTCTGCATCCATTCTTAAAACACTCTTTCTACCTCCCGGCCTTAATGGCTCCTGAATTTCTCTTTCCCAGGAAGATGACCCCCTATAGCTAAGAAGCAGAGGCCCACTTTTCCCACTGCACAGTTTTCTGAATAGGACCTGTTCTTTCACACCTCCTTGCCTTTGCTCATGCTCTTCCCTCTATTTGAAATGCTGTTTCTCATTCTATCCCACCCTCACTCCCTATTCCTATCTTCCTGCCAAGCACTAACTCATCTGTCAAGAGTAATTCACATCTCTTCTCTGGGTAGACTTTTCTGACCACCTCCTGCTGTCCTAACTCTGCCCTGTACAGATTTCTTTCATGGACACACTAAACATTTAATTACAGTCATTTGTTTAGATACTCCTCTCCCCTACTACACTAGGAGCTTCCAAAGGGCGAAGATCATATGTTATGCATCTCCATATCTCCATATCCTCTAGCGTTGCCTGACACGTCATAATGCCTGATAAATATTGTTGAATGAATAAAAGCAGGAAAATGAAAGAAAGTAGCTAAGCCAGGACTCCAACCTAAGTCTTCCGATACAAAACCCATGATCTTTCCACCACAACAATCAGGCGCACCCGCTGACAACCACCAAACCAACGAATGGGATGCCAGAGGAGATGGGGAGAAGAGTAACAAAGCAGGAAGGCACCTGTTGCTGTTCTGCCCTAATGCTCACCTGCCTCTGCTGAGTGATGCCAAAGTCATCAAGCCCCAGGCAGCATTGAAGAAGGTACTGAAGCCAATGCCCACTGCCCTTGACCACTTTAGATCACTGTCACATTTCTTATGCATCAGGGATGAATTATAGAATCACCTAATATTCAAAAAGGGAGAAAACTGAGAGATCATTTGGTTCTTCCTCATTTTAAAAATGAAGAACTAGAAGCACAGAGAAGTAAAAGAAGCTGTCCCAGGTCACCCAGCTACTTATGGACAAAGCCCAGACTCTAGACCCCCGTCTCCTCTCTCCTGGTTCGCCTGGCCTCTCGTGATGTTGGAGGCAGGAGCTCATTACCCTGGACTTCAGTAAATTCACAGGACAGGACCAGGCATGTACACTCATATGTCACAGGAAGGAACCTCTGCCCCTCTTTTCCCAGCCCTGGCCTAGGACTCAGACAGACCCAGGCTTAAGCCCATTTGGTACCACCTACTAGTCAGTGAAGTGGTACAAGTGAGTTAACCTCTCTGAGCTTCAAATTCTTCACTTACATACCAGGCATTTGATATTCTTCTCTCAATGATGATGTGAAGATAGGTAACATGGTCTGTGTTGAAGCTCTTAGCAAGAGTTTACCATGCATTAGGTGCTTAATAAAAAAGCATCCCAAATTGTTTTCGAGTCATGAGAATAGTCACTTGCAAAGGAAGTTTAGAGTCCTCCTTACAAGTATCCTCCCAACAGGTAGACGCGCCCTGACCTACACAGTCTTTGGTTCTAGAGGGTGTTCCCTATTTTGCCTAAGTCAAAAATGCTGCTTCTTTAACATGACAGATATTTCACTTCCATAAGCTCTTTCATAAACTCACTATCATCCAAAATAATTTTCTCAGTTGAAACAATAAAAATCTATTTCATGTGGATTGGAAGAAAGGCTTTTGGTTACCTTCACAGCTTTTTAGTATTTTCATTTTCTGTCCTAAATTGGTGTTCTCCTATTTATAAATTGGTCCTGTACTTTTGCTACCACCTGGTTACTTTCTTCTTTTTATTAATTTAGTTTATCTTTTTATCGAAGATTTACATGCACATAGTTTAAAAAGCAAATAGTTTTATAAGGCTTATTATTAAAAAACAGTACCTCTCCCCATCACAGCCCTATTCCATTTCCACTCCCTGGAGGCCATCACTTTCAACTCTCTTCCTTTCTTTCTTTCGAATTTATTTTTATGTCACTAAATAACATGCTTTCTATGTCACTTTTAAAACTTTTTAGACTCTCCTGACTCATCTAGAAGATGAAGTTTTTACCCCCCTTCTCCCTCTTGATCCCCTCACATACCTGCACACTTTCTCATCCCCTGGTCCCCATTCTCCTCAGAGAGCCAGAAGGTAAATCTTGTATGGTTGATATTTAGTTTCTACATCACTGTTATTTTATAAATCCTCTTCACAGTCAAGCCATTTGTATACCATTACTGTTTTTCCATTCCTACACAACATTCTGATTCCTCTGCTCTTAATAATGGTCACCTTGGTTTTCTGTGTACTTATCACTAATTCACCCCTAAACTCTCCCTCAACTGTGTAAATCTCCTCTCGATACATTCAAGCACATTTGATGTTCTATCAATTTCACGTTCTTGAAGAAGTCTCTCTGGAGCCTTCTGGCCTGTTGCAGTCTGGATTGATGGCTCTCCAGGCCTCTGCACAGCTGTCATCTTGGGCCCTCCTTTCACCAATATGGTGGGTATTTCCTCCACCTCTGTCTTGTGTTGGAGCCTGTTTCTTAACCCATGTTTTTGTTTTTCTTTGATTACTTCTTCATCTTGATAGGTGCACCCTTTAGTAGCTTCATAGGAAAGGGGGTGTATAGGAAACAACATTTTTGAGGTCTTGAAAATCTGAGAATATCTTTATCCTACACACATATTTATTTTTATTTTTATAACATTTTATAATGTTATATAAACATTTTATATAACATTTTATAACATTATAATATATATAAAATATAACATTTTATATCATTATATAACTTTCAGATGTACATCATAATATAATTTGAATTCTTTGTAGATTATATCATGTTCACCACCCAAAGACTAATTATAATCCATTGCCACACATGTGTGCCTAATCACCCCTTTTGCCCTTTTCCCTCCCCCTTCCCCTCTGGTAACCATCAATACAATCTCTGTTGCTATGTGTTTGTTTGTCATTGTTTTTATCTTCTACTTATGAGTGAGATCATATGGTATTTGACTTTCTCCCTCTGACTTATTTCACTTAGCATAATACCCTCAAGGTCCATCCATGTTGTCACAAATGGTGGGATTTCATCATTTCTTATGGCTGAGTATTATTCCATTGTGTATATATGCCACATCTTCTTTATCCATTCGACCCTTGATGGGCACCTAGGTTGCTTCCAAGTCTTGGCTGTTGTGAATAATGCTGCAATGAACATAGGGGTGCACGTATCTTTATACATTTGTGTTTTCAAGTTCTCTGGATAAATACCCAGCAGTGTAATAGCTGGATCATATGGTAGATCTATTCTTAATTTTCTGAGGAAACTCCATACTGCTTTCCAGAGTGGCTGCACCAGTTTACACTCCCACAAGCAGCTCTCCAACACTTATTGTTTCCTGTCTTGTTAATTATAGCCATTCTGACCGGAGTGAGGTGATATCTCATTGTAGTTTTGATTTGCATTTCCCTGCTAGTTACTGATGTTGAACATGTTTTCATGTACCTGTTGGCCATCCGTGTATCTTCTTTGGAGAAATCTCTGTTCAGATCTTTTGCCCATTTTTTAATTGGGTTGTTGGCTTTTTTGTTGTTGAGACATATGAGTTCTTTGTGTATTTTGGATATTAACCCCTTTTCTGATATGTGTTTTGCAAATATCTTCTCCCAACTGTTAGGTTGTCTTTTCATTTTGTTGATGGTTTCCTTTGCTGTGCAGAAGCTTTTTAGTTTTGTGTAGTCCCATTTGTCTATTTTTTCTTTTGTTTCCCTTGCCCGGTCAGACATGGTACTTGAAAATATGCTGCTAAGACCGTTGTCAAAGAGCATGCTGCCTATGTTTTCTTCCAGAAATTTCACGGTTTCAGGTCTACATTCTAGTCTTTAATCCATTTTGAGTTGATTTTTGTGTATGGTGTAAGATAATGGTCTACTTTCATTCTTTTACATGTGGCTGTCCAGTTTTCCCAACACCATTTATTGAAGAGACTCTCCTTTCTCCATTGTATGTTCTTGGCTCCCTTGTCGAAACTACCCACATATTTAATTGATTGTTTGAGTACAGGATTCTTGGTTGGAAATTATTTTCCCCTTAGATTTTGAAAGTATTGCTCCACTGTCTTTTAGCTTCCAGTGTGGCTGTCCTTGATGTTCTGAAATTTTTACAATGATGTGCCTTGGTATAGTGCTGTTTTCATCCGCTGTGCTGATTCCGGAAATTCATGTCATTCATTTTGAGGGATTTTTGCTGAATAAACTTTTGGAGATTATTTTTCCCATCTGACTTATTCCTTCTAAAGTTTCCATTATTCAGATGTTAGATCTCCTGGAGGTCTTTTGCTTTGCTTTGCTTTCCTATTTTCCATCTCTGTCTGTTTGCTCTACTCCGGGGAGATTTACCCAACTTTACCATCATTCACTCGTTCATTGTCTCAACAAGGCTTTTTATTGTTTTTGGGGGGGTTGGGGGGGGTTCCAGGGAAAGATTCCCTGAGCTAACATCTGTTGCCACTCTTTTTGTTTTTTTCTCCCCAAAGCCCCAGTACATAGTTGTATATCCTAGTTGTAAGTCCTTCTAGTTCTTCTATGTGAGCCACCACCACAGCGTGGCGACTGACAGATTAGTGGTGTGGTTCTGTGACCAGGAAGCAAACCCAGGCCACGAAGCTGTGAGTGCCAAACTTTAACCACGAGGCCATCAGGGCTGGCTCTCAACAAGTTTTGTTGAGTCTCTACTATGTACAAAGCAAAGTTCAAGAAGCTAGAAATGCTACTGTGAAAAAAAAATCCCTGTTATTATTGATCACACAGTCTTTGGACCCTACGATTGAGTTTTAGGTTTCTGCTACCGAGTTTTAAATTTCCAAAAGCCATTTGATCTCTGAGTGTTCGTTCTTCATAGCATCCTATTCTGGGTTTTGGCTCCACTATCTTCTCTTATCTCCTTGAGCATTTTGATAGGTTTCTTTGAAGTTTTTTTCTTCCTACACAATTTCCATTTCTTCAAAGTTTACCTTTGTTCGTTTGTGTTTATATCTTTCATATTAGATTCTTTCCTCAAATATTTGTATGTCTGCTCATATTTAAAAGTGCCAAGCTTCAACGTGGCACTAGTCATCAGGGAAATGCAAATCAAAATCACAATGAGCTATCACCACACCCCTGTTAGATTGGCTATTATCAAAAAGACAAGAAATAGCCAGTGTGGGCAGAGAAGTAGAGAAAAGGGAACCTTTGTGCACTGTCGGTGGGAATGTAAATTGGTGCAGCCACTATGGAAAACAGTATGAAGGTTTCTCAAAAAATTAAAAATGGAATGCCATATGATCCAGCAATTCCACTTCTGGGTATTTGTTTGAAGAAAACACTAACTCAAAAAGATATCTCCACCCCTATGTTCATTGCAGCATTACTCACAATAGACAAGACATGGAAGCAAACTAAGTGTCCGCTGATGAATGGATGGATAAAGAAACGTAGTATATACACATACACATATACAATTAAATATTATTCAGCCATAAAAAAGAAGGAAATCTTGCCATTTGCGACAACATGGATGGAACTTGAGGGTATTATGCTAAGTGAATAAGTCAGACAGAGAAAGACAAATACTGTATGATCTCACTTACATGTGGAATCTAAAAAAACCAAGAGCTCATAGATACAGAAAACATCAGTGGTTGCCAGAGACAGAGGGTGAGGGGGTGGGTGAAATGAGTAAAAGTGGTCAAAAGATACAAACATTCAGTTATAAAATAAACATGTCATGGGGATATAATGTACAGCATGGTGACTATAGTTAGTAATGCTGCATTACATATTTGAAAGTTGTTAAGAGAGTAGATCTTAAAAGTTTTCATCCCACCAAAAATTGTGTAGCTATGTATGGTGACAGATGTTAACTAGACTTATTGTGGTGATCATTTCGCAATATATACAAATATTGAATCATTATGTTGTACACCTGAAACTAATAAAATGTTGTATGTCAATTTTATCTCAATAAAAGAAAAAGTGGCATGCTAAAACACTGATGGAAACTGTACGTGTGTTTCACAGACCAGGGCCTGTCAAACTTGGTTTGGGCATACGGTTTACCTATAGGTTAACAGTAGATCTGGCTATACTACCCTTGAAAAACCCCTGATATTAGTGTCTTTAGGTCTTTCCTTTGGGATTGGTCAGATTTCCAGGAAAAATCTTAAGACCACAACATTCAGTATATCAACTTTTACTTAATACCCTATTTCAATACAGTGATCTCACCTTCAACTTCCCTGTGTTATTGGTACAGACACTCTCTGTTTTACCTTACCATGGTGGGAAATGGACATTCTTCTGGCTGCAGAGATAATATAATAATGATGATGATTATAATAACAATAGTATTAGCTACCTATTGCTGAGTAACAAGTTACGTCAAAATTTAGCAATTTAAAACAACAAACATTATCTTATAATTTCGGTGAGTCAGGAATCTGGACACAACTCAGTCACGTGCCTCTGCCTCAAGGCCTCTCATGAGACTGCAACAAGATGTCAGCTGGGGCTGCAGTCTTACCTGAAGACTCAACTTGGGGAGGATCCTGGCAGTGCCCTGCATTTGATCTTTGCTCAGAAGGCATTTCTGAATTTTAGCATTGCTTGCCATCTGGAGAGACTGAGAATTTTAAAATTCATCAAATCCTCACTATTTTTTCTCAGTACTTCCCTCAATTTATCTCTGTCCTCTTGCATTTTACTGTAAAAAGAAGAAATCAGGCAGCACTGACAACATTTTGCTTGGAAATCTCCTTAGTTAGATCACGGACTTTATTAGGCACATTCTCTACTTCCCACATCACTGTAGACAACAAGGTTGTTAGGTTTCTGCCACTACATCACAAACATTCCCTTCCTCAAATTTCCATAATGTGTTTCTCACTTCCCTTTGAGACCTCACAGGCAGTAGCATCAAAGATCAGATTTCTACTGTCTGTTCAATTTAACTTAGGTTTTCTCTAATATACACATCAAAAATCTTCCCAGCCTTCATCCACTGCCAGTTAGAAAGCCACTCCATAGTTTTAGGTATTTGTTACAACATCACCCCACCAAGTGTAGCGAAACCTACATTAGGGGGCCAGCCCGGTGATATAGTGGTTAAGTACATGTGCTTTGCTTTGGCAGGCTGGGGTTCGCAGATTAGGATCCTGGGCACGGACCCACACAACGTTCATCAAGCCATGGCAGCCTCCCACATATAAAAAATAGAGGAATACTGACACAGATGTTAGCTCAGAGGCAACCTTCCTCACTAAAAAAAAACCCTTACATTAGGTACCTATTGCTATATAACAAATTATCCCAAACTTAACAGCTTAAAACATTTATTATCTCATCTTTGCTATGGATCTAGAATCCAGATGTGGCTTAGCTAGGTGCCTCTGCCTCAAAGTCTCTCACAAGGCTGCAATCAAGGAACCAGCTGAGGCTATGGTCTCAGCTGAAAGCTTGACTGGGGGAGGATCCACTTCCAAGCTCTCGCACACGTGTTGTTGGCAGGCTTCAACTCCTCATGGACTGTTGGACTGAAGGCCTCAGTTCTTTGCTCAGTGTTGGTTTGGGGCTTCCCTTGGTTCTCTGCCATGTGGCCTCTCCTTAAGCCAGCTCACAACATGGCAGTGGGCTTCCCCTAGAGCAAATTTGTAAGAGAGTGAGAGAGGGAAGCCCAAGGCAGAATCATAGTCCTTTTTCATAACCTAATCTGAGAAGTGACATGCCATCCATATTCTATTGGTTAGTTGTGAGAGATTAAGTCCACTCCACACTCAAGGGGAGAGGATTACACAAGAGCATGAATACCAAAAGATAGGGATCATTGGGGGTCCTCTTGGAGGCTGTATACCACAATACTATAATGTAATTTAATATAATATAATAATTACAAACAAAAGTAAGACGACATGAGCCAAAACATTGAGAAGTCATACAATAACAGAAACCGAACAGAGAGTAAAGGTCTTCAGGGTAATTATTGCCAGTTTCACATTCTGCCTCTGCAGTATTCGTTGATACAGTGGGCTGCTTTCTTGGTTGGTAATGAAGCTTTCCAAGATCTTTTCAATCTAATTATGGTTGTTATGCAGCCATTTCTATGATGCTAAATTTGTGTAAGTCAAGTATTGTACAACTTGAGGAACTATTGTACTTTGGAGGAGAGAAATATACACTGAGAAATGTAATCATGACATCCATGAAATTCATGGCATAAAAGGAACCTCGGTTTCCTAGGGTGGAACCGACAGCTCCTGCCGTGACTTGTTCAGCTCTCCTGCTTGTCTCTCTCTACTTCATACTGACTTCTGTTCATAAGATTCATCACTGATTAGCATCTAAGCCATTCATTCATTCATTGGTCAACCACAAAACACTAATTGAGCACCTGCTGTGTGCTAGGCCCTGCACTAGGCACCCAAGAGAATTAGTCATGGTCCTTGCGCTTCACAGCACACAGTCTGATGGGGGAGGTGAACAAGTGAACACATATAAAACCTTTGAGCTGAGTGGGAGGGGTTAGGGACAGCATTCCAGATGGTGGCCATGGCAAGGGACAGCAGAGCCAAGACTTGTTTCTTATTTAAAAGTTCTGGCCAAATATAAGGAAATAGAAGAGGAAACTCAGAGCTGGTGTGTTCGTTTGTCTTAATAAATCCCATGAAGATTTTTGTCTACCTGGAACCATCAGAAGGCAATAAGTGGAGAGGTTAAAGGTCAAGGAGAACTTTCTAGTTCAGAGCTGTCAAAAATTAAAGTGGGCTGCTTGGAAACCACTCTTCTATTCATTCTGTTTTTCTTTTCCAGTCCTGCTAATCTTCTCTCACCTTCTCCACTAAGCCTTGCTCCTTCTCATTCATTCATGGATCCTTGAACATGACATTCCCTTTACCTACAACACCCCTTCCACCCCATCTTCCTTCATCTTGGTAGTTCCCACTCCTCCTTCAGCTCAGCTTGGATGTTACTTCTTCTGGGAATCCTTCCATGACCGCTACCACCCACAAACCAGAGTACAGCCGAGCGCCGCTTAACAACGGGGATAGGTTCTGGGAAATGCGTCGTTAGGCAATTTCGTTGTTATGCAAACATCAAAGAGTTACTTATACAAACCTAGATGGTATAGCCTACTACATACCTAGATTATATGGTACTAATCTTATGGGACCGCCGCTGTTCATGTGGTCCACCGTTGACAGAAACATCGTTATGCAGTACATGACTGTTGGCCCCATTAGCCTCAGAGCCTGTCCCTGCTTTAACACTCTTCATATTTGTTCAACGTCTGTCTTTCTGGAGTACTAGATTGTAAACGCCTTGAGGACTACAGTGTCATTTGTCTTCTTCCTTATCATATTCCCAGAAGCTAGCAGAGTACATGGCATATAGGAGGGTGCAGTTGAATGGATGAACGAATGAATGAAGAGAGCATTCTCTGTCCCTGGACAGGGCTAAATGACCATTTGATGGGAGTGTTATAGAGAAGATTCTGGATGTGGCAATAGGGTTTGAGGCTTCAGAGTGGACTATATGAACCTTTTCTGTTCCAACTCTACAATTTTAGGATATAGCAAAGAATAAGCGATAGTAACTCCATCTTTCCTCCTAAAGAGAAAATATTCTACTCCTTCAAGCATATAATAAAGTCCAATATTTGGTATTTTAGTTAAGAATCAACTACCAAACAAGACCAAATAAAAAGGAACTGATTTTTCTTTTTTGAGATAGATTAAAAGTCAAACATGGCTACTGACTTCTCACTTCACTCATGCCCTGCAAAGATAAATAAGGCTCCTTACTGAGCGAGAGAACCATGAAGAACCCGTGTCCAGAGCTGAATTCTGACTCTCTTCTGTGACGGGCTGCCACCTGGGGCCTCACTGATAGGGAAGTTGTTTTCAACATTACTTGGCTCATGGCCAACCTTAAGAATACAATGAAAGTTATGAAACTTTCCCCACAAAATGCACATAGCCACACACAGTTAGAAATCTGCTTTCTATTTCAGAGGCTCCCTCATCTCCCGGGAGCTCAGGCACAGACCTCAACTTGAGAAGCCCTGGCCTCGCATGAAGGAGTTGCCAAGATTCACACACAGCAAAGTGAGGGATGTGTTCCCGAGGATTGAGTTCATAAAAAGCACTGTTTCCCTGTCCTTCTCTAACTTTTTGGTTGATGGTGACAAAAACAGACTTGACAGCCACCAGCTGTCCCAGCCATTGACAGATACCAAACAATACAGAAAGACCAGATAGTAAACTCCTTGAGGTCTGGGTCTGCTCCATTTATTATAGGATCCCAAGTAAAAGCAGAGCAAGAAGGCAAGACCCATGGAGATTTAAGAGAGAGAAAGAAGAGAAAGAAAGAGACAGGATTACAAAGAGAACCAGAAAAGGATAACAATATGCAAATAGGGACAAAACAAAGAGAAAGAGACAGGAGAGTCCTGGGGAGCTAGGACTCAGGACAGAAGCTGCCTCACCTCAGGGTCGGCCTCCGCACAATTAGCTGCAGAGCGGCCGTGAGAAGACTCTGAGCTGGCAACTGTGAAACTATTTAACTCGTTAGGACTTAAATCAATAAGGACCAGTGTAACATTTGTGCTTCATGTTCCTCTTATTTACACAGACACAAACTCAAGGAAAACTCTATTTCTCCGGCCTTAAACATTTCCTCCGGGAGCCAAGCTCCTTCAAAATCAACAATGAAATGGTGAGGAGAAAAAAATTAAGTGCTCGGGCAACGCTATATTTAGATCCAGCTCAAAGATGGTCTCTTCGGCCTCTTTACTGTCTCCTTCTCTCCAGCTGGTTCCAATCTGAGCAAAACTCAACTAAATGACCCCGAATTTGCAGTCTCCTGTTGAGGTTTCAGGCCTGTCTTATGCGGGTGCCAGGAAGCATGGCTGGGAAGACGAGGACAGCAGCCCTGGCCACAAAGGTGAAGTCCAACCCCACCGTTTTGGAGCAGATATCCCTCAGGTGACCCCACCCTGGCCATCGCTGAGGTGTTCCTACCCCACCTTCAAGGCTCACCTCAGGGGTCCTGAGCCCTTCTCCAAACCTGCACAGGCCAGGAGGTGAGAAGTGCAGCCTGGTGGTTGAGAGCACAGGGCTTCTGTCAGACAACCCGGCTTTGGACCCAGCTCTGCCTCTTACTACCTATGTCCCTTAGCCAGTCATTTAGCCTCTCTAAACTCCAGCTTTATTATCTGCAAAGTGGACAGGATGAAACCTGCCACATAGAGTTGTTGCATTACATGCGACTGTTCAGGGAATGCATTGAGCATAATTCAGCAAACATCAGCTGCTATGATTAAACCCCCTCTCCTATCGCAGCTCCCACAAAACGCCGAGGGGTGCCCACGTCTGAGCACTTACCACACTGGGTTGAAACGATCCAATGGTAGGTCTGTTTCACCACTGCACAGAAAAATCCCTACCCTCCATCTCTAGCGCCTGTCACACCATGGGTCCCTCATAAATGCTTGGCAAATGAACAAAGTTAGGAGCTATAAAGAAAAACCTTTGTCCTTCTCCTTTACTGTCACACTCTACTCTCAATACTTCTGGCCACCAAACATGTGGGGTTTTTCCCCACACCAGGCAATTCTCAGACACCAGCTGAGTGTCCTACAGTTTAACTCAATTCTGACACTATCTACCTGGCGTTAGTCTCAGATCCCACAGATTAAGGGCTCAGTCCCACAAGACATCTCCCTGCCACTCACCCAGCCCCACTGTAGGTGCCAATCGCAACTCCAGGCTGTCACCTCTGCTTCTGATGGGCTGTAAATCAGAGGGTCCCATGACCCCTCTTCAGGTTCAATTAACTTGTTGGAGTGGCTCATAGAACTCAGGCAAACAGTTTACTTACTAGATTACCAGCTTATTATAAAAGAATATAACTCAGGAACAGCCAGATGGAGGCATTGGGCAAGGCATGTGGGAAGGGCATGGAGCTTCCATGCCCTCTCCAGGCACAGCTCTTGCAACTCCTCCACGTGTTCACCAACCTGGAAGCTCTCCGAACCCCATCCTTTTGGGGTTTTATGGAAGTGTCATTACATAGGCATGATTGATTAAATCATTGGCCATTGATGATTGATTCCCCTCCAGCCCCTCTCTCCTCTTCCTTCCCCAGAGGTGGGGCACGGGGTGGAGCTGAAAGGTCCAACCCTCTAATTGCAAAGTTGGTTCCCTTCCCCGGGCAACCAGCTCCCACCTGGGATTTCCCAAAAGCACCTGATTGACATAAACTCAGAAGTTACTGAAAGGGGCTTCTTATGAAGAACAGAAGACTCTCTTTTCACCTTTATGGCTCTTATCACTTAGAAATTCCAAGGTCTTTAGGAGCTCTGGGGCAGAAACAGGAGGGAGACAAAATATATATTTCTTATAAATTGCAATATTACAAGAGCATACTACATATAGGGTGGGCTTACATTTTCCCTATCAATATAGAATCAGAAGAGATACAGGGAACCTACTCAGGCTTCTGGGAACTTCTCTGTAATATGATACTCTTCGCGGTTTGTTCCCTCCCTGATTTGCCTATTCAACCCCTAGCTTTTTGAAACTAAATCAGTCACTTAGAGGAAGGGGCCCCTGCCTGCACTTAGGGTCTATGAACTTGGCAAAAGCTTCAGCAGTCAGCAGAGGTGGAATTAACATTCGCAAGGGCAAGGAGGCTCAAGCTAGCGGTCTGGGGTCCTCATCTGCATGGGCGATAACACTCTGTGTGTTGTCTTCAAGGCAGAAACGGCCCAAAGAACCACTCAACCGGCTCCAGGAAATGGCTAAATGGTAGGTCAAATTGCCCATAACTTTGACTAGGAGGATGGCTGGATGATTCCAGCGCCTCTCTAGGGAGAAATGAAATTCAGAATTCAAGCGTCAAGAAAAGGAATCATAAAAAAAAAAAATCCCCTATGCAGACTTTACATCCTGCCATAAAATGGGGAAGGACTTAAGATGCAAGCGGGTCCTCTCATGAGCAGAGAGCGTTTGTCAGGGAACAACCTCCCCCAGCTGGACCAGGCTGGTTGCCTTCAGACATTTCCTGTCAGGGACAAACAATCCAGACATTTGCAATTATAGCATATCAATTTGTTTTCAAATTATAAGGCAGCCGGGAAGCGTTGACTCCTTGCCGGAAATATGCTATGAGGTGCTCTGGAGCAGCCGCTGTGTGATGTGGGGAGACCCCAATCTGTCCACATGCAGAGGGTTTAGCCACCCGCGTGTGCAGCCCAAGCAGAGCTGCAGGGGGGTAGGCAAACTCAGAACCGGTCCCTCTCCCATTTCAATACCCCTGGGTCTGCAAGTGTCTAACACTGCCTCGTCCCAGCACATGCACAAGTTGCTAGAAGTGTCCTCCTCAAAGAACCTGACACTTACCTATGAGTCCTTTCAGCGGTGTCAGGGAGGTACTTCTGGATCCCTTCCCCGTTGTGAGTTTGCGCCCACGAGGAGATGGATGCGAGCAGGGTATCAAAGAGTGGGTCCCCCAGGCTCTCCTGTGTGTAATCCACCCTTCCTCCCCATCCACTCAGGAAGGGTCCGTCTTATCAGGTGATGCAGATGGGCTTCACTCCCTCACCCAGAGGACAAAAGATAGTCTCTATTCCAACAGAGAGTCAAGCTCTCCTTTAATGAAAGCTTCTAGAAAGTAGCCTAGTAGAGTCAGAGGACAGGTGAGGAGACTTTACCTGGTTAATTTGCCCTTTGTACCACATGGTGGAGGTGAGACAAGGCCTCTCCCTTCAAAGTTTACTTAGCTGTACACTCTTCTGGAAGCATCACCATCTGGTGTCCATCCTCTCCTCTCTGGGGACACTCCACTCTGCCACATGGAAAGGTGCCCCTGTCCTGATTCCTTTCTTGTGGGAGCCTCTGACATCAGGTGGATGTCAGGGAAGTCATTCGCCATCTGGGTTTCTGCTCTCTGTTGAGGGTTGAGGCATGGAAGGAGCAGCTTTGTCTCCTGAGTGGAGGGAGAGATGGAGGTGCTTCCAATGCACTAAGGTCTCTGTCCCCCAGAGCTGGTGACAACCAGCTTCCCCCACTTGTCTGAGGTGCAAACATACCTCAACATCACAAGAATATATTTTCTTTTGAAACCGATATATTCATTTGAGCTATACTACTTGGGCTCTATTCCTTATGAAGCAATAATCCTGGCCTGTTTATGATAGAGAATCCTTTCTGACTCATTACAAAAGGCCCCCAAAAGCCTCTGCCTGAGCTATCTAGGGCAATGGAGCCATGCTTACAGTTGTGTCTCATCATCATTATTGGGAATGGGATAGGGACCACATCAGTTCATTCTGCAGCACATACAAAATAAGGCACTTCCAACATCCCTACATCAACCACGAGCACTCAATCTGCCTTTCTGGAGTTCTACTGCTCCACTGCCAGCCAAGACGCAAGAGCATCTCCAGACAGGGAGCCCAGAGAAGCACCTTCCCAAGGAAAAGGGGAAGGTGGAGCAGTAAGAATAGCTCTCAAGACCTCCGGAGCACCGCTGATGCCAGGTCACGTGGATGTCCAGGCTAGAAAGCCCCCACTCAGCACCAGGCAGGGCCCAGGGTAAACCTGGGAATTTCAAGATCTCAAGTGGCTGTCGTTCCTCTCTAACGAGCTTGTATACTTTCATCCTGGGTTTATGTATTGAGACATTGAGAACTCGAGTGTCTTCCAGGCTATTCCTGGTCTGGGGAACCTGGATGGTAAAAACCTTTCTCTCTCTCCTGGAGCCTTTTCTTCATCAATAATACATAGTCTAGTGTCTAGCATCTTTAGAGAAAAATTCTCCCACTACTCCATATACTCTTAAAATCCCGTTTTCTCCCTTCATTTCTTGGTCAAGCTTCTAGAAATCACACTCTCCCCTTTCTTCACTTCATAGTCACCTCACCTACCAAAACTTGGGTTCTGTTCCCACAACTCAAACATCTGCTGCTAAAGTCTTCAATGACCTCCTTGTCTTCATATTCAATGTCCATCACGACATCGGCTGCTCCTAGTTTTCCTCTGCTGCTCCAGCTGCTTTTTATCATAGGGTGACCACAGAATTTTCATCTAATCCAGGACACTTTAAGAGACAAAAGAGAAAGAATAAACTATCACGTAGGCACCACAGACATAAACCAGAACAAACTACAGGCAAACCAGGACACGAGATCACACTCATCATCAGCCGCCTTTACGGGCTTCTCTTTCCCTACTCATCCTTAAAGGCCAGTGTCTCTCAGGGTTCTGTCCTAAGCCCTCCTCTTTTCATTCTACACACTACTTTTAGGTGATCTCCCCCATTACCAAGACTTCAAATATCATCTAAATGCTAATGATTTTCAAATTTATATCTCTAAGTGCAGTAGGCAGCCTTGAAGATGCCACCAATGATCCTTGAAGTCTGGTATTCACATCTTTGTGTTGTCCCCTCCATTGGTGTATCAAGCTCAGTCTGTGTGACCAATAGAATATGGTGGAAGTTATAGTGTGTGACTTTTGAGGGTAGATCAATGGAAGACATTGCCATTTCTGCCCTACTTGCTTGGATCACTTGCTCTGGGGGAAGCTCCCATGTCATGAAGACACTCAGAGAACCCCTACGGATAGATCCCCATGGTGAAAAGTTAAGACCTTTGCCAATAGCACCCACTTGACATCTGTGGCACTGTGCCATCTTGGAAGCAGATTTTCCAGTCCCAATAGAATGTTCAGGTGACTACAATCCTCACCAGCAGTTTGACTGTCATTGACTCCTCAATTTCTCATTTATAGAAACTGAAATAATAAATATTTATTGTTGATTAAGCCATTGGGCTTTGAGAACAATTTACCATAAGCAACAAACAAATAAACAACTCCATTCTTTCTCTTAAGCTTTATATCTGGATACCTAGAGGTCTCAGCTCTGTATTTGAATATCCCAAAGATAACTTAAATTCAGCACTTCTGAAATAAACACATTTCCCCTCCACCACCCTCTTCCCCAATCCGTTTCTCCACTTGCTCCCCATCTCACTAAATGGTGGCAGCATCTTCCCAGTTACTGAAGCCAGAAACCCAAACATCATCCTTGCCTCCTCCCTCTCCCTTTATGTTCTATCGATCGCCAGTTCCTGACAATTGATTCTTCCTCCTAAGTAAATGTCTCTTAAGTCCATCTACCTCTTTCCATCTACTTTAATTCAGGCCATCATCATCTTTCTTCTGAGTTACCACAACAGCCTCCTTAGCTGGTCTCCTTGCTTCTGTTTTTACTTCCTTTCTATTGAGATCTTCTTTCTATAAGAAAAGATGACATCAACCATGTCACCCCTGCTCCCTACTTAAAACCCTTCAGTGACATCACAGTGCCTTTAGAATAAACCCTAAGCCCCCATCAGAGTTCACAAGAACCCCATGAAGTATCCTAACCTAACCCCCAGCCTCCTGCTTTGCCATCCCCACCTGGGCAGGCTCTGCTCTATTTTGCCTATTGGATTGTGCGCATTCTCTTCCTCTGCCTGAAACCAATACCCTTTCCCTCCAAATCCATAGCTGTCACCAGACTGACTCTTATTCACCCTTCAGGTTTCAGCCTAAAAGTCACTTCCTCTAGGAAGCCTTCCCTGAACAATGTGGACCATGTTAGGTCCTGGTGCAGGTTGGGTTCCCCAGGAAGCAGAGCCTGAGACAGAGACTAATGTGCAGGTTTGTTAGGGAGTGCTCGTGCAATCAGCACCTGTGGAAGAGAAGAAGGCAGGATGGGGCCGAGGGAGAAGTTGAGCTGTGATGCAGCCCCAAAAGGCTGCTGCTGACCTCACAGGGGTTCTGAGACTCAAATGACCCTTTAGATTTGTACCAAGTTGAGGCAAGGAGGTGGAGCCTTTATGCAGACACATCCTTCAGTCATTGGATGCAGGTGCCCCAGGAAGGGGGCATGATCTCGGGCCAGGCGACCCTCCTCTGAGGAGGAAATCTCCACAGGATGCGGACAGCTGAAGGCCCTCCCTCTGGAGCAGCACTCCCAGCGGCTGGGGGTCTAAGTCTTTCATCCCTGCTGGGGGCTCTCTGCAGTACATTGGAGAGCGCCCCATGGGACCCTCTGTTATTTCCCCTTAGGCACCCTGTGCCCACCCACACTGCATTGTAACGGTGTGAGTCTAGTCTCTGAATTGAGCAATTCTAGTCTCTGAATTTCATCTCTCTAGCCCAGCACTAGCACTACCTGGTATACAGTAGGTGCTCAATAGAAGTCTGTTGAATGAATTTGAAGGACCAGAAGTGACCCTCAGGGCCTTCCAGGGAACAAAACTAGTTCAGGGATCCCTGGAAACTTTCCTTCTCTGAGCTGCATCTGCTCCCACCTGAGCCACAACTGTGTGGCATTCCCAAGGGTGGGTCTGTTCCCAGAAGAGAGGGTTGAACCAGCCCTGAGCGCTGGAGGAACAAGGGCAGGCACAGTTCACACGTGCTGGGCCAGCTATCTGCTATTGGAAACGGAGAGACAGAATTAACAAGTCTGATACAACCAGATGCCCCAAAGGATTATTTTTTTCTCCTGAATTTATTCTCATTTATTAAATTTTAAATAGCCCTCGAAGACTCTAGCCTAACACAGAAATCAAACACAACAAAACAATGTGTTTGTTTCCTGTTAATATGGTAGGGCAGACAGTCCTGCTGCAGCAAAGCTGTGAGTTATTAGAGAAAATTAACCATCTTCTTCTCTGGGCAGACTCAGAGCTCCACTCACAGGTAGCCCCAGCTGGGCCTGGAATTCCACACAGAGACGAAGACCCAGCTCCTGGGAGCCCCGGCTGCTGGCACACATACTCACCTGCAGGCTGCTGCCAGGACAAGCCCAGAAACCCTCAGATAGTTTCTGGCTGCCTGGGGAGGCCCAGGAGGTCAGGAGGCTGTGTTCCAAAATAGCTCACTGCCAGGCTAGGTTCTCTGGCACCAGCTACGTGCCCCGCAGACTTCTTAGTTGGGGAAAGTTCTTCAAGAATTTCCTGTGAAAATGGGCAGGGAGCTTCTAGAGGAGAGCCAGGTATGGCTTCAGGGCTATATGAGGTCATCTGTGCTCCTGCCTCCATTTTCCCTGCCCGAGCTAGGCCCTACCACTGGACCAGAGACATTCAGAAGCAGCCTTTTAGACACAGGGCCATGTTGAAATAGTATGAAAACAAGCTGTGCAAATCAATGGCAAGTAAAGTGCTCTTTAAATCAGGTGATCATATAACTTATCACCAAATTAGGACACTTAAGAGCAAAATAGAATGTTGTTAATCGTTAAGCTGACAATCTGTATAAATAGCAAAACATGCTGTACACCTGAAACTAATATAATGTTATATGTCAATTAGACCTCAGTAAAAAAATTCATTAAGGCTAGATAACATGAGTAAATTGTGACTGTCTCTGGTTTTAGACTCTTCATTCCACTCCTGAGCTCTCAACCCACCCACCCCTGACCCTCTCTCCAAGCTTCACCATGCCCTGAGCCTCTCCCCAAGGGCACGGAGTGAGGATGGAGTAGGCATCTGGATGAAGTGCAGGTCAAGGAAGGGATGTGGTCCAGAGAACGGATGATGGTCAAACATGGAGGTGGTGTGTATTTCCTGGGAACTTTAAAGGGCATTTTCACTTGAAGTCTGATGCGACAAAATGACCAAGGCACTAGTTCCTGTTCTGTATGTTCCCTTTTGTGACTCCCCACAGGGCCCAGCACAGAACGGAGTTGTGTGTGTGGGAGGAAGGTTCTGAAAGTGGAGGTGGGAGGGAAACCCGAATCAAATCCCCTGCCGTCACCAGTTTGCCCTCCTCTGGCCCGTCCTCTGTATTCAGGGGTTGAGGCAGCAGCTCTTCCCTCCAAGCTTCTGTTTGCTGATCACTTTGCGCCAAAGGAGGTTTGGATCTTCACAGGAGTAAAGAGACAGGAGGCCACCAGTCCATCACCCACTGGCAGCCCAGGCAACTACAGGTCATCCTAAGAGAGAGTGGGTGCTGAACTCTGGATGCTCAAGCATTGAGTGTGTGTGTATGCTTGCATGTGTGTTGGTGTGTGTGTGTGTGTGTGTGCTTGTGTATGTGTGCTTTTTATATTTGTGCTGAAATGACACAGAGTGCTTTCAAATAGCCTGGTGGGAGCAGAATTTTCTCTCTCTTTCAGTACTTACAGAGACAGGGAGAAGCAAAAACACCAGCAGGACAACCACCTTCTCTCCCTAGCATAGTCTCAGAGGGGATCTTCCTGAAACCCTACCTTCTGCCACCTGCTGAATAGATAATTGTGCAAATGGCCCCAGGCTGAGAAGCTGACCCAGATAGCTCCATAAGCAACAGCTGGGCACAACTGGCTGATTAGGAAATTGTCCCAATAGCGTTGGACAGAGTAGATATTTGAAAAGTGGGTTGATAGATGACAAAATTCAAGGGGTTTACACCATGCCCCCACCTCCAGCAGATATCTATTTAGGTGTATCTTCCACACCCTTCCAGGCAAAGCTGCTGAGGTTGACCACCCTAATCACTCACCTGGATGCCCAGGTTCCGGGTCTGGCAGCTTCACTGGCCACTAATCCAGTAGATAACATTAGGCGATGCAGGCAGAGGTGGCTGTCAGTTGTCCTTCAAGGAAATTGAACTGATAATTAATATGACTCACTGTTGACAGGAAAGACAAAAGAGCTGGGCAGGCCAGGGCAGTCACAGAATGAAACCTAGCCAGCAAATGCCAGCCCCCAAAAGCCCTGCCAGCCAACTTCCCCAAGATCAAGCCCAAAAGGCAGCCTGTCTGTGTCAGAAAGTGGAACACTCCACGCAGAAGAGCAAAAATAACAAAAGGAAGCCCTCCAAAGGCAGAAGCCACCTCAAGCCATGAATCCAAGAGCAGATGGGCCCTGATGACCCTAGTTGAGAAAATTGCCACCAAATTCCACCTCGTTGCTAAGAACCCAAAGGATTCTTTTCCACCAAGCCACAGCAGTGGCAAAGACTGCGGGAGGCCAGTGGCATGTGTGCGTTCAGGCTGAATGTGAGTGAGCAAGTGAGAAGGTTACAAGGTACGGAGGGCAGCTGTGACCCGCGCCCTGAGAAGAGTGAGGATGCTTTATGAGGTGTAGCACCAGGGAGCGAGACCCTCTGCTTCCACCGTTCATAAACCAGCCTGGTGCTGGAGGCTGTTTCTACAGAGAAGCACTGAGTACCATTCTGAGCAAGCCCACACTTCTGGAATCAGCACATGGCCTCAGACGGGGAGGAAAAGGGACTGGGCACGTGTCCACTGGGATGTCTGTACTGGAATAATGGTTCAAAATTCAACTTTACAGCTTCATCTCCTCACGTAGCTCTGCTTACCTTTAAAATTATCCTATTTTCCTTTCAGAATCTCTGTGGTGCCTTCTCATTGGGTCCAGAGAGTTCTAGAGGGAAGGAAGGAGGGATACACCTGGA
This sequence comes from Equus asinus, assembly GCF_041296235.1. NCBI lineage: Eukaryota > Metazoa > Chordata > Mammalia > Perissodactyla > Equidae > Equus > Equus asinus. The sequence continues at coordinate 51,484,645 of NC_091809.1, forward strand.
TCTAAGTGTCCCACCCCCACCTCTGATAGTTTTTCCCATTAATTCCTTGACTCCTTTCCTGCCTAGACAGCCAAACCTGAGAAACCTGGACCTCCTGCCATTTCCTGAGTCAGACCTCATTCTGATGCCAAGGCCTGCCAGCTCTAATAACATGGCAGGTGACAGGTGCTTCACAGGCAAGAGCCCCAAAGCCCCCACATGCAGGAAATCAGTTATTTTCACAATGTGCCTGGTTGAATTTTATGCTGCCTTCCCAAGCATGCCCATACATAAAACCCAGCATCTACACAAGTCAGCAAAACGTAGCGGTTGAAGGAATAAGCACCATCATTTTTACAATATAGGATAATTGACCAAAACACCTCTGCTTTTCCTTCTGTAGTTTTCTCCAAATTGGCTCAATATTTACGAAATACCTACCCTGTGTGGAGCATCATGCTGAGTACAAAGGGAGTGAAACAAAGACAAGACCCACCAGCCTGCCCTCAGGTTGCTTCCAGGGGACAACTGGGTATGAATGCAAATGATAATAAAGGGAAGAGACCAAAGAGAGCCTACAACAAAGAGCCACAGAGGGTTAGAGGAGGGAGAGACGGGCTAGTTGATTTATCAGGAAAGCTTCAAGAAGAGGCCATTTTGGATCAGCCCCAAAGGACAAAGCAAGTCTGCCAAATATAGAAGTGGAGGGAAAGAGACACTCTGATAGAGAGAAGAGAACTTGCCATTTGACATCAGCAAAACCTGAGATCAAACCCTAGTCCTACCACTCACCAGATGATCGATTTTGGTCAAGTCATTTAACCTCCATGGGCCTTCTCTTCATCTCTAAAGTGAGAATAATAACTCCAGCCTCACAAGCTGGTCACAAGGATCAAATCAGCTAATATTTGTAAAGAGTCATGTCTGGCACACAAAAGTGCTCCGTGAATTTTAATTTATTAATTCTGAAAGTTGCACTCAGTAGTTTCAACACTAACCCCACACGGTCCTTCTTCTGAGCTGCTCCCAGACTGGGAAGATGGGGAGGGGAGAGGGGAGCAGAGTTCATAGCCGACATGCTAGGCTGGGCATTGTTGCCAAGTGGAAAACAATAAACAGCTTTCACTTGTTCTCCCTGGAGCAGCTATTACAGAGTTTAAAAGCACACCGAAGTCAACATCCAGAACAGAAGAGGCATATGCATGTACACACACACCCGCACAAACACACACGCACACACACACACCCTCCTCTTTGTAAGAGAGGTTGCTATGGAGATGAAACAGAGAAATAGCAAAGACAGAGGAGCCACTGAAATGGCTATAATTAATTTAAAGCATTAGAAACAATTAAAATTGTATTAAAGCAAGTTCATTTGAACAAGGCATAAACCAGGTGAGCAGATCACATCAAGCATGAACAAAATAAAGCATTCCTTTGGGGTGTTGGAACAGGCACCTTCAAAGGAAAGAAATAAATTATTGCACAGTCTTCAGGAACAATAAAATATGTAACCTAATTTATCTAATGTTTCTGAAAACAAGACAGTTCTTCAATAATTCTGTTTCTTCTGGTACCTTTATGCCAGGTTAGAAAACAAAATGAGGACAGAAAATTACTCCCTATCAGGTAAATGAATCCATGTGTCTTTGTCAGTCACTGTGGCCATGGATCTCTCACCAACAGAGAAGGGGAGAGAGGGACCAGCATTGTGAAGCATCTATGACATACCAGCCACTCTCCTACTGCACATTGCATCCTTTGCCTCACGTATGACTCCCACAAGCTCCACAAGGAAGACGTGAGTGGCCAGTCCTACCAACATGGGACTCAGAAAGATCCCTGACTTACTCAAGGTCTCACAGCAATTTGTAGCCAAAGAAGCACTTGAACTCAGATCTGCCCGGATTCCAAAGTACATGCTCTTGCCACCATGTCACACTGCTTCTCATGGAAGAAACCAAAATGGGACATGGGACAATGAGCCAACCAGGTACCATTTTTGAGCACCTACGCTATGCCAGGCCCTGTGCTACACATCTTACAAACATCATCTGGTTTGATCCTCATAAGGACCTTCTGTTTCACAGTGAAGGAAACTACAGCAACTCACAAAGTCCAGTTAGCCCAAGATGATACAACCAATAACGAGCAAAACCCAGATTCACCCCCAGAGCTGCTTAACTCTGTAACCCCCAGCGCTCTGCATTTGCGCCTCATTCCTCAACTCCTAGAGCACTTATCATTGCTACCATGTGTCATGACCTGCCTTAGATTGAGTAGCATTTGGGGGTGGCTGAATATTTCACGTTTCCGTGTAGACAATCGGGGATAGCAGAGAAAATTTTTCAGAGGAGGCAAATTTCAAGGTGGATCTTGGACAACAAGTAAGGTTTGAACAGGTAGAGCCCCTACTTATTCCTGAGATCAAATGAGCCTGAAATTTAGAGCTGGGGTTGGAGGGCCCCAAGACCAGGACGAGCACAAGGGATATTTTCATGAGGCAGCCTCAAGCCCCAAGGCTGGATGGAGAAGCAGACTCACTTGTCCAGGGAAGACAGGCCTATGGCCAGGATAGTGGTGCCAAATGCCAAATCCAATGATGAAGTGAGGACAGAAGTGGGAGAGGAAATCAGAAGGTCGACAGCAGGCAATTCAGATGTAGGACAGAACCAGGAAGAAGGAAGAGAAGTAAAGAGAGCCAAAGCTGCAATGGGAACGTGTATGCTGGAGCCTCTCGATTCTTTGCCATCTGACATGTATGTTCCAGGGACAGGTGGATGGCTCCAAGGAGCTCATCAGAAGGGCCAGCAGACCATTAGCCAGTACTCTGCAGTATAGTGATATGTGTCATTACAGTATTGAAATACCTCACACTGGTTATACATGGCCAGTTTCCTGAACCTCACAAGGGCTCCCTCACCTTGGCCACCCCACTCCTCCTCTAAGACCCCTCAAGCTCCCCAGCCAGCAACTACAGGGCTGACACCTGCTCTAACACCCCAGCATTGTTGTGATGTGCCAGCCCAGGTCACTTTACTGGGTATTTTTGCACATCACCCCTTGCACTATGATAAGGACTTATAAAGTGACACATTGAATCCTGACCACAACTGTGGATACTATGATCTCAATTGTATTAATGCAGGCTTTGGGAGGTTAAGCAACAGCCCAAGAGAAGAGGCCATGGGAGAGAGAGGCACGAGCCAAGGAGAAACCCAGAAAAATGAATGGCCGGTATCTGCTCTCTCACAGCTCAAGGAACTGAGCTTGAATTTATTTCTATGAGGACAAATTCCATGGGTCACAGAGAAAATGCTAGACCACAAGCTGCCTATGTGGAGGGTATCTAACTATGTGCTTACTTAGCCCACTCCCTGGATACATTAAATACAGATGGCCATGTTCAAGAGAGAGATTTATTGATCAAGCAAAGAATCAGATAATAGAAGTTTCAGTAGCACCTACAGCAGCCTCCTGCCTGTGATTCCAGAAGGGAAATGAGAGGGTAATAAATGGCTTACACCCCTCCTGATAGGGAACATAAAAGGCCTGGCTGGGCAACGGGGTCTCCAGAAATATTTATTCCGCCACATAATTCATTAGTGCACACCAGTATAGTGCAAAAACCATGTGTATTTCAAGTTATGATTTCCCAGAAACAGTTTCCTTTGCCTTGATAAACTACAGCTAAATGCTCTGACCACACAGTGCAGAACAGTCTGAGCAAGAAGTCGAAGCAGAAAAGAAGCTAGCTAGACCTCACAAGGTGGAAAGGAAGGGCAGCCAGGAGGAAGAGGGTGTGGGTTCATTCATTGATTCATTCATTCATTCAGCAAATATTTAATGAGCACCTACCATGCACCAGGCACTGTTTTGGGCATTGAGAATATGAAAGTGAATAAGATTAGATGATAGATAGATAGATAGATAGATAGATAGATAGATAGATAATCCCTACCTTCATGGAGTTTCCAATGTAGTGGGGGAGGCAGACAATTTAAACAACTATAAAATGTAATGCAATGTCACGCCATAAACAGATAGAGCTAGAACAAAGATCCTGAGGCCAGAATGTTCTTGGTATGTTTGAAAAATGGCAAAAAGCAAAAAAACAAAAAAACAATATGGCTAGAAGAAAGTATGTGAGAGAAAGAATAGGAGACAGGGTGTATAAGGGCTGGATCTGCAGAGGCTCACAAGCCATAGAAAAGAGTTTGAATTTCATCCTGGGTACACTAGGGAGTTTGAAGCTGTTAGAGAGTTTTAAATAGGACAATGACATAACCTGATTTGTATTTTAAAATATATCTCGTTGCCAGGTGGAAAATGGATCATAATAGGCCAGAAATGCAGGGACATCAGTTAGAGGCCATTGCAGTATAAATAATATTTATTGAGCACTTATTTGTCATGTGTTATCATGTATTAACTCATGTAATCCACAAAGCAATAAAGACACCTTTGTTATCTCCGCTCCGTGGTTGAGGAACTGAGGCACAGAGGGGTTAGACAACTGACAGAAATGGGTCTCAAACCTAGGTCCTCTGCCTCTGACCTGCTATGCTACGCTGCCTTCTGCAATAGTCTAGGGAAGACATCATGGTGGCCTAGATGATGATGGTAGCTAACAGACGTGGTGAGAAATGGTTGGATTCCAGTTATATTTTGAAATTAGTGCTGATTAGCATCTCAATTAGAGGGGAGATAAGAAGAAAATACAGTTGGAGACCATTGACTCAAAAGTGTTGATTTCAAAGTTCTAGTAAAAGCCAACCACAACCTCTAACTCAGTGGTTTATAAACCTAGAGACTCAACAGAAGTTTTCACAAGAACAGATTCTAGAACCTCATTCCACAGGCAGAGAGGGAGACATTCCAGAGGCGGGCCCAGGAACCTGCATTTTTAAACCACTTCCCAGGTAGTCATTTGGTCCCAGGGGCCAACATTGGGAGTCCCTGCACTTCAGAATGTGAGTGTCAAGAGCACCTGAGAGGTGACGTTGCAACACTTCACCTGAAGATGAGGACTCCAAGGCCCTAAGACGGAAGCAGTTTGACCCAGTTAATAAGGGACACCCCTGGGGACAGAACTTAGATCTTTGGACTCCAGGGCCAGAGGTGTGTTCACTATCCCATGTTGACTTCTCCTGACAGCACCATATTGCTTATCTGCATCACTACTTACACAAGGACACGGAAAGGACCCTGAATGACCTCTGAGCTCATGGGAAGAATGCTTTACTTGGAATCAGAAGATATGGGTTCAGGCTCAGACTGTGCCACCACCAGCTGAGAGATCCTGAGAACGTCACTTTACCTCTCTGGACTTCCATTTGCTCGTTTGTAAAATCAAGACTTTAGATCCTCATACTATTGCTATTTGATTGAATGAAATAACACATGTGAAACACTTAGTAAGACCTTAGTGTTAGTTACTTTTTGGGGTTTATTACCAGTCATCCAGATTTCCTGGCTCCTGAAACAGTATCTTTCACTTAAGCATTTTCATTAGTATTTTGATGTCTTTGTGTCTCTAAGATCAAATGCAAGTACTCCAGAAGGAAGGAGCATCTCTAAATGGTACCAACCAATGCCTAAGGGACCTGAGGGCCAAGCAGCAGGAAGAGAGCACAGGGGAGCTGTGACAAGTGTTGGAGGAGGGCTGCACGGCACACACACCAGCCCTGCCACAGGCGCACCAAGCATCCATAATGGAGAGGGTGCTAAACAGCCTTCTGTGTTCTCAAGTGTGGCTGAACCACAACAACCAGTTATATCTATGTAACAAGTTGGACCTCACAAAATGCTTTTAGGAGATTGTTTCACTTGAGCTGCAAAACAACGCTATCAATTAGTTATTGCTGCCCCCGATTTTAGAAATGAAAAATTGAGGCTCAGTTAAATCATTTGCCCAGATAACACACTAATGAGCAACAGACCTGATTTTAGACTCATGATCTAACTTCCATCTAGACCAGTGCTATCCCATAGAATATAACATGAGTCACTTATGTGATTTTTAGTTTTCTAATAGCCACATTTTTAAGAAATAGGAAGGTATAATTCATTTTAATCAAAAATTTTATTTAACCCAATATGTTCAAAATATTGTCATTTTAACATGTAATCAATATAAAAATTTTAAATAGGAAATTTTTCATTCTTTTTCTCATACAGTCTTTGAAATCCAAGGTCTATTTTACATTTATAGCACATCTCAATTTACTAGCCACATTTCAAGTGCCCAATAGTCACATGTGACTAGTGACTCTCATCGGACAGCTCTAGACAAGGAGTCAACAAAAATCCTTCTGTAAAGGATCAGATAAATATCTTGAGATTTATAGGCCACATCCATACTCTGTTGTGTATTCTTTTTTCTTTTTTTTTCTTTTTCATGATCTTTTAAAAATGTAAAATCCATTCTTAGCTGACAGCTGTACAAAAACAGGCCACAGACCAGATCTGGCCTGTGGCTCACAGTTTGCCAACCCCTGCTCTAGACCGTAAGCTCACTGAGGGCAGGAACTGCATCTAACATGTGCACTACTGTGTCCTCTAATACCTAGAATATAGAGGCACTCAATAAATAGATTGGAATTGAGTTTTACTGAGGTAGGTCAGGAAGGATTTATTATTCCCATTTGATAGATGACAAAAATGAAATCAGAGAGTCATAATGACCTCTCTGAAGTCACCTAGCGAAATACAAACCCAAAGCTGCGTGACTTCCAGCCCACTGCTCTTTCCTCCAGGTAGTGCTTCTAATACCTGACGACACCTGTTTCATCGCTGCACTCTCATTTCCGGTTCTTCTATCTCTGCTTGCCTCTGGATTTGATCTCAGGCTCCCAGAAGCCCCACTGTAGCCTGGCAGGGAGGAGGAGTCGAGGGGTCCTGCACATTTAAGGAGACACTGGCAGAGCTCCCAGCAGGTGATGCTGTCATGATGAAGAGCCTGTGTCGTTCCTCCCCCTCCATTCCAGGGTCTCTCCGGAAATGAGTGCTCTTGTAAGGTTAGAGAAAATGCATTTCTATTCTCTATTTCAGGCTAAAAGCATCTGCCTCCTTCACAGAGAAGGTAGTGAACCAGTTATAATTACACACCATACACTAGGGAGCGTGAAAGTGACATTTAGCAACACTTAAGCCTCGGATATGTGGTGGCTGCAGTAAACATTATATAATTGCTGCAGCATCGATCCCAACAATTAACACCAAAAAGCAGAGACAGAATGGAAGTTCTCTAAGAAACTGCCGCAAGCTGAAGGTAAAATGGAACCCAAAATCTCTCTTGGAGACAGAGGCCCCTCCTCCAAATGTTAAGACTTCTTTTTTCGTAATGTTTTCTGTCCAAACAATTTTCACCACAGTTTTCCCAGGGTCCAGGGGACGCAGGAGCAGGTGGAGACGGAGACGCTAGGAAGTTCTCTGATGGGGTGGTCTGCTTTCCAGTCCCCTCTGGTCTGGCCCAGGAAATTGGTGAATTGGGGGAACTGCAAGGTCAATGCGGCTGGGTCACACAAGGCAAGTAGCAGGCCTCAAGAGATGACCTGGAGAGGTTAAAGATCAGTCTTGCCCGTAGGCAACACAGTCACTAGGGGGGTTTATGATGAGAAGGAAAAAGGCCATTTTGTATTTTGGAAAGAGGCAGAGAGACAGGGAGAGAATGACGATCACTGAACTGCGGCAGCAGGAATGGGGAGAAATGGACAGATCCAAGAGATGTTTAAGAGGCAAGATTGACAGGACTCGATGAGTGATAGGATGTAGGAGAGTCAGGGATGATCCCCAGGCTTCTGGCTTTGGTAACCAGGATGTTGGTGATACTGAACCGTGGAAGGAGGGAAGACAGGTTTGGAGGACAAAGACAATGTGTCAGAGTGTTAAGTACGCTAATTATGAGGAGGATTCTGATTAAAGGGGAAAGAGGAGATATGGCTCAGAAGAGAGGCTGGGGTGAAGTTACAGAAATGTGAGTCACCTTACCTAGGAAGTGATTGACCACGAGGTGTGTGAGATGCCTGGGGAGAGGAAACAGAGCAGTAGCAGAGAAAACCCAGGATAGAGTAGTCAGAGGTGGAGAAAGGAAGAGGCTCCAACATTGGACTCTGAGAAGGAACAATCTGAGAAGGCAAAGGAGAAACAAAGAAGGAGGGGGCCTTAGAAACCAAGGAAGAGGAGCTTTGGAATAAACAGGTACAGAGCTGTGTCTGATGCTGAGATTCGACAAAGATTTATTGAATATGTACTATGTGCCTGCGCTATTCTAGGTACTGAAGACACAGCAGTGAACTGAACCTAACAGACGAAATTCCCTTCTCTCGTGGGAAGTTCATACCAACTGGAGAGAGATCGAATTTAAGCAAATAAGTAAGTTTATTTAGTATATTTAGTGGGTCAAATAGTGGTCCCCAAAAAAATATATCCAAGTCCAAACCCCTGGGACCGTGAGCGTGACCTTATTTAGAAATATGGTATTCACAGATGTAATTAAGTTAAGGATCTCAAGACCCTCTACACACAACCAATATCATATAATCATCTTAATAAATGCAGAAAAAGCATTTGAAAATTTCAACACCCACTCACTACAAAAATTCTTAGCCAACTAGAAATAGAAGCAATTTTTCTCAGCCTGACAAAGGACAACTGCAGAAAACCTCTAGCTAATATCGTACTTAATGGTGAAAGACTGAATGCTTTTTCCCTAAGATGGGGAACGAGGTAAGGATGTCCACTCTCACTAATTCTATTTATCATCACACTAGAAGTCCCAGTCAGTGAAATGAATGTATGAATGAGTAAATGAAGGCAGGTTGGAAAGGAAGAATAAACTGTCTCTGTTTGTAGGCAACATAATTTTCTACACACGAAATGACAAAGAAACTATAAGAAAATGACTAGAATCAACGTAAGTGAGTTTAGCAAAGTCTCAGGAAACGAAGTCAATAACAAAAAGCAATCGTATCTGTATTTACTAGCAATAAACAATTAGAAATTGAAATTTACAAAAATACCATTTACAACAGCACCCAAAAACCATGAAACACTCAAGTATATAAGACTAACAAAATATGCGCAGAATCAGTATACTGAAAACTAAAAAACGCTGATGAAAGAAATCAAAAAAGATGTAAATGGAGAGAGAGATTGATCACAGATTTGGAGACTGGTGTTATTAAGATACCAATTTTTCCTAGAGTGAGCTACAGATTCAACACAATTTCAATCAATATCTCTGCAGGAATTTTTTTGGAAATCAATGCTCTGGGTCTAAAATTTTTATGGAAGGACAAATGAATTAGAATAGACAAAACAATTCTGAAGAAGAACAAAGTCTGAGAAATCACACTATCTGATTTCAAGACTTCCTATAAAGCCACAGTGTTTAAGACAGTGTGGTGTTGGAAAACGGGATAGATCTACTGGTGTGCTGCAGCCAGCTCATACCAGCTCATGAGACCCAAATTTTCAGGAGTTTTACAGTTTTTTTTATGTCAAATTGGTTGCTTGAAATTGTCTACTGTGAAAGCATTTAAAAAACAAAAATCAGTAAACCTACAAATCTAGACTCACCTCACTCCTTTCCCCAAGAGCCAGTTCTTAAACATTTACCAGCACACCTCTACATCCAGATCAAGGGAACAGAATAGAGAATTCAGAAACTGACCCACACATATTTGGGCAATTTATTTCCAACAAAGGTACAAAGCCAATTCAGTGGAGAAAAGATAGTCTTTCCCATAAATAGCACTGGAACGATTGGACATCCATATGCATTTACAAAAAAACCTCTATCCATTTCTTGCATATAAAAATTAACTAAAAATGGATCATAGATCTAGATGTAAAATTTAAAACTATAAAACTATTAGATGAAAGATAGGAGGAAATCTTTGTGAACTTGGGCTAGGCAAATATTTCTCAGATATGATGTCAGATTGATAAGTTAGACTTCATTGAAATTAAGAACTTCTGTTCTTCATAAGACACTGCTACAAGAATGAAGAGACAAGACACAGACTGGGAGAAAATATTTACAAATCGTACCCCTGATCCAGAACTTGATACAGAATATATAAAGGATTCTCAAAACTCAATAATGAGAAAGAAGACAATCCAATTTTTTAAATGAGCAAAAGAATTGAAGAGACACTTTGCATGGCAATAAGCACGTGAAAAGATGTTCAACATCATTAGCCACTAGGGAAAACAAATTAAAACCACAATGAGATACCACTACACATCTAGTAGAATGGCTAAAATAATTTTTTAAATCAATAACACCAAGCGCTGGTGAGGATGTAGAGCCATGGCAACTCTCATTCATTGCTGGTGGGGATGCAAAATTATACAGCAGTTCTTATAAAATGAAACATACTCCTACCACACAACCTGTCAAACCCACTCCTAGATATTTACCCAAGTGAGATGGAAACTTACACTTACTGAAAAACGTTTATGTGATTTTTTTATTTTTTTGAGGAAAATTAGCCCTGAGCTAACATCCATGCCCATCTTCCTCTACTTTATATGTGAGACACCTGCCACAGCATGGCTTGATAAGCAGTGCGTAGGTCCGCAACCGGGATCTCAACCGGCGAACCCTGGGCCACTGAAGCAGAGTGTGCAAACTTAACCACTGCGCCGGCCCCTGCATGTGAATTTTTAGGACAACTTTATTCTTATTTCCCAAAAATTGGAAAGTACCAAACATCCCTCAACTGTGGAATGGTTAAACAACTATGGAATATCCATACAATGAAATCCCACTCAGTCTTAAAGAGGAACAGACTACTAATGCACAACAACGTGAATGGATCGCGAATGCGTTGTGCTGAGTGAAAGAAGCAAGACTCAAAGGCTACCCTTATGTGACACGCTGAAAAGGCAAAAGTACAGAGACAGAAAACAAATCAGTGGGTACCAAGGGCTGGGTAAGGGAAGGGGTAGATACAAGGGAATTATTTGGAAGGAAAGAACTGTTCTCTATCTTGATTGTGGTGATGGTTAAACCACGGGATGTTTGTCAATACATGCAGAACTGTGTACGGATACATGTGAATTTTACTGCATGTACATTATTCCTTAATGAAAAAAATAGGAAAGGATCACTTTGGCTGTTGGGCTGAGAATAGACTGTAGGAGCAAGACCGGCAGCAGGGAGATCATTAGGAGCCCAGGAAAGAGACAGTGACTTGGACTGAAAGTGGCCTTTGGTCATCAGTGACACTCATGGACACAGTTTCAATGAAGGGGCAAAGGGAGAGACAGGCCACAAGGGTGAGGAGTGGAGAGTCCTACATCCGCTCAAGGCACAGCCAGTCCCTCTGGTCACTCTACAGTTCTGCCCTCCCTCTGGGCTGGTGTCCCTGCCTTCCCTCCCTTACAAGCCTCTGAGCTCCTTTCTGAAACTGCTCACACTTGAGGGGTTGCAGGAATGCTTAAGAACAGAGTGATGCCCCGCTGCTTTTTATGTCACCTTCCCTTCAGCCACTTGTGTGAGGGCTGTTAGAGGGCTCTTGATATCAGGAAGAAATAAAAGAGTGGTTTTGTCACTCGGCTGCCAGGAAGTCAGGAGCACTGAGCTCCGAACACACCCCTCGCTCCCATCTCACTTTTGAAATGCCGCTCTTGAAACAGACCCCGCGGCTTTTGCTTTGGTGTCGTCCATCACGGTGTCCCCACAGCTGTGGATACGGAAAAGCCCTCCCCACTTCTGCGCATCTCTCCTCTGGTTGCCACCACACCCTCTCTTCCAGATCTTCTCTTCCCTTTCTGACACGTGTTTCCCAACCTCCTTCTTGCCTAATGAAGCAGGCGCCCTCCTCACACATGCTTGGGGAGCAGTCTAGAGTAACATTTGAGTGTCCAGACTTTGTCATTAAACAAGACCTGGGTTTGAATCCCAGCTTTGTCACTTTCCAGCAGCACGACCTTTGGCATGTTATTCCTGTGACCTTCAGGTTTTCCCTCTGTAAAATGGGTGTAACGAATCCCACCTCACTGGATGGCTGTGAGAATTAAATTAAATGAGATTATGTACGAAGAGAAAAACTCAGCACGTTACTTGCAACAGAGCAAGCAGCAAATAAATGCAGCTTTGGGTGATATAAAATGTTCCCAACAGTAATGCTCAGCAATAGGGAAGTGGTTAATAAATTGGGCTACACCATGATTTATTTATAGAATACTGTATGACGAAGCCATTAAAAATAATGTTCTGAAGAATATTTAATGGCACAGAAAAATGTTCACAGTATAATTTTAAGAGAAAAAAAATCAGGCTATAAAACTCAGGTCTCAATTCCGTTCTTAAAAAAAGTATGAGAGTGTGTGTGTGTTGTGCTTAGGTATTGAGAAAAAAAGAAGTATAGCAAAATGTTTGCTGCTTTTTTTTTCTTTTTTACTTTTTCTTTATATTCCTCTGTATTTTCAAGTTTTCTCTAATGAACATGTATTACTCTCATAACAATAGATGTTATTGTAAAAATCCAGTCATCGATTTATGCATTCAACAGAATTTTTCTAGCACATACTATGTGCCCAGCAATATTCTGGACTCTGAGGATACTGTGATGAAAAAGTCAACAGGCAGGTTTTTCTCAAGACACCGTCCAGCCGTGCATTTAATTCTCCTTAATTGTTTTATGCACTAGCTTTGTCTCCACAACGAAATGGTTAACTTCTCAAGGGAAAGGACCCTATGGTTCTCTTCTCTGTAGCCCTGCATCGCACTCCAGACACTCCATACGCACGGGAGGAACTCAGTAATGCATGTCACTTCAACACCTGGGGATTGATTGAAAAGTGGCTGGTTTCCTAAACTCAGTTAGTATAGGAAAAGAGAAGTAAATACCTTCTAATTTGGGGCTGATGTCTTCTCCCTTCCTCCCTTGCCTTGGGCGTGATGAGGCTGAACATTCAAGGCTGCCACCTTCAGTGGGTTTTCCTGGAAGCACAAGAGCCTTACAGGTGGCCCAGCCTGACGTGAGGGGAGCTGCTGTTTCTCCAGTCTCCATCAGAATACGCATCAAACCTGCCTTTTCCCATATTTAAGCAACTTGAGGGCATGTCAGGTGATCCTGTCCTCTTAGATAGGAGTTCCTTATTGTTTTTACACCATGGATCCCTAGGGCAGTCTTGTGAAGCCTATGGGACTTTCTTAGAATAATATTTTCTCACAACCAGAGGCACTCAGAACTAGCATATAGAACTATGTACCGGGGGGCTTTTGGGAGAAGAAAAAAAAGAATAATATTTTCAATGCATAACATAAATACACAGAATTACAAAAACATTTAAGTATACTGAAATAAAATTCCCAAAAAATAAAACACTACATTTGAAATAGTCAAATTAAAGTTATATTTTAATTTCTAAAGGCGTATCCATACAAAGACTACTTTTGCTAAACCTAAATAAGAACATGAAACAGTAGAAGGGTCTTTGATAAGATAATGCACGTGTCCTATTGGAAATCCAATTGATTTTTATATTCTTTATGGTAACAGTGTTGAAAATCTAATCTTCAAAGATATAGTGTTGCAAATGGAATTAAAACTTTCACAGCTCCTTCACAAAGTAAAGATAAGTGTCTCCCAAGGAACACCAACCTTCTCCAAGGCTTTTGAGTGACACTCTAGTTAGAGTGGTCTTTTGGTCCTAAGATCAATGAATTCGTCTTTACCAGGTCCACACCTTTGACAAAGTTTATAGCAGAAAGAAAAAGAACGTGACTCTAGGGTTCAATTTTGTTACCATCAAGATAGAAATAACTTTTGAAAGAGTTCTAAAGTGTTTCCAGGTGTTTGTAGATTACTCTTTTCAAATAAAATGACAGAATTTTGTAATTCAGCTCCATGAAGGTAAAGCACTTCCTTCAGCATTTGAAGGTTTGTAAAGATGTCAGCCTCCTCTCAGAAGCTTGGCCAAGAAAGTGCGTAATGTTTCCTGAAGCATCCATAATGGTGATATCAGGGCTTTGAATTGGAAGAGTCATCTCATTCACATGGTTAAAAATATCTGCCAGGTAAGCCAACCAACCCGCAGACAAAATTCTTTCTTTCAAAGTGTTCCAAGAATGGATTTCCTTTTTTTTTCCCCCCCAGAAAAAGTGAAACTTTACCATTGAAAGTCAGTGAGCTTCTCTGTGGTAAAGAAGCGCCTCGTTTTCTGCTATTGTTCCCTGACAGAACTTGCGAAACTATTATGATTCAGAGACCAGCTTTGAGAAAGGTGATGACTTTTATGGCTGTCAACAAAACTTCTCTTAGGACTTTTGGAAGAGCCAGAACACATCTGCATTAACTACGGCAAGTGAAAACAATATGAACTGCTCCTTTTTTCACTGAAGGAGCAACATCGGATGTGCAACCAAGCAGGAACGCATTGCGAGAACTCCGGTACAAGGATAGGAAGCTTTTCCGTCCAGTCAGGTTTGTTTGACAAAAACAAAAAACAAAAAAAAGAAACCTTTATACCATTTCCAAAACATCAGCAGTCTTTATCATTTCCAAAGGCGCCCACAGAACAAGAATTCTTCCTCGTTCATGTTAGCAGGGTTGTCATGAACAAAATAAGGAAGGGGATACATTGAAAGATGTCTGTAGTTTCATCTAGTGACTTGCTGAGTGAATGGCAAGGCTGCCAATTCCTCCATAACCTGCTTCAAAACATGCCAACTACTCTTCACGGAAGGACCTCGTTTGACTAGAGAGCCACTTCCAGTGTGCTCCGTATTCCCAGTGTATGTGGCTTCAGGTAAACTGTCTCCAGTCCTGCGAGGCTTCTTTCCTTTGGCACCTGGTAAGAAACTTCAAGAACGCTTCAAGAAAACGTTTTTATGAATGACAAATCCACATTTTCAAACTATCCTAACTTTTTCAAATTGAGCTTTCTTCATCCGCATATACATAAAACCCTCCGTTTTCTTTGGATATACTTTCTTGATGGATAGACACAAGGACTTCATTCAGTCTTCCTGACTTCAAAATTCCATTCTCAAGAATTTTTCCACAGGGCCGGCCTGGTGACGCAGGGGTTAAGCGCGCACGTTCCGCCCTGGCGGCCTGGGGTTCGCTGGTTGAGACCCCGGGTGCGGACATGGCACCACTTGGCACGCCATGCTGTGGTAGGTGTCCCGCATGTAAAGTGGAGGAAGATGGGCATGGATGTTGGCTCGGGGCTGGTCTTCCTTGGCGGGGAGAGGAGGATTGGCAGCAGTTAGCTCAGTGCTGATCTTCCTCAAAAAAACAAAAAAGAATTTTTCCACAAAAGAAAAGGAGAGAAATCATTGTGGCCTTTATGTCGCATAGCTTCATTAATGTAAATAAAACCAGGTATACGGTTTTCATCAGATCTTTCTTTTCTTTACGAGCTCAAGATAAATTTGGTCTGTAAAAAATAAGTAATAAATAAGCTAATAGTTATCAAAACAGCATGGTATTGGCAGAAAACAGGCACACAGATCAACAGAACAGAATTGAGGACCCAGAAATAAAACCACACATCTACAGACAGTTAATCTTCAACAAAGGAGCCCAGAACATACAACAGAGAAATGAAAGTCTCTTCAATAAATGGTGTTGGGAAAACTGGACAGCCACATGCAAAAGAAGGAAAGTAGACCATTATCTTACACCGTACACAAAAATTAACTCAACATGGATTAAAGACGTGAATGTAAGACCTGGAACCATAAAACTCATAAAAGAAAACATACATAGTATGTTCTTTCACATTGGTCTTAGCAGCATCATTTTGAAAACCACGTCTCCTCATGTAAGGGAAACAAAAGAAAAAATAAGCAAATGGGACTACATAAGACTAAAAAGCTTCTGCACAGCAAAGAAAACCATCAACAAAATGAAAAGGCAACCCACTAACTGGGAGAAAATATTTGCAAATCATATATCCCATAGGGGGTTAATTTCCAAAATATACAAAGAACTCATACAACTTAACAACAAAAAAACAAACAATTTGATCAAAAAATGGGCAGAGGATCTGAACAGACATTTTTCCAAAGGAGATACACAGATGGCCAACATGCACATGAAAAGATGTTCAACATCATTAAATTATTAGGGAAATGCAAATCAAAACTACAGTGAAATATCACCTCACACCCATCAGAATGGCTATTATTAAAAAGACAAGAAATAAGTGTTGGGGAGGATGTGAAGAGAAGGGAACCCTCATACACTGCTGGTGGGAATGCAAATTGGTGCAGCCTCTATGGAAAACAGTATGGAGACCACTCAAAAAATCAAAAGTAGGAATGCCATATGATACAGCTATCCCACTTCTGGGTGCTTATCCAAAGAACATGAAAACTCTAATTTGAGAGGATATATGTACCCCCATGTTCATTGCAGCATTATTCACAATAGCCAAGACTTGGAAGAAACCCAAGTGCCCATCAATGGATGAATGGATAAAGAACACATAGTGTGTATCTACAGAGAGAAGGGAATACTACTCAGCCATAACAAAGAGGAAATCTTGCCATCGGTGACAACATAGGTGGACCTTGAGGGTATTATGTTAAGTGAAATAAGTCAGACAGAGAATGACAAATACCATATGATTTCACTCATATGTGGAAGACAAACAAATACATAGATTTGGAGAACAGATTTGTTCTTACCAGAGGGTAAGTGCGTGAGGGGAGGGCAAAAGGAGTAAAAAGGGACATATGTACAGTGACAGATGGAAACTAGACTTTTGGTGGTGAACACTTTTGGTAGTGAACACGATACGATCTATACAGAAGCTGAACTATAATGATGTACACTTGAAATTTACACAATGCTATAAACAAATGTGACCTCAATAAAATCAAAATCAAAATAAATAATAAGCTAAAATAAAATATTTTGTTCCATGAATATTCTTTGAAATGTAATATTTTGTTTGTGTTTCCTAAGTAATTTGTTTGATAAATCTATGTAGAAGAAAATAATGTGTATGTTAATTAAGTAAAGTATAAAATATTCGTTAAATTTTATGACAAGTAAGTATAATAAGATAGCTTTTAGGATTAGCCAAAGTGTTTGCACTAGTAACATCTTTTAACCTTTGTATGGACTGGGGGATTACAGCAGGGGCTCAGGAGTCCTGTTTTCCCTGAAATTTAGCTATTGCTTCATGTGACTCTCCTTGACTTTCTAGAAATAATGGTTCTCATTTTTCATACTGTCACAATTTCCCACAAAGGTGTTTTTTTTAAATGTGTGACATTTTTACAGAATAATAGTAAAAGACCAACACATAAATAATATACAGTGTGTGTAAGACCGCTTCAAAACACAGACATTGCACAAATAGAGAGTAAAAAAAGAAAAACAAATCAAAGAACATACCACACTGTGCATGACCCATGTCGCCATGCAATCTGTTAGCAATCATAAGAAGTTACTTTAAATATCACACTTCGACAGTTAGCTCAGTGATCAGACATGTTTGAAGTCGTCTGTGTCACCAAAGGCTGCACTGCCGACAGAGAGTGAAAAACTCATGTTAGAGTGATTCAGATTTGCAAAACTTTAGCAAACTACAAAAATTATTCAACTCCTTCTGCATATAACAAACAGTTACAGTTAAGGAATGTTGGAATGTCTGGGTCACCCTCACGAAAATACTCATATTCACCGCCCAGTGGCTGCCCTACCCGTGCACCGTGGGCAGCTACATGGCAGGAGAGTCTGTCCGAAGACTGATCCCACGCTTCCAATGGCCAGTCTAACAGCTCCTGTAATTTCAAAATGGTGATAGGTGTAAATGCTATTTCCAGACATCCACAACTACTGTAGCATGATATGAAAATATTTGTGATTTCCATTGATAACAAAATCACAGGTCATGGTTGCCACGTTTGTAATTGAAAGAAATGCTACATTTCAAATAGAGGATAGTAAAAATGAAGCTATAATTTTTCCCTTCCGAGTTCGTGGACCCACTGACTTCTGTTCCACAGCTCCCTTGGGGGTGCCCCTGGATCCCAGTTAAGATCCTCTGTTTTATATGATTCACAGTGGTTCTAGAGAATGGTTCCCAAATTTCAGGTAAGAGAATTTAGAAAAAAGAGCAAGTTTTTATAATGCTAAACTTATTAAACTGAGACTTTTTTCTTCTTTGTTTTTAAAATGTTCCTTTGAGGAAATAAATGATAGACAGTAGATAGTAATTTTTTTAACGTCTTTGCTAGATAAAATTGAAAAGCTGGCAATCCTTTTGCCAGTTCCCTCACCTACTACCTCTATTATATTTACTGGTCTAAAAATCCAAAATCTGGGACTCAGTCCAGGACACAATGACAAACTCATTGAGCCCCAACAGCTAGCCCCCCTAACAGAATCCCGGATTCATCCACTTATCCAGTCCTCAGGGAAGGTGGCCCCACTCCCAGTCCAGAGCAGAATCCTGAGCTGTCTAAGCTGCCATGGTGAACCCGTTGTCCAGGAAGAGATTGATTTACAGGGTGGAAATGTGACTCAGTCTGGCCAGTTGAACCTGAAAAGGATGTGACTGTGACTGGGAGTCTGATGTCTAGAGATGCCGAGGGCATCCTGCCACCCCAGGGGAAGCCAAGCCTCAGGATGAAGTCAGCAGAGTGAA
Source organism: Equus asinus (assembly GCF_041296235.1). NCBI lineage: Eukaryota > Metazoa > Chordata > Mammalia > Perissodactyla > Equidae > Equus > Equus asinus. The sequence goes on from NC_091809.1 coordinate 51,503,251, forward strand.
GAGGAGAGAACCTGGAGCTTTGGTGACATCCCAGACCTGATCCTACTACCCGGAGCTGCACCACGGCTGGACGTCTTGCTATGTGAGATAATTCTCAATTGTTTACAGCCGTTGAGTTAGGGGGCGTTCTCTGACGTGCAGGTGAAGTCATCCTAACTGACCCAGAGAGGCACTTCAGGAAGCTTTAGGAAGAGGCCTTTCTCTTTAAAAACAAGTTGCTGCATCAGAGTACTGCCCATCCCTGTTTGTCTACACCTATATCCCTGTTTATCTACACCTATATCCCTGTTTATCTACATTGTCTCCCCTGCAACCCTAACTCAAGCCATCCCCCTATGTCTTGCTGATTTTACCTGTTAAATATCCCCCTGATCCTTCCTATTTGTTCCATTTCCGCTGCCAACTCTAGCCCAGCTACTGCCAGCTCGTATTCAGTCTGCAAGACTAGTGAGCATCAGCCCTCTGACTGGTTTTCCTGCTCCCACTGGAGCCTCCTCCAAACAGCAGCCAGAGTGAATTTGTTTTAATGCAAATCAGTTCACACCACATTCTTGCTTAAACCTTGCAATGATTTTCTATTGCACTTAGAATAAAGTGAAAACTACTTAAGTTACCTACAAAGCCCTACAGAACTTGACCCCCCATACCCCTCCAGCCTCACCCCCTCACCCCTACCCTCTCAGCTTCATCACAGGGGCCCTGCCCCTCCCCTTCCCCTCCTGTGTCTAGTTAAAGCCTTCAGACCCTTTAGATCTCAGCTCAGCAATCACTCCCTCAGGGAAACCTGTAATGACCACATCATCCGCCAGGACCAGACCTGGCCCCTTGCGCTCTCACAGCACACCATATTGTCTTTCCTAGTGTTCAATACAATTTTCAATTACTTATTTATTTATGTGATTAGTTCATTAATGTCTTTTTTCCCTACTAGAATGCAAGCTCCCTGTCTTGTTCACCATTGGATTCCCAGCCCCTAACACAGTGTAGGTATTCAAAAAATACTTGTGGAACAAATGGATGGATGTTCACAAATAGTCACAGACACTCCTGGGGAGTGGCTTGTCCCAAGGAGTATCTGGTTTCATAGACATCACACAGGATTCTGTTCTCGAGCTCTGGAGTCCTGCTCACAGGTACAGCAGCTTTGCACTTGACCACTCCCTCTCTGTGCACTGTGGTGAAGTAAAGGGAGTTGTGTGCTCTGGTTACGTGCTCCTAAAGGTGGCCCAAGTCTCCACCCACACTCTCTCTAAATCACAGGAGGCATATTGCATAATGTCTGTGTCCCCCCAAATTCACACATTGAAGCCCTAACCCCCAATGTGATGGTATTAGGAGGTGGGGCCTTTGGGAGGTGATTAGGTTTAGATGAAGTCATGAGGGTGGGGCCCCCGTAATGGGATTAGTGTCCTTATAAGAAGAGGAAGAGACTAGCGCTCTCTCTCTCTCTCTGCCATGTAAGGACACAGCAAGAAGGCAGCCATCTGCAAACCAGGAAGAGAGTCCCCACCAGACATCGATTCTGCTGGCACCTTGATCTTGGACCTCCCAGCCTCCAAACTGTGAGAAATTAATGTTTGTTGTTTAAGCCATGCAATCTATGGGATTTGGTTATAGCAGCCCAAACTGACTAAGAAAACGCACAAAAATTGTGGGCTGGAGAATCAGTTATGACTTCATTGCAGTTCTGCCACTTACCGGTTGTGTTTCCCAGGGCTGGGTTGCTCATTAGTAAAACGGAATAACAAGAACATGAAGCTCACAGAGTTTCCATGAAGATTAAATGAGATAATATATGTAAAACTCTTAGCAGCGTGCCTGGCACACAGTGTAAACATTCAGTCGTTGTTCTTGTTTGAATTACTAACATAGAGCTGAAACAGAGCCTTAGAGATCAACTCGTAGACAATCTGATTTTACAGGTGAGGAAGTATGCCCCAAGGAGGTCCAGTGGCAGAATCAGCAGGAGGACCCCGGCTGGTGGTTCCCACTGGGGACCATTCCCATCACAGCCTACATCCATCCTGATTCTCTGTGCTCTGACAGCTCAGGGCTTTCCCAGGGCTGAGAAAATATGAAGAGGAAGCAGCCAAGGGATTCTCTCTTCCTGACCCAAGGTGGGTTGAGCTATTGAGTGAATGCAGAAAACACCAGAGGGGCGCTTCTCTGCCCCAAGAGAATATCCATTCCCCCAGGAGCACAAAGAGACACAGCCCAGGAGAATGTTCTAATTAATCCAGTACCGTCCATCTCTTTCAGCAGGCCTTCCTAGGAAGGACATTCCACACTGTTTATTGGGCTTGCTTTCAACGCTGTGTAGCTTCCCCCTGCTCCTGGAACCAACGTATATGAATTTGCCGCTAATGGCATCCTCATCATGCCAATACCCAAAGGTTATTTTGTGAGGATGCAATTCAGAAAGAGTCTCACATGCACACACACATTTGAACAAAAACTATATCCCTTACTGTCTGCCTAATGCTTCAGCTGAGCAGCCGCTTGATAACAACTAGGAAGGAGAGAGAGAGAAGAGGCTGTAAGAAGTACATGTGCCCACAGGAGCAACACAATCAATCACTTCGTAAGGACGTACTTCCCCCGGAGAAAAGATTTAAAGAAATAGGCAAGAAGATTTAATGAAAAATTCTGAGTCTATTGATTGAAATCTGTTGCATTTTCTTACTATTTGAGAACACATCATTTTTGCATTAGGCAATCGGTTTATGCCTCATGCAAATAGAAAAGAGAAAACCTTTTCAAGAGATAGGCAAGTTTAGCAGAGATGCCTCGTTCTATTACAGTGCAGATGGAGCCCACACCTCCTTCCTGTTGTCTTTGTGATGAAACTCGGGGCCCCTCCACACTGAAGACCCCCTCTGTTCCTCCGCTGAGGATAACAATTACAACGATAACGAGCAGCTGCTCCCAGAATGCATCGCACTCTCCTTTGTCTCCTTCCTCTGCACAAGCTGCTCCCTCTGCCCGGAACCCCCTCAGCTGGCCTCTCTACCCACCCTTGTCCACCCTCGTTCTGCTAGAAGGTGGTCTTCCAACACATCTCCTGCAGAAGCCTTGTCTGGTGTCCCCAGGCAGCCTTATGAGCTTCCTCCAGAGGGCTCCATTAGTACCTTGTACCCACCCTGTTGTGACAATGATCACACTGCTGTGACTACTATTTCTAAGACACATTTTTTTCCCACATTTTTATGTTCTAAGAGGTCACTGTACCCACTTCTTTTGTGATAATGATTACTCTGCTCCTATTACTCAATTCCAAACATACTTTTTTCACAGTTAAATGTTTCTAAATTCAGGATGTTTTGCAACAATGTGTACATTTACTTCGGTAGTGTTTCTGATGTTTCTTCCTTCTGGAAAGCTAGTATATGGAGAGTGCATTTTTACCAAAGAAATAATGTTACTATTCGTGTGTCTGGCCTCCTCTCTTCACTATAAACCATGGGAGCAGGACCTGTGTTCTGATCATCTGTGCACCTCCATGCCTTCAGAGAGCACCTGCTATGCAGCTATTGCTCCATAAATGTTGGCGGGAGGGAGGACTGAGAGAGAAAGGAAGGAGGAAGGAAGGGAAACCTCTTACCCTCTACAACTTAGAAAGCACCTGCACAACCCACTCCCATTTAGTTTGATTTCCCATCAGAGGGCACTGGGGTCTCTCCCTGAAGAATTTCCTTGGAGCTCTCTTCCTACTGCTGTCTGCGCGCTCACATCTGCTATGGATCGGCAGCACAACATGAGGGTCCCCAGCCACCTAGGGCACGCGCCACTAAGGGAGAAACCCATCAGGAGGAAAGTCACAGATTCAGTCATCCTTCAATTCAGCTTCACCAGCCTGGAGACTCTTCTGTGAAGTCTGCATCCCACAGGTAAGAGCTCACCTGAGCGACCTTCATCATGTCTCAGCTCCTTGTCTGGCCCACCCAGCATACCAGCTCTGGTTTTATCCTTACCTGTCCCATCTTATTTCCCAAGACCTTGGTCAGCTGATTTTCTTATTTTCCACAACTCATGCCATGCCAGTGACATCTTCCCTGGCCCGCAGCTCTCCCATGACGTCCTCCTTGATCCCCCTGTCCTCAGAGGCCCCCATCATCCTCTGAATGGCACCTGTCATTTGAGCTAGACCAGTTAGCACAGGGTATACTGTGGCAGAAGCTCATAATTAGCACTCGAACACGTGATTGAAACATTAATACAATGATTGGCTCTTTGGGGCTCCTCCTCCCTTCATCATTTCCTTGGTCCACCTTTCCTTCTACTCCCAGCCCAAAGAAATCCCTCTCTCTGAGACTCCTTGGTTGGTTGAGAATTATGCCCCTTGCCTCTGGTTTTTCCACAGATTTCTTTGGAGACATACCCGGACCACACTCCACACAACCGCCTGAAGCTGGAGCCCCGTCAGACATCTCTCTGAACTGACCTCTCACCTGCTGGGCTGCTGCATGTTTCTTACAGGTTCTTCTCTGTTCTGGTCAGATAACCACCTTCACGGGTTCCTCCACGATACTTCAACATCCGGGTGGCATTAAAGTGGCAGAAGCGGCAGCCGTATGACACTGTTGGCTTATACAGAATTCACAGCCAGCTGACCCTGTTAGGTTCTGTTGACGTGAGCTGCTAAGTCAAAAACTGATTTTGGCTTCGTGTTTTGGTGTCGTTTACATTTGCCCCTATTAAATTCCATCACTTTTGGCCTTATCATTCCAGCTGGTGGTGATCGCCTTGAGGTTTCATTCTGTCCTTTCAGTTCCTCAACAGAGTGGAAACAAACTCAGCGTACACAGGCTTTACGGGCAGCCTACGAAAGAGTCAACACCATGTCTATACTAGGGCTTTAATTCACTTCTTAGCCTTGAGATACCACTGGATGTGACCTGCTGTACAGCCTTTTCGGGCTCATTTTTATAAGAGTGGGACATGCCCAATAATTACCATCTTATCCCACCCCACCTCCACCCTTGGGCTCCCCCCACAGTGCTCCCTGGCTCAGTAAATGGCACCATCACCCCCACCACCACCACCAGGCGGCCGAGCCAGGAACTGAGGAGTCATCCCTCATTCCTCTTTCCCCTTCAGGCCCTGCATGAACTCAGTTCCTTAGTCCTATCAATTGATGCTCCCTCCTAAATAAAGTCGTGCAGCCACCACTCCCTCTTACGTTTCAGCCGCACCTTCCAACACTCTTCCTCCTCCTTCCTCTTTTTAACTTCCGCACTCAGGCCTCAGCTGCAACCTCACTTTCTCCAGGACGGTTGCTTGTCCCGTAGATTAGATTGGGGGCTCCTGCCGGCAGCTTCCCCAACAGGATGCTTTCTCTAATCTGTCACCCAACTCACTGCGTGTTGTTGCTTATTTAACTCTTCTCAGCCACATCTAGGTTCTATGAGGATGGGGAAGGAGTCTGTTCTGCTCATCATCATAGTCCCAGCATATAGTAGATGCTCAATAAATATTTCTTGCATTATTAAATTAAGTAATGTTACCATGACCTTAGTAGGGCAAGTTTGGCTCAACAGCCATGAGGCATCCTGGCATAAAGGGAAGAATCCCAGATTTGGCTTCTAACAAGCAGTGGGAGTCATGTCACTTAAACTCTAAGAGCCTCTGTTTCCTCATCTGAAAAGTGGGAGTAACAATTTATCATATGAGATTGTCACAATGCTCAAAGGAAATTATGCATGTGAATGTGCTCCCAAACTAAAAAGTATGGTTCTTGTCCATGTATAACGATGGACACCAGTCCCTCCAGGAGGGGCCCGGTCCTGACTTCAGAGCTTGTACCAAGGACCCCCATGGGCTCAAGCTTGAGCACTGGTTCTCATCATTTGGGGTTCAGTACTAAGTCCAACAGGTCTTTTTTTATTCCTTCTCCACCTTTTCTGCTGTCCTCAATCTGCTGTCCTGGGCCACTTCCAAAAGCTTTCATAACTGCCACTTCTACTGCACTCTCTTGATGGAGGGTTTAATGATCCCGAAGGCCCTAGAAATACATTGAATTAAAACACAAAATGGACAGCATTGTGCATTTTATGGAAACAGCAATTAGGAACGGCAGTCACCATGTACTCGGAGGGCAAGAGAGCCGGAGAGAAAAAGAATAAAGTGACCTCATAAAGACACTTAATTTCATTACCACCAGACACGGCTTCCCATTATTGCTCTTGGTGTTTAATGGTTTTATGATTCCATCTATTGATGCTTAGCTAGTTCATTAACCGTGCTGCTAAAAATACAATTATCTCCAACAAAACCTTCATCACTAATAAAAGAGAGGGGAGAAAACCTCCATCATTACCAGAAAGCACTGGGGTGGACATACCTTCTGTATAGTAACTCCTTGGCCCCAAAGTTTTCCTGGAGACTGAGACTATAACTACATAAGTTTCATGCAACCAGTTTACAAACTTAACCAGGGACCAGCCCCAGTTGCCTAATGGTTAAGTTTGGCACGCTTGGCTTTGGCAGCCTGGGTTCAGCTCCCGGGCGTGGACCTACACCACTGGTCTGTCAGCAGCCATGCTCTGGTGGCAACTTACATACAAAAAGAGGAAGATTGGGGCCAGCCTGGTGGTGCAGTTGTTAAGTTCCCCCATTCCGCTTCAGCAGCCCAGGGTTCTTTGGTTCGAATCCCGGCTGCGGACCTATGCACCACTTGTCAGGCCATGCTGTGGCAGGCGTCCCACATAAAGTAGAGGAAGATGGGCACGGATGTTAGCTCAGGGCCAGTCTTTCTCAGCAAAAAGAGGAGGATTGGCAGCAGATGTTAGCTCAGGGCTAATCTTCCTCAAAAAAAACAAAAACAAAAAGAGGAAGATTGGCAGTGGATATTAGCTCAGGGTAAATCTTCCTCAGCAAAAAAAAAAAAAAAAAACTCAAGCAACTGTTCTATTATTTAACTGACTCCACTAACAAGTTGAACTGATTCAGTGCACCTAATTGACATTGGCTCTGATTGAGTCAACCTGTCACAATGTTGTGACAAGTGAGAGATATGAATATCTGCTTGACCATTCATTCAACAGGTATTCACCAAGCCCCTCCTGGGTGCCAACCACTGATTGGACACACAGAGACAGGTAACATAGGCAGGGGACTGTTTTCAGGAAGCTGATGTCTAGTAAGCGATGTGTGTCTGTTGGGATCAGAGGAAGGAGAATTCTAGTTATCGAGCTGGGGCTCCAGGTAGATCTCCACTCCTGCCTTGGAGTGGGGGAGGAGAAAGTGGGTGAGAGCAGGGCAGAGGGTGGGAATGGCTTTCCATCTCACTTAGCATAAAAGCCATTACCATGGTCTTCCAGGTTCTGTAGGGTCTTTTCTGAGCCTACAAGAGATGAGAAGGGAGGCCAGTGCAAATAACCCAGGCCTGTAGTCAGGAGAGACCTGGACCCTAATAAAAACCTGTGTAAAGATTTTTAAGTGACCTGCTTGTTCTAAGGGGTCTCTGTTTTTTTTCTTCTGGAATCCAAACTGCTCTTGGCAGCCATCTCCTTGGCTTCATTTCCTGTTACTTCTCCCCTTGCACACTCTGGTCTGGCCTCTTTGTTGTTCCTTGAGTGCGCATGCCCCAGGGCCTTTGCATTTGCTGTGTCTCTGTCTTTAGCACTCTTCCGCGAGATGACGTCAGGGCTCACTCCCTCACTTCTTTCACTGAAATACCCCTTCTCAGTGAAACTTTTCCTGCCTCCCCACCCACTCTCACCTCTCCCTACCCACTTCCCTGTTTTGCTTTTCTCTAGAGCTCTTACCACCATCCAAGATGCTGTATATTTTACTATTTTTATATGCTTGTTGGCTACTTCTCCCAACGAAAATGTGGGCTCTTCGAGGGGGGCTCTTTTCTATTTTGTTCACTTCTGACTCCCCAGCACTACAGCAGTGCCTGGCATTGAAAAGGTACTTAATAAATACTTGTTAACTTCCTGAATGTGCTGTTTTTTACCTACGTCTCACAGCCCCCAGTCCACCCTCTGTATAATCCTCTGTGATGTGTAGGCTCCTCTGCCAGTTGACTTCCTCAGAAGCTTTCTCAATAAAAGATGCTGGGGGAGAGCATCAGGCAAGAGAAAGGCAGAAGCTACCATTCCTCCTCTGTCTCACTCTTTCTCTCTTTCCCTCCCTTTTGGTGATGTCTCTAAAGCTGCTGTGTTATTTCCGTTACCCCAATCTTGCTGCAACAGCCTCTCCTCCGTGGTTGCTGCTCCTGAGGCTGTAGCCCCTCCTCTGTACTCCCAGAAGCTGGCAACGCCGCCTCCTCTTTTCTGTTCCCTTAGTCCTAGTTCTGGTGGCTTCTTCTGGCAGTTAGTAAGCTCTGGGTCACCTCACAATCTCCCTTTGGCTGTCCGAGCCTTCCAACACCTATGCATCCTATAGCCTATATTAAATCCCCTCTGTCGATATACCTAATGTGGCTTCTATTTTCCTGACTAAATCCTGGTGGAGATCATGAACTTGGGAGGGTGAATCAAGCACGGTCCTATAGACTAAGCCAATGAAGAGAAAATGGCAGAGGTCTGACAGAGGCTTCCCACTCACCCTTCCCAACTCTGAGAGGAGCAAAGAAGCTCCAAGAATAGTGATGAAGCCCAGAAGAAGAGACTGGTCTGCCGGATGCCAGCTGCAGGCTGACCGCATTTCATGGCGGGCAGACACCAAGGAGTGAGCTCAGCCTCAATCAACCTGGCTCCAGATGGCCTGAACCGCACGTAGAGCCCAGTGGGTCCAGCCAAGAGTCCCTGACACCCCGTTCCAGGCCTGGGAGAGCCTGTGGTGCATTCTTTTGGGTCAACAGCATTATGGCGATCATTAGGGTGATCATCAAGGTTGTCATCTAATTGCACTGGTGGTGACTGCGCCTTACTGCGTGTACTTCTTCCTGAGCAACTCATCCCTGTGACCAAAGCTGAGACAATTCCTAGCTCGCTTGTGCACTTTTTAATGTGCCTGAGGTTGTGATGTATGAATTTAATTGGCAATTAGCACTCCAACTTTTCCTGCAAAGCTGTTATCCATAGTGTGTCTCATAATCAATGGCATCTTAAAATTGAAGAATTGTGGTATTAACAGGAAAAACTGAGTACCTTGATGTGTGCCAGGTATACATTACACAGGTACAACCTGTGCTAGATAGCTCCACTGCCTTATCATTCCATCCTAAAAGCAGTCCTACAAGGGAAATGTTATTGTCCCCATTCTTATGAAGAGGACACAAAGCTTGGAGCTCACTTGATGGAGTTGGCACCGTGAAGCCCATGTTCTGTCCATCCCGTCGTGCCACCCAGCCCCACACTTTGACGAGCAGGAAGGACTGAAGAGCAGCCTCTGAAATGATCTTTTGGTGTCAGGACCTTCTACCAGCCCAGCAGTGAGAGTCTGAAGCAAGACATAGAAGCAGAGCAGAGGAGACCCCCATGGAGATTCAGACTCTCCCAGGGGTCATCCCGACGGGGCCACGACCCATCTGGCCAACCCACCTATGAGCATCGCCTCTGAAAGTCCTCTGATAGACAGAAAGAAGTGAGAGATGGCCCTGCCCTTGAGATGGCTCCAGTGCAGTTAGGAAGATAGACAGGTGAACAAGAAAAGATAAATGACAATAGGCAGTATTGTCAAATGCCACAAAAAATGAGACAATGTGTGTGCGTAAAGCTCCAGGGGAGACAGAGCTTTCCAGGGACTGCAGGGCATCCTTGTACTCCAACCTGCCTTTGGGGAGAGGCTTTCTGAGTGTGGGGAACTTCACTGGCTCTTTGGCTCCCCCAGGATCCTCACAATGATCTCACAAAGTAGATCCTGTCATCCCCGTTTTACAGGTGCCCTCGAGCATACAGAAGGTGAAGAGTCAACCTCGGTCTGCCTGACCTTCAAAACCCATACCCCTTCAAGGACACCCTGCCATCAGTGTGTTTGTGCATGCACGCTCACACGTGCTCACCCCCCCACACACACCCCTTATCTACTGTCTACAGAGGCAATCATTTTTGGAAAAAGCAGCATAGAACACATTGCCAGATGCATTCAGAGAAGCCAAATCTTCCATAATCCTTCCTGGGTATTTTATTGTTTGCAAAAGAGAATAGATTTTTGTGGGGTTTTGTTTTGTTTTGTTATGTTTTAATGAGAAATGTGCTTAGAAAGGAAAGTAAACAAGTTGTAAAACTTGAGATTTATTCTTTACGTGGCAAGCAGCTTCGTGTGGAAACAGGGCTCCCTGAAAGGGTGATTTGGTCTTCAGCGCTGGTCTCACCCCCAGGAGACCCGCTCTGTTTGGCATTGGGCTGGGGCACGTGGGGAACAGCAGGCTTAATAAATGCCAATCCACTTGGGACTCCACCTGGCCTCCAGATGCCCTGGGCACATCTCTTCCTTCATGTAATAGACATGCATACAACTATCGGGTACCAGGTACTCAAGATAATAAAACAGCTCTGCCCTCAGGATGCTCAGGGTGATGAAGGAGAATGAACACAAGTTAATCATCACTATACGACATAAGAAGTGATATAACACAGTCTGTGGGAGCATCCAGCAGGAAGCAGCTAATTCTGTAGGAGTGGAGGGGATAAAAGAAGGTGTTAAGAAAACTGTTAAGAAAAAATTGGAGATACACAACCAGGGCTTTGAAGATTAAGGATGACTTTCTTTCCTAGATAAGGGGGGAGAATTCCTGACTGAGGGCACAATGAGAGCAAAACCAGGGAAAACTGCAAGGGCAGGTATGGTGAGTACTGTGATGAAAAGTGGGGCAAAACTGGGGTGGAGGGGAGGTGAGATGTGGGTCGTACCTGGGGAATTAGTCCTAGATTGATGAGTTGTCGTTGTCTTCTGCTTTTCTTTAATTCATTCTCAAGCACAGCCTGATTTATTTCAGAACCTGGCTTAATTGATGTTTTAATTATATGCTTACACCCTGCAACAATTTCAAATGAGAGCAGGTACATGAAATGAGATAACGTACGTGAAAGCACTTAGAGGGCTGTGAAGTGTTATACAAACTATTGTTAATGTTGTTTTGCATTGTTCTAAGATTCCTGAGGCAAAGTATCAATTCACTCCCATACATATTCACGGAGCCCCTGGTCTGTGCACAGCCAGGGCCAGGAACTAGAAGGGCTGAAGGGAGGGAGGACACACAGTACTTCCCCAAACACCTACCCATGGCATGATGCTCACCAACTACCAATGCATGAATGTCAGTACTTCTTAGAACCATAGGGAGGCACTTAGACAGTAAACCCTTCCCAGGTAGGCCCCTCATTAAAGCACAGCATTGGTTTAACAGTGTTATGTGGCTGAAAGGTAATGGACTTAGTTTCTCACCCAGCTCTCCACCTGGATGGCCTTGGGGAGCCACAGACCTCTGGACCTCAGTGTCCTCATCTGGAACATTCAGAGATAACAGTGATGGCCCCAGAGTTTCCTCAGCAGTCTGGGGCCTCTCCACAGAATTCAGCAGCAGAAGCTGTCTCTTCACACCTGCCTCACATGGTTGTGCTGGCCTCACCAGGGCAGGATGGCACAGGAGCAGCAAGGAGAGGGAAGAGAAGCCACCCAGGCACTTCAGGACTCTGAGTTCCAGTCTGGACTCTGCTCATGGCCTTGGATGTGTCCTTGAACAGCACTGGGCTGGCTTGGTTTCCTCCCTTACCAAAAAGTACACTGTTGAGGAAACCCCGAACCGCAGCTTATCCAATCGTCAGCACAAATGCTGTGTCTGTTCCTTCACTCCATAAACACGAATTGAGTAGCTGCTATTTGCTGACAACGCACAATGCACTAGGTTACAAAGATTTTTTTAAATAACAGTTTTTTAAAATAAAGTGTTTTTAAAATAACAATAAGACATAGCCTCTCGGAATTCATGCAGAACTCTAGCCAAGCTAAATGTATGATTATTTCCTTTTTAAAATCATTGATTTACCTGGCATCTTTTGGAGTAGACAACTACAAAACAGTGATGCAAGTGCTATGCTAGAGTCTAGATTTTAGAACAAGGTCCTAGAACATGACTAGGCACATAGTCAGTGTTGAATAAACACCTGTTGAACTAATAGAGGTCATAAGAACAGAGCATTGTGAAAGCACCTAGGAGAGGTACCCAGCCAACCATGGCTCCAGGAAAGCATCCTAGGGAAGTGGCTCCTGAGGCCACTTTGGAGGGAAACCCAGGCTGAGGGGCTGGCAAGAGAGCTGCCCTCCAGGAAGCAGGAGGCAAGAGAGTAATGGACACCTTCCCACCCTGCTTCCAATATTCAAAGTTAGGCTGAGGTGATACGATGTCAATACTGCATTTGCCAAGAGATGCCCAGTTGGTTGTAAGATGTTTTCAGGCCTGGGGACAGTGGGGGCTGTAGGGGAATGGTTACAGCAGCAGAGACAGCCCCCACTCAAACTGAAATGTTTGCACACACAGCCACTTGGCCTACACCTACCTGCCTAGCGGGCCCATTGCTGGCACCTCGTTTTCACTGAGTCATTGGCTGTCTTGTTTGGCAGAAGCACAGCAGAAACCAGGCCTAAATTACTTGTTATATCTCCTTCCTGTAAATTCCTGATAGAATCATCTTGTCAGGCATTTGTCTTCATGCCAGCAGAATGAGCTTGTCCAAGGCCAGCTCCATCAACATGCTCTTTTATCCATGCAGAATTCTAGTGAAGCGGAAAACTAGGATGATTTCATTTTTTTAACTGATGGGCGTATGAGCTTGCAGAATTGCTTTAGGAGAGCAGTTAGTAAAGCATGCAGACACAGGCAGAGGAAGAGCACCAGCTTTGATGGTAACTGGAGCTGGGGTTGACTCTGGGCTCAACCGCTCACTAGCTCTGGGATCCTAGGCAAGTCACAGAACATCTCTGACTCTCAATTTCCTGCCCAATGAAGCACTTGGAGATGCGATGTGACCTCCAACAGAGGGGTCAACATACAGAATGCTCAATAGGAGAGGGCTAAATCATAAGCCACCAGGGTAGCAGATGCATTGCCCATGTCACCAGAAGTGCACACTGTTGGATGCTTCTGGTGGAGGCACCTTCAAAGAGCCCACTGTATTAGCTGGGGCCTAGCAGGAGCACAGGTGATAGTTAAGTTAGATAATTTGAGAACAGTTTGTATAGAAGGTGTGGGCATGGTAGAGGGAGACATTGGAGAACAGTGCAGTACTCTGGGGCTGATAATAAATAGCCTGGGCCTGAAGGGGCAAGGGGTGAGAGTGGTTACTGGAGCCCAGATACAGATGGCAGTGTGTGGAGAGAACTTCCGAACAGGAGCTGTGACCTTCAGTGGAGGGAAGGTCATAACACTGGTCTCCTTCCAATGCTTCCCATTGGCCAAACTCAAGCAGAAGCTAAGAGGAAAAGGAGCCATTTAATACAGTCTATATAGGTCAGCCTTCTGGGGCAAAGCAGGTTGAAGTAGGTGAGAGACTGGATCTGGAGAGACAAAGAGACGATATCTAGTACATCCCACAAAAGCAACGCACAAGAGAAAGAGTTAACTTTGAATATGTACCAAAACAACAAGGACACAAAAAACAGAAAGATCATGAGAGTCCCAGTCAAGTAAGATCTCTCCTGCCTCTGACCTCTCCTCTGAGCTCCTGGCCACCCCACAGGGGTCGGAGACTACAGATGGTCAACAGAGTTGAGGACAGAGAAAGGAGGCACAAAGCAGGAAAAGAGAGAGCTGGTTGTGCCCTCCTTTCCACTGCAGGCTTTTAGCCTGACTCAGATCTGAGCTCAAGAATATGTTAGTTAGCCTAGGCTAGGCTGCAGTAACAAACAGACCCAAACATTTAGTGACTCAACACAATAGAGTTTATTTCTTGCTCGTCTAACAGCACAGGAAAGTTCCTGGTAGGGATAATGGGGAAGGCAGGAGGCTTTGCTCCACACGGTTATTCAGGGACTCTGGCTGACAATCCTTGACATGTAGCTTCCAACAACACCCTGGGGGCACTTCTATCTCAGTCAAGAGGAAAGAGGAAACAGCACAATGACCAGGACCTTGTTATGTACAAGCAAGTTGGCCAGGGCAGCCAAGGAAGGAAGCTGAGGGTAGCAGAACAGAGAATGCAGGATAAATCAAGGGCCCGCAAGGCATAGCCATCGCAGGCAGGGTCTAGCTGGAAACGAAAATGCCTCCATGGCGAATTATAGGGGAGCTCTGGTCAAGAGCCAAGTAAAACTGAGAAAGAGTTTGCCAGTGACTATGGGGCTCATAGATGTCCTCCTGAGACCAAGTCGAGGGGACAGCACTTTGGACTGTGTATGACTTAATTTTGCCTCAGTCCTAAGTAAATCTCCTCACAACTTACACACTCTCTTCCGACCCCACCTCCACTTTTATTATCATCTGCATTTGATGTCCAACCTATAAATGGTGAAGCCAGGATTTGAACCCAAGCAGTCAACCCAAGGTTGTAACCACTCCGTGGTGAAAATACGGCCACCTCCACTGATAAGACAATACATATAAAGTGCTGACCCTAGTGGATTCTTTGCTAGGGCTGCCGTAACAAGACACCAGAGACAGCGTGGCTTAAACAACAGAAATTTACTTTCTCATAGTTCTGGAGGCTAGAAGTCCGAGACCAAGGAGTTGACAGAGTTGGAACCTTCTGAGGGCTGTGAGGAAAGGATCTGTTCCAGGCCTCTCTGCTTGGCTTATAGATGGCCATCTTCTCCCCGTGTCTTCACAGTGACTTCCCTTTGTGTGTATCAGTGTCCAGATCTCCTCTTCTTATAAGGACACCACTCATATTGCATTAGGGCCCACCCTAAGGACGTCATTTTACCTTAATTACCTCTGTAAAGACCCTGTCTCAAAATACAGTCACATTCTGAGGTTCTGGAGGTTAGAACTTCAACATATGAATTCAGGGGGCTAAGGGGGGCGCAATTCAGCCTGTAACACCAGCTAAACAGTCATAGCTATTACTGTGATCCTGGAATTCAAAGACCCTCACAATCTCAACCCCAACTCGCCTTTCCACCTGTCTTTATGTTCCTTACCCTCACACAATCAAACTCTTTCAGTCTCTATTAACCAAAGCACCTTGAACTTTCCCTCCTCCAAGCTTTTCCTGGACTATAATCTGCCTGTGACAACACGCACACCAATCCTCCTCTGTGTGGAAGGCTCAGCTCAAGCCCCATTCGCCCTTGGCCATTCTCACCACCCCTGCCATTTGAAAGGAAGAAAGAAAATTAACAATCATGAAACACTTACAGTATGTTTTCACCAGCATGATATCATTCTATTCTCCCGCATTCCTATGCCCCCTGACAGGTTAGGAAATTTAAGCTCGGAGGGGTTAAGTACTGTGTGCAAGGTCACTCAGCAAGTGAAGGCAGGAACGTGATTCTAACCCCACCTGTCTGATTCCAAGTCCAATGGACTCTCCACCCGATAGCAATTCTGGCCTGAAGCGTTCATCTGGCAGTTAGGCTGGCAGTGCCCTGACACTAGCTCTTCATTAGCACCTGGAGCTTTGACTTCGAGTTTTCATTAAGTCTCTATTATCATTTTTCTATTTGCATGTCTTTTCTCCCCAGCTGTATGTTCAGCATCTTAAGAACAGGGATGGGCTTTTCACTTGTACCAATCCCTTCACAGCCCTGGCGAGGCTCAGTAGAAACAGTCGATGTTGTTTTAGGGCCGTGTTGTGGGTTATTCTCTGAATAACCTGACAGACACACCCACTCCTCCAGGAAACTACACACATTCCCAGGAGAGCTGGGCTCCAGCCAGCAGGACAGATGGGTCTCTTTCTCCTCCTCCAAATACAGTGGCTTCATGAACTAATTAATTCCAGAGATGGTGTCGGCCATCCGTTCCCAGCCCCAGGCCCCTCGCAGCCCTCACGCTTGGGCAGGGCACCCCCGGAGCTCAGCTTCTAGCAGCAGAGCTGGCTATCCCACTGCACGCTTGCCTCTGCCCTTTCTGCTCTCCCCTTTCTTTTCCTGTCCCCACTCTCCTCTCTCCCTTCTTCCTGGGACCTCAAGTTTGCCGGAAGTTAAGCTCTATTATTTCACGGTTACTGTAGGCCGGCCACTATTCTAAGCACTTTATAACTGTAACCACTACATTGAACAAGCAGGACTCAGGAAGTGGTGTCATAAAGGTATTTTTGTTTTGAGGTCCACAATTCATTTTCACCTTCTCAGTGGGGGTGGCCCTTCTTGGATGAAAACTCAAATAGTCTACATGGTTCTTCTAGTCACTCATAAAAAGTTCTATAATTCCTTTAAAATACAAATACTCCCAATTCAGCAATCACAATGGTCAAGTCCCATGCAATAACCAAAATGTGAAACTTGACTTAAAGTATTCTCCTCGGCCCAGCCAGGCTCTGCTGCATGTGGGCTCTTTGACTGATGGGGAGCAAGCAAGAGGCTGTGGGGGCCTGGGGGTGGGGCCTATGGTGGCTGTGGAGGGGACCACTCAAATTTCCTTCAGGAGAGCCTGTTGTAGGGAGCAGAGTTGAGTGACAGCCCATCTGCCACTCTGGGGACCCAGCACCACATTTGCACTAAGGCCACTCCCCAGGGCTGCTCCCAGCAGCTAGGGGACTAACTGGGGATGAGCTGGCGACCAGCTAACCTCACCCAGACTTGCTCTCATTGCCCTCAGTCTGAGATTCCTTTCCTATATCATGGCCCTAAGGTTCTCCCCTCTGCCAATCTTGCTTCTTTCCCCTTCATTCTTCATAGATATTTCTGCTAATAAATCTCTGCTTCTCAGGGACCTGAACTGGTGCAAGTCCTTCTTTCTTCCTGCCTGGTAGTTTCTACTCCTCCCCAGTCAAAGGGGCCCATGCCAACCTGGGAAACAGGTGTCATCAGCTTCTTGTCTCTGCCATGTCCTCCCATCTTACTTGGCTGCTACTTTTCCTCCCCCAGCTCAAGCCCCCGCCCCAGTGGAAGCAGGGGAGGGAATAAATCAGGGGGCAGGAAGGTAATTACTTGATGGGCCCTAACTTAAGATGGCCTCTCACTCTCTGGATCTGGCAGGGCCCGAAAGCTGACAGTTTTTCTCATGTGGTACTTTCATGGGTTCTTCAGTGTGGACAGTGCCTCTTCTACTAGCCATCCCTATCGTCCTCTTCAACCCCAGCGTTTAGTCAGGGCTCTCCAGAGGAACAGAACCAAGAGGTTGTGGATGGGTGGGTAGATGGATGGATGGATAGATAGACGATAGACAGATAGATGAATAGATTTAGTATAAAGAATTTGTTTATGTGATTATGGAGTCTGAGAAGTTCCAAGATCTGCAGCTGGCAAGCTAGAGACCCAGGAGAGCCAATGTCATAGTTCCAGCCCAAGTCTGAAGGCCAAAGCACCAGGAAAGCCACTGGTTCCAGTCAAAAACCAGTGGGCTCAAGAGGAAAAGTTGATGTTTCAGTTTAAGTCTGAAGGCAGGAAAACACCAATGGCCCAGATCAAAGTAGGCAGGCCAAAGGAGTTCCCCCTTGGCCTTTTTGTTCTACTCAGTTCTTCAACTGATTACATGAGGCCCACCCACATTTTGGAGGGCAATCTTCTTTACTCAGTCTACTGATTCAAATGTTAATCTCATCCAGAAACACCCTCATGGACACACCTAGGGTAATGTTTGACCAAATGTCCAGGCATCCCATGACCTTGTTGAGTTGACACACAAAGTTAACTATCACATCCAACTACTGCCCCCAAGGGGGACACCCACAGAAACTTAGTGCTGCTGCTGGGGACCCCCTCTTTGCAGGGTCCCTTTCAGGCCTGTTCTAACCAAGTTCTATATCTGGCCCAGGAAGAACATACCTTTGCTGCTAAAGGAGGAAATGTAGCTGCTTCCAGATGCTGCCCTCTACTCTGCTGCCACAGGTGTGAGCCCTGCACTGGTCCTCTGTGTCCCCAGTAGCAGGGGGTCTTTTCCGGCTCTCTGAGTGGTCCTCACCTCTCCACCACTCCCTGTGGGATCTGGGAGGGGGTGGAAGGACCTCCAGCTCACCAACAACTCTCTCACAAAGACCTCTTCTCAATCTCTTGTACCCGTTTTGGATCCTCCCTGTGGGGAGGGGGTTCAAGAAGCGGTCAGCCAGTTGCTGTTGATCTCCTCTGTAGTTCTGCCCATGATGCAACTCCTCCTTTGGCTTTCAGCCTCTATTGCATCTTGGCACCATAGTGGAACCTTTTAAACATCTTGTTACATAGGTTTTTATTCTTTTAAGCCTCACAACAACCTTGTAATGTTGATGTCATTACTATCCTCATTTTACAGGTGGGGAAACTGAAGTACAGAAAGGTTAAGGAATTTGCTCAATGTCACAGAGCTCTTAAGTGGTGGGGCCGAGATTTGAACCCCAAACGTCTGGTCTTTAACCCCTACATTACACTTACAATAGTGCTATAGGGAGGAAGTAGGACAGCAGCTGCATATCATTGTTTTTTCTCCCTCAGGAAAGTGTTTGAGTGAAGACTTAATGATTTGGTCTTTTTTCTCTGTTTTGCTGCCTTATCTCTCCTCTCCCCTTGGAGCCTCAGTTTCCTCATTTATAATAGGGGATAATACCAGATCCACCTCACACTGCCATTGTGACAATTAGCTATTACCTCTCTAGCTTTCTATGGCTTCGGCTTTGCTGACCTGCACCTTGGTTAATGCCCCGGGATAAGAAGTCCACCTCTAACTTCAACAGGTCAGATTCCCACTTGGCTCCCAGAATCACCAAGTCACACTTCCAGAATGGGATGCAGCACAGTGAGGAAAGGGCTGTGTTTGTGGCTATCTGAAATACCTGCTCTTTAAAAAAAAAAAGTCTCTTATGAACTGTAAATGCCACTGGTGATGACCCAGAGTTAGCATATGTCCCCGGCATGAGTTAACCAAGCTTGTAATGGGTTTCTCATGCGCCACCAGAGGCTAGCTAAGTCAGTGCTGCTCCCTGGGATTCACCACATTCCACCCTTTGAGCAGGCTCAGCCACCGACTGACCTCCAAGGGGTTAGGTTTCCCCATCCAGGGGAGCTGGCCAGTAGTGTTTGCAACCACCAGAGTGCCTGGACGTTCCTCTCCCATCCAAGAGGATGCTGAATTCCAGACAGGACCTCCTGAGGAAGAAGCACAGCCTCACGGGGCCTGTGCTCCGGGACCCTCTGGCCTACTGCGGAGACGGCAACCTCCACGGTGTGAAAGCCACAAACGTGCTGGGGCCCTCTGCCTCACTTCACTGCGCCGGCACCTGCCAACCTCCCAGGCCCAGGCAGAGGCCAGAGTCTACCCTCCAGGCCTCTGCAACGTGTCGAGCATCTTGTCTTCATCAGAACTTCCACTGCCCCAGCCTCATTTGGTGCTGCCTGGTGGCTCACCTGGACCATGGCAAGGAGCTCCCAGCTACAAGTCCCGCCTCTACCTCATCCTACCTGACTCCTCTTGACATCAAGGTCCTGGTGATCTTCTGCTCTAACCAGGCCACCCCTCTCCTCAGCAATCTTCCCCAGCTGCCCACTGCCCACTGGCCTCAGGCCAGTGTGCAGACAGATTTTGTTTGACTTACGGTGTTTTCAAAATTTTTGAACGAATACTTTAAAATCAGTTGCACATAAAAATTCAGATGTCTGGCTTGTCTCAAACACCAGGAGATCTGGCAAACCCAAGTGATGGTTAATTTTATGTGTCAACTTGACTGGGCTAAAGGATGCCCAGAGAGCTTATTAAACATCATTTCTGGGTGTGTCTGTGAGGGCGTTTCTGGAAGAGATTAGCACTGGAATTGGCAGACTGAGTGAAGAAGTTCTCCTCACCCATGTGCGCGGGTATCAACAGAACAAAGAGGTAGAGGGAGGGCGAATTCCTTCTCTCTGCTTGAGAGACACCCATCTCCTGCCCTCAGGCATCGGCATCCCCGATTCTCAGTTTCAGACTCTGACTGGGATATATACCCTCACCCTACCCCCACCCTGTTCTCCAGCCTTCAGATTCAAGCTGAATCACACCGCCAGCCTTCGTGGTTCTCCAGGTTGCAGACAGCAGATGGTGGGACTTCTCGGCCTCCATAACTGCATGAACCAATTCCTATACAAATCTCCTCTTATGTATGTATGCTTCCAGCTCTCTGGAGAGCCCTGACTAGTAACCTGGTCCACATATTCACGCGGCAGCGATCAGCTGAAGCTGGGCGTAGCAGCTGCCCACTCTGCCAGCTTCACTGATTCGCTCACACGATGGCCCGTAGACAGTGGAGTTTGAGACCCAAGCCAAGAGACTCAAGGCCAAACTCTTTGGCCTCCTTTCCTTAATTCCGCCCTAAGCTTTGATTGTAGCCTCATCTCTCATGATCAATGCAGTGAGCGTGGGCTGTATCTTCCAAAGCAGGAGACTTCTGAAAGTAAAAAGGGGCACCAGAAAGAATTAACAGGCATTCATTGATCCACAACAGACATAAACTGGGACTTCTTCTGGCAAACCTGGGTGTATGGTTGCCCAAACTATTGACCCCAACTTGGGCATCACACACCCCAGTCTCCAGCCAATCCATATCGCTCACGTTTCTTTAATGTGACCACCAAGTGCTGGTCGGTGCTTTCGCCCCTGTTGTCCCTGCTTCTGGAATATCCTCCCCTCTCATCTCAGCCTGTCAAGATCTAGGTGC
The DNA here is from genome assembly GCF_041296235.1 of Equus asinus. Taxonomy (NCBI): domain Eukaryota; kingdom Metazoa; phylum Chordata; class Mammalia; order Perissodactyla; family Equidae; genus Equus; species Equus asinus. Next base: position 51,523,899 of record NC_091809.1, read on the forward strand.
ACCTTCAAAGCCCATGCCAAATGTGACTGATTCCTTGAAGCGTTCCTCATCCTTCCTGGCCAGAACTCTCCCCACTTTTGAATTTCGAGAGGACTTTGTAAATTCCTGTGTCTTGATTTGAATCATATCATTCCTTCAGTCAACACACATTTTATGGGGTACTGGGGATACAGCAGTGAACAAAATAATCAAAGTTCCTCCCCTCACTGAGTTTATACTTTACTGCACGTCAGTCTTGCTCATTAGCTCGTAAACTTCTCAAGGACAGGAACTGCAGATGGAAGGGTTAGTGCTCTGAACACAACAGATGATCAAGAATATTTGCTAAATTAAGTTGTAAAAACCTCTCTGTGCCTTACTCATTTGCTAAAGGGGAATAATACTCACCCTTCTTCCCTTAGAGCATGGCCTTGAGGATTAATGAGGAGCAAAGTCATAGTATTTGTAAGATTAAAAACATTTTAGGGGCCAGCCCTGTGGCCAAGTGGTTAAGTTCATGCACTCCACTTCAGGGACCCTGGGTTTCATTGGTTCGAATCCTGGGCACGGACCTAGCATTGCTCATCAAGCCATGCTGAGGCAGTATACCACACAGCACAAGCAAAAGGACCTATAACTAGAATATACAACTATGTACTGGGGGACTTTGGGGAGAAGAAGAAGAAGACAAAAAGAAGATTGGCAACAGATGTTAGCTCAGGTGACAATCTTTAAAAAAAAACATTTTAGCCATGTAGAGCTCTAAAAATAGCAGCTACTAAGCAATGCAAACTCTGCCTTTTAAAATTCCTAACACCTGGAGAGAGGTATTATCATTCCTTTCAACAGAGGAGAAACTGAGGCCCAGAGAAGTTAAGTGAGTGGCTGGTGAGGATGACAGGTTAATGGAGGGAGAGCCAGGCTCAAACCAGGTGCATCTGGCTCCAGGCTCTGAATGCACCACAGCACGCTGAAAACTAACTGGGTTCCAGTACGACGCAGCTTCTCCTTGTCGGAACAGGATTAGGAGTGCGTTGAGAGAAATCTAACTTCAGCGTCCCTCTGGGGAGCTCCTCAGCAGAGACTGTCTCTGCCCTGTGACAGTGGAAGAGGTAAGCCAGTGACTGACAGGCAGGGGCCGAGATGTGGAAACACCTGGTCAGCCCTGGGCCTGAACCTGTCTCCTCCCATCCCCGACCCTTCCTCCAGTGTCCCCAGGGACATGGGCCCCTTGGCCTCTCTGGGCAGCAGGGACCTTCAGGGGCTGCAGGAGGCCTGGTCTATAGCTTTGACAGGTGAGTGACCTCCCTGGGAAGAAAGGCAACACCTGCTGAGGCCCCCTGTCCCACATGCGCTTGCACACACACACAGAGGCCTTGAGACTCCTTCCAGCACAGGGGAGGAGGTGAGCAGCACAGTGCTCTGGATTCACATGGTGAAGCTGTGAGTTTCTCTCACTGGGGGTGCTTCTCAGGCCTGAGGTCAGTGCCCGGCTCTCTGCAGGGCCTCTGCTCATTACCAGGAAGGAGCACAAATTGGGTTCAAAGGCCCCCCTCCATGATTCCAGAACCCGCGGTCTGTGTGGCTGTGCTTCCCATGTCAATGAACAGCCTACTCCCTGGAATCGTCTGCTGGCTTCAGTAAGCGCTCGGGGAAAATGTCATGTTTGCCACTGTGCTGTTGGAGCAGCACACGGGCTCGGAGGCAAACAACTCCACACCAAGATAAATATTTTTAATGGCGTCGTTCCAACTATCTGCTGCTTGTGCTTCCAGATGATCACGGGAGAAAAGCAAAGCGAGGGATCCTCTGTTATGAAACGCAGTCGTCGGGAGGCTGCGTCTGAGGACAGACAGCTCCAGCATGCCGTGAAATCAGCCTGATCCTTGCATTTGAAGCTATGTTTATTCTCTCTTGCTTGAGATTTTGTTGTTATCTGATTTGATTACAAAATGAAAAGCTGGATGTTTAAGCAGTTTTCACAGAAACACTTAGCAAAGATATCGTGGGACTGGAAAAGGAAAGAGGAAGACTGACTTCATGCAAGTCACTGAACCTCAATGGGCCTCAGTTGCCCCATCTGTAAAATGGGGTAAGACAATAACTGTCCAAAGTGAGGTCGACTTTCTTGTACGTCCTTCAAGCTCAGAAATCCATGATAAATTGGAGGCCTATGATTTTATACCAAAGTAATGTGCAAATAAATGCCAGCGTGCCCTATGCTTCCTGCTGACTCGGGGGACATGGTCAGGCCTGCCGTGACATTTGCAGGGCCCAGAGCAAGTGGCCAGGGCAAGATTACAAATGGAAGCCCTGATAGCATATGTTATAATATTTAAAAGTTATCAATCAAGCTAATAAACTGCGAAATAAAATATGTTTTGCTCTCCTACCTTGACAAATATGCCTTCAAAATGACCTGGAAGGCATTTTGCAATTCCTGAAGTCCTCAGAGTTCCATGCCCCAACATGGCAGTAGGAAGAGCCGGCCCCAGCCTCCCCCCTTTTCTTCCCACTCCTGGCTCCATCTCATGCTGCAAGGGGCCTTGCACTTATGCTCATGAGCAACCCAGCCCGCATGTCCACACTCTGTGCACACACATGCACACACATGCACGCACACACACCAATGGACCCAGGGCTGTGTACACCAGCAGCACAGTCCATTCTTTGGAGGATGGACCTGAGAAAGAGGCCTGATACGGAATGGGCTTGGGGCTGTTTGAGTGGGAAATCCCAGCTTCGTGTGTACCCACAGAAGGTCTAGAAGAGGGAGCACTTCCCTTACTGCTACAGACTCCTCACCCTGTGGAGAAGCGCACATCCACAAGAGGCCAGAGTGGAGCCAGGGTAAGGACCACTCTTGACTGAGTCTAAGGGCAGTACTGGCAGTGGTGCAAATGACATATCACTGACAAGGGACTAATTTCCTTAATATATAAAGAACTCCTTCAAACCAATAAGAAAAAAAACTAACCCTTCAATAGAAAAATGAATAGGGAGTTCAGTGAAAAGAATATGAATAGTTCCTAAAGGTGAAAAGATACTCAGTCTCAAGGTCATACGTTTGGTAGCACATTTTGTTGGCTCTCTGTGTGAAGCAGTACCCTCATCCATTGCTGGTGGGAGTGAACGTGGTACAAGCTCTATGAAGCACGATTTGGCAACAGCTATAAAAATTACAAATGTATATACTCTTTGTCCTAACAATTCAAAATCTAGTTGTTTAACCTCAAGAAATACTTAACAAGAAATGATACTTATTGCAGCATTTTTTGTGATAGCAAAATATTGGTAGCAACCTAAAAGTCAACCAATGCAGAGCCAGTTGACTCAGCAATGGCCTTCCATAAAAAAGAATGTTATGGGGCAGGTCTGCACAAACTGGTACATGGAATGAACTCCAACCTACATTGCTAAGTGAAACAAAGAAAGACGTCTGGGACAGTGGCAGTGTGTTGCTATGTATGTGAAAAGAAAGAACACATATACACATTTGTTCAACATGTAAAGACTTTCTGGAAGGACCCACAAGAGACTGTCAACAGTGGCTGCCTCCAGGGAGGGAATCTGCAGGGCTGGGGACAGCTGTGGGAGGGAGAATTTCTCTTTATGTATTTCTTTTTGTGCCTTTTGAATTTGCACCATGTGTCTGATTTTCTTATGACAAAATATTCAAATGATAAAAATGAAAGGCTTAGCTTAGCACTCCATCTGTACCTTTCTTAATGGTATGTATATTTCTCTCTCTTATGTCATCATATTTATATACAAGCTTTGCAAATCTTCTATACTTTACAGTTGGAGAGAGCAAAATTCATGTCAAATAATAACGAACATTTTTGAGCATTTATTATCTGCCAAGCCCCGCTCTTGGTGATTTATACACATCATCTCACTTATTTCTCTACAATGACCTCTGATCGTAGATACTGTTAGGATCCTTATTTTACAGTTGAGGAAACTAAGGGTCTGGCAGAAGGTAAAAACTTTTTGAAGGCCGCCTAGCTCCGTGCTGGGGAAGCTTCTGGCCCTGAGACTCTTCCACTCCAGTCCTGACTGACTTCAGACTGCCTTACCACTACGCATAGTACCTCGTTCTCTCTGTTCCTTGGAATTTAGGAAGAGTTCAATAAATGCTTGTTGACTGGATGGATTAATGCGTGAGTGAGTGAATGACGTACCTGCCACATTCACAGTTATCCTGCACATTGTACTTCTGGGTCACGTGCATCCTGTTCTCAGATCTGGGGAGGGGTGGAGAAGAACGGGCCTCCTTATAAACAGCCACAAGCTTCCTTTCCCCACTGCCACCTCGAAGGAACCATGGAGAAGGAATTGGCCAGCTAAGGAAGATGAAGAGGCGAGTAGTATCACACAAGAGAGGATATGTTTTCAGCAACGGTGCTAGGGCTCATACAGGAGCCTGAGGGCCTCTTCTGTCACTTCCGCATGAAGCATGGCTCACTTCTCGAAGCTTGGAAATGTCAGAGCACAGGGTACGCGGTCCCTAGCCATACGGAGCCCACGAGAGCCCTTTCCAATGGCAGGTCAGCTTGCATACAGGTCATCCTACAGCCTGAGGGCAAAGCAGCAGTGAATGCCATAGGGAACAGCGCCGTTTGAGGGAAGAAACAAAGTTTGCTGGCACAGCGCCATCCCCCAAAAAATAGCTGACGCATTTGTCTATCTGTTCCTTTTCTATACTCAAAACAAAGCCCACTTTGGGCTTCCATAAGGCAATGTGAGCCAAGCCCACGATCCTCACCCACAATTCTGTCTCCTCATCTTGCATGATTTACATGGGGTTTAAATAATAAATACCACGGATGCTGTGGAATTTACAGTGCTCCAAGTAGGTCATTAAATAAATCACTGTATAATTTATATAAATGAACCTAAATCATGCCGTGGGAGGATTCCATTAAAAAATCAATCCTGTGAGTGGATAAACATGAAGGACTGGCAGGAACATGGTTGTTTTTGAAAAGGCCCCATGTCTGTGACAGAATGTGAAGTCGCTCTGTGCTGGAGGGTGCTTTGCTCCTGGCTTTCCACTCAGCCTTGGGGGCTCCCAGGAAGCTGGGGTCAGGCCCTCATTCCCTGAGAAGACCTGACTCCACCTCCAAGTTCCCTGGCTCTCCTAGTGGGGAGTCAACCCACCGCAGGGACTCAGGTCACCTCCAAGCCTTCTGGCCTCGTACCATCTCCATAACAGAGCTGGGATGGAAGAGAAGGCTGGGTGTGCTCTGAGTGGAGGAACCCAGGAAGCACTCCCGCCAACCACAAGCCAGGCTCTGGCTGAACACATGCCAAAAGGCAAACCCAAGTGTCTGCTGGCAGGAGTGTTCACCTTGCCGCGGGAAGATGTCAGCCTGATATGCTGCTGCCTACAAGCTGAGGCTTCCCCACCCTGGCCTCCCACGCAGAATCCATTCCAGCCTCCACCAGGAGCCCATTCTTGAGGGGACATAAAGGGTAGATTGACACAAGAGCCAAGTCCAACTGGGGTAGCTTAAACCCCCAAGTTCCTCCCCAGGCCCCCACCCCAGGACAGCAGTGTGAAGGAGCAGCAGAGCTCCAGGAGCGCTTCCTAGCAAACAGGCACAGCACTAAGAGCAGCCTGTGGCCACTCTGCCAGTTAGGGGTGGGAGGCCCAGAGCCCGGCTCTATTAAAGGCAGAGATGTTTTAGGAGAAGGGAATTTGAAGAGAGAGGAGGTCCTGCATTTTTCAAACCACTGCTTGAGAAAGATCAGCGAGATGAGGTTAAACAAGATGGACGAAACGCTATGACAAGCTCTCCAGGAGACACTGCAGGCTCTGGGAGGCTCCCCAGAACCCTGTGGAGGATGGGGCAACAGGGAAAGCTAAGAGAGTCATGAGGTGACAGACCACAGGGGAACTAGCACCATTTAGCCATTTTAAGGGTGTGAGTTTAAAGACTCTGATCCCCCAACACCTGAGCACCCTAATTTCTTGCCCTGCAGTACAGCAGGTCCAGGAGTCAAGGGTGGCTCTTTGTTCCTGATAAGGGTGGTGGCCAGGGACAGGGCTCCGGGAGAGCCCATGAGGACCCCACATTTGCCTGCATCTGGCTTGGGGATGTGGTCCAGGCCCGTCTTGTCCTCTGCTCCTATGAGTCGCTGTTCCCCAAACACTCACAGATGACACTACCCATAAACCTTCCTTGAGATCCTTTGGGGGCTAATGCCTAAGAAAGAGAATGAACCACTGATAGCGAGGACATCCTTTGAATCTCCCAGCTGCTGTTCAATCTCCCAGTCTTAATGATCTGAGGCCAACAACAGCTGTAGAAAAAAAAATCCTTCACCTGAACAGCCCACCATTCACCAGATTTCCCCACTGAACTAACAAGATCACCAAGGGTGCATGGCAGAGAGGACCAGCTAACTCTGCGCTTCCAAGACCTCCCTTAGGGTCATAACTGAGATCTTCCCATTCTGAAAGGTGAAAGGGCTAGGGGGTGTCTTAGTCCATTCCAGCTGCTGTAACAAAAATACCACAGACTGCGTGACTCAAACAATAGAAACATTTCTTACACTTCTGGAAGCTAGAAGTCCAAGATCAGCGTACCAGCAGAGTCAGTGTCTGGTAAGGGATCTCTTCTTGGTTTGTGGGTGGCCATCTTCTCACTATGTCCTCACATGGCAGAGGGGGTGAGGGAGCTCTCAGGGGTCTCTTTTACAAGGGCACTAATCCCATTCATGAGGGCTCCACCCTCATAATCTAATCACTTCCAAAAGGCCCCAGCTCCAAATACCACCACCTTTGTTGGTGGTGGTGCCATCCAGTCAATTCCAACTCCTAGCAATCCTGTGGAGAGCGGAGCAGAACCCTGCCTGGTCTTTTAGTGCCATCCTCACATCTTCCAGCGCTACATCAGATAATGCTGTACTACTATTCAAAGGGTTTCCGTGGCCAATTTTTTCAGAAGCAGGTGGCCAAGTCCTTCTTCCTAGTCTGTCTAGTCTGGAAGCTCCACTGAAACCTGTCCACCATGGGTGACCCTGCTGGTGTTTGAAATACCAGTGGCCCAGCTTTCAGCATCACAGTGACATGCAGCCACCACAGTATGACAAAGGAGAGACAGGTGGCGTGGTTCCCTGACCAGGAAATGACCCCAGGCCTCTAAGGTGAGAGTATCGAGTCTTAACCAGTAGACGACCGGGGCTGACACCATCAGCTTGGAGGTTAGGATTTCAACGTATGAATTCGGGGAGGATACAAACATTCAGTCTAGAGCAGAGGGAGAGAGAGAAAGAGAAGGAGGCAGGAAGGAAGAGCTATTTCTCTTGAATCCATTGACTCTGTTAGTCCCTCAAACTATTACTCCGTTTTTTCTTTCTTGCCTTCATTGCCCAATTCCTTTTTTTCAAAAATGAGCTGCCTTTTCTGCTTCAGCTGTTGCTTGTTCCTAAACCCTCTGCCCTTGGGCATCCACACCCGCTGCTCTCTGAGAAGTCACCAGTGCCCTCCTCTGTCTGCTCTTGTTTCTCACAATTTGGGCATCCCCACTGCACTTGGCACGGCGGGGCCTGTGCCCAGCTGAAGCCCCCTCCTCTCAATTGCATGATCTCCTATGGCTCTTCTTTTTCTTATCTCCCCATCATGTTTGCTTTCTTTCCCCCTATTTTCCCCCTTAACATCCGTATCTCCCCTGGTTTCAAATACCACGGCTATGAAAATGACTCTCAAATCTACATTTATAACTCTGACCACACACTTTTTGACAAACAACCATCTCTGGGGATCCTCAGGTCTCTCATTGGATGCCTTACCCCCTGAAACTGGACTCTTCATCTTTCTGCCTACAAATGAGCCTTCTTTCCCGGTGTTACTATCGCCATGAGGAGTAGCACCATCCTCCAGCTTCTAAGCCCTTTTGAATCCTCTTGTTACTTTACACTCCACAACCAGTCCTTCACTAACTCCTGCCAATTATTCCTATGATAATTTTCTCATATCTACTTCATTTCCACTGCTCTCACTCCAAACCAAGCCCTCATCGTCTCATACATGGGCAAGAGAAATACACTTTCAGAGCTAGGAGGAATTAGTTAACCCAACCCTTCATGCGACAGATGAAGAGAAAAAGGCCCAGAGAGGAGGTGACTGTGCCCAAGGTCACAAACTGCTTAGAGTCAGTACTTGAACCCAGGTCTCCTGGCTCTTTGCCCCTTGTCTTCCCACTACACCACAGGCAAACTCCACAACAGCAGCCTAACTCCCTTCACTTTGCCTTACAGCCACGTACCAAGATACACTTTGGGGTTTTTGTCCAGTTCACAATGTTCCTCTCCCTTCCCACTTCACCCACAAGGTGGTTGAGCAGTCATGCTTCACCAAGTGACCACACTCCCTGGTAGGAGTTTACTGGATTAGGGATGGCCATCTGACTCATCAGGCCAATCAGATTTTTTCTCCTAATATTTAGAATTAAAGGTAAGGAGATTCTAATTCAGACGAGTCTGAATTAGTCTCCTTAAGGTGGTCTGCCATCTACCCTGTGGTCTAAGGCAAAAAGGAAAGTAAGTTGCAGAGTGATGCAGACATAAGGAAGGAGCAGAGATGACAGAGGGAGAGAAGGAGGCCTAATGGCTTTCTGTGACTGGTCCTAGGCCCTCCCCAAAGCCCCAGACCCTACTGGGGGTCAAAGGGTGGCTTCTGGGGGGGAAACAGGGGTTAGAAAAGGACTGGTAGCTTTATCTCTGCCATTATCGCCATAAATATCCCTAATCCACTCCTAAAGAAATGTATAATCTGAGTAAAAAATGGGCTCACCATGCAAACAGGTTCAAAAGTCTCCTAGCCCTACAAGATTTTGCTTTAAGCTACTTCACTTTGATTTCTGTGGCTTGCACTCAAAGAGTCCTAAGTAACTTACCACCCACCCCAACCAAACCAAACACACACCCACACACACACACCCCCACACACCTACACAGGATAGAGGATACTTTATTTTAAGCCCCTGTTAAGGTTTGCCTCTGCCAGAAGATGTGCATGAATGTTCTGTTCACCTATCATTAGACTTGCTCTCACAGTTCCCACCTCTGCCCACCGCTCTTCCCCACGGCGATTTCACAGACATCACCTCTTTTATTGCCTCAAAGATGATCTGCTCCTGACACATCACCGGGCTTATCATCTGTCATACGGGTCCTGCTTTTACACCTTTGTAAATGCCATTGTCCCTTCTACAATGCCCTGGGCCCCTCCTCTCCAGCATTCTGTGTCCCTAACAGCTCCAAACCCTGTTCAAAAAATTTCCCCGGGAAAGCCTTTCCTGATGAGCCTCATCCAGCTCTAACAGTGCCTCCACCCTCAGCCCCATCTCAGCTTCCCCTTCCCTGTAGAGATCTAGCTCATAAAAACACACGCAGTAACGTGAATTCTTTGTTATCTTTTTTTTCCGGTGTGTCCTAACTTCCTGACAATCTGTAAGCTCTTCTGCAAAGAAAACTGGGCACATTCTCTATTCCTCAACCCTTCCCTACAGCGTCCAGGGCAGTGCTTTCCCAGCTATAGACTCTTAATAAATGCAACTGCCTCCCTGACTCAAACAGGAAGAGTAATAAGCCAGCATCCAAACCTGCTCCCCACAGGCCTCTAACTGCCTCCTTGAAAGTGGCAGGCATCAGGAGCTCTGAGGCCCTCCACTCACTTCCAACCCCAAATCAGAACGTGCTGCTGCACGAATGACTCTAAGCCCTCTGGAAAGGTCTAAGCGGGGATCAGGCGGAAGGTGGAGCTGAAGGCTGCAGGGCAGGATCTTGGAAAGTGAGACTTGTCAGGGGCTCGTCAGTGTGTGAATGCACACAATCAAATCCCCAAACCAGGGTGGGAGCTGCCTCAGGATCAGTCTGGGAGCCTATGGTGGGACTAGGGACATCCAGCCCAACTCCAAAACCTCTCCCCACAGCCTTCGTCTTCCCAAGCCCACTGTTAGTATCAGTAATGGGTCAGTTCAGGGCTCCTCCCCATTGCAGACTTTACATTTCATCCATCACAAACTATTCTTTGCAGACAGGGGAACAAGAAAACTGAAGTGACTTCTCAATATAATCCTTTCAAAAAATATCTTCATTGACTGATCTCCTACTATATGTCAAACACTGTATACCTCTTATCTCATTTAATCCTTACAACAACTCTAGTAGGTAAATTAGCACTATTATTCCTATTTTGCAGAAGGGGAAACTGAGGCTCAGAGAGATTGAGTATCCTGCCTAAAAATATTAAGTATTCCTAAAGCCACAGACAGGAAGTGGCAGAGCTGGGATTTAAATCCACCTATGTTTTGTGCTGAAGTTGAGTATTTTTCCCTACACCTTGCTGTCTCCTGAGATAAGGCAGCAACACCCCATGCTAAGGAAAGCTTAGCCAAACTGTAAATTGGGCCTTCCTAGCCAACAGCAGGTCAGGAGGGTCATTAGGGGGAAGTATGTCACATTGAAGATCAAACTGGGCATTGAGGGAAAGTAAGATCTTAGTGACGATTGTGAGACCCTTTGTCCCACCCAGAGAGAGCATTAATGGAGAAGAGTGGGTTAGATAACAAAGCTCCAGAAGTGAGCTTTGAAAGTGACTGTTTCCTGCAAGAAAGGAGAGAAGGATCCAGCAGATCTCTTCTTTTTTCCCACTATCACAGATAATGTACAGTCATGTGTCATTAACGGCAGGGATACGTTCTGAGAAATGTGTCCTTAGGCAATTTTGTCATTGTGTGAACATCATAGAGTGTACCTACATAAACCTAGATGGTGTAGCCTACTACACACCCAAGCTAGATGGTACTAATCTTACAGGGCTACTGTTGTATATGTGGTCTGTTGTTGACCAAAACATCATTATGCAGCACATTACTGTATTCAGCTTATCATCATCATTATTAACTTTTATTAAGTGCTTCTTTTATGATAGCTACTCAATTGCATTATCTCATTTAACCCTCACAACAACCCAATGAGATGGGTATTATCAACCCCTCTTCAACAGATGACGAGACTAAGGTACAGAGGGCTGCATCACTTTATCCAAGCTGATCAGCAAGATTCCACTAAGAAGAGTCCAGTTTCATTCGTTCCAGAAAGAAACCCATGACTGTCTACCTCTAGAACCTGAGCCCATACCCATGACTTGCTTGCTGTCACCATGAGAGGCACTGGGTTTTGGCTCTGAGATCTCAATATAGGCCCAGGATGTTGGGGTGTGGGTATGCAATGGAGGAGCAGGGCAGCAGCCCCCCAACGAGGTTAGAAGAGCAGGCCCATGTGAATAGAAGTGGTCAACTATCAGCCCTGGGCAGCCTAGGGGGAGAAGAACGGGCAGAAGAAAGCAGCCCTCGGGCACTAACTCCTAGCCTGAGGCATCTAAAGGACCAGCAAGGCCTGGGGACAGAACCCCAGGGTTTTCACTGTATGTCTGCAGCATCCCAGTTTCATGAGACTTAAAAGCTGTTCATCCCATCTTCCAGCAAGAAGACTCTCCTTGAACAGTTGCTGTCATGTGTGACCAGAGCCTTCTCAGAGCTATGGCTTTGTCACCCAAGGAAGTTCCTAAAACATTTTCCATATCTAATGCCTTTTTTTATGTTGTGCCTGCTTATAGGAACCAAGGCAGAACAATGCCAGGTGGCCAAACAGCAGAACCAGCCTAAACCAGAAAGGTCCAAGATGGCGATGGGGTGCCATGTGCAAAAGGAAATGTGTGCAAAAGGTGCCATGGCCAAGAAGGGAAGATCTGTGCATGACCCAAATGCCCCCTGCCTGGAGCCATGACATGGAGACCCCTCCCCCTTCACATCCCATAAGAACCCTACTCACTTTCCTTTCCAGGAGAAGGTGATACAGCACAAGCTCTGCCTCCTCCATTCATTAATCAATAAATAATGGTTCTGCTCTTCTATTCCAAACCCGGTCTTGTTCTATTGGCGCCAGCGGCTCCGGGCAAAAGGACCCACTTTCAGGTCACCAGTCCCTTGGGGCTCAGTAATAGCTTCTTCAGGATGAACACAAAGCCTCTCTTGGATTCCATCCTCGTGCTGTATAAATATTCTTTTTTGTTTCGAGGGGTTACATGATAGGGAATCTGAAAACACACAAAGAGAAACGTGTAAGATTTACAACTCTTTTTTCATTCCTTAAGAGGAAATGTTATTTTGGTAAAGCAGGCTTCAGCAGCATTGATTGCAATGCTGGGGGCAGACAGGATTTGATGGCTGCGCTCCTGCAGTCCTTTTGCATTAAAAGACAAGCCTGTTAACCCGGCTGAGTGCTGATGACTGTACAGAAATTATAGAGTAAAATTTCAGTCTAGAAAATTGAGATTGTAATTGATTTCCATTTTCATATTCCGTTGGATATTGATGTAACATAATTATCATGAAAAATTTCACAAATACATATGGATCATTTACGTATCCAATAATTGTGCTAGTGTCTTAAAAACAAAACAGGTTTGTGGTGTTAGATAAGTCACCGAGCTTGCACAGCGAGACGGCATGGCACAAAGGAACGTGAACAGACCTGGAATCTAAGAAACCAGGGTTCAAGTCTCAGCTCAGCCATCTCCTGGTGTCACGCCTCAGAGGTTTCTCAGTCTCTGCTCTATACTGCATCTATCTGTGAAATGATGATGAAAATAATAACCTATCTCCATGGGTTATAACTGAGATAATGTGCCTGGCAGTTATTAAGGCTTATAAACACATTTCCTTCTTATCAGCCAGGATTGTTGTGACAGTGTTGAATTTTACCTGAGCCCTGGGCTCCTAGAAAATAGCAAAGATTAAAAAATCCCCCCACTCTTTATCTTCCAGGAAATGGTTTACTGCAAAGATCCTCCCTTCCCCATGAGACTTAAATAAGACTCAGATGCCGGCCTTGTTTATCTATGACAACGCTAGACACAGACCCTCCAAATTTCCATTCTTTGCCTCATAAATGATTGGCTGAACTGTTTGTCCCCAATAGTTCAGTTGGAACAATTGGAACAAAACACTTGTTAACCAAACAGTTAAGTTTCTCTCCTTCTCTGAACTTTGGCCCACCCTCAGCGTGAGCCAGCCAGCAGGCCCTCCTGCGAACAGGCTGGCCTCCGGGTAAAACATTCTCTGATCTACTGTGCTGACCCTTTTGTTCCACTTCCTCACACCCGGTTCTTTCTAGGTTGCTTATTCCTCCCTATAAAAGAAAAACCTCTTTTGCCTAACCTTTGAGACACCTGCAGATATGAGGGTCAGAGTTTCTCCCTGTTGAATAATCTCTCCTCCCCCTACCTCTTGCAAGAATCCTTTCAAATAATGTCTCTTCTTAATAAGTCTGGATTTGGTTTTTATTTGACAGTTGCAAGCAACAGTGGCTGATGCTAGCCATGGGAAGACTCCAGGGAGCTCTTAGACTCAACAATTGTCTTCTAAAACTTGGTCTCCGGGGGCCAGCCTGGGGGCATAGCCATTAAGTGCACACACTCTGCTTCGGTGGCCCAGGGTTCGCCAACCCGGATCCTGGGAACAGACCCAGTCAAGCCATGCTGTGACAGGCATCCCACATATAAAGTAAAGGAAGATGAGCACGGATGTTAGCTCAGAGCCAGTCTTCCTCAGTAAAAAGAGGAGGATTGGCAGCGGATGTTAGTTCAGGGCTAATCTTCCTCAAAAAAAAAAAAAAAAAAAATGATCTCCAGGCTTAGACAGTGTCCAAGAACAAAGCAGTTGAAAACAGGTAATACGTTCATATATTATAAAACCTTTTGTCAGGACCCCACTCCTCCTCCAGGACACCGTGGCGTCTGGGTACTGTTGCAGCCATAGATGAACGAATGGATGAACTCTGCTCTTCCCTTCCTTCACGTTTTTACTGCCATCTTTGAGGCTTTGGCAGCAGACTCAAAGTCCTGGGTGGTAGTGTCTGACTGGCCCAGCCCCAGTTGCACGCTGGTGTCCTGTGGTCAGGGCCAAGGAGAGAAAGAATCTCCCCACATTGGTTTCTGAGGAGAAAGGTGTTGCATCCAACCAATATCACACACAAGGGGGAAGAAAGCTTGATATCAAGCAGTCAGGGAAAAATGATAAATGTCCGTTATATCTTTCTGGACTCCAGATTTTTTCGTTTTTGTTTTTTAGGGGTTAGGGGTTTGTTGTTATTATTATTGTTATATGAGATTCTGAAACTTGCTCTATCAGTCAATAAAGTTGACGTAAAACCCACAAATGGTGATGTGCAGTCGGGGCTGCACAAAGCAGGGTGCGGATTCAAGGATGCTACTGCTCACGGCCCCCTCCCCTCACACCGCCGCCGGCCCACACATTTGGCTTTGATTAATCGGCCCAGATGCCGGGGCCAGGAGGGTGCTCGCCAGCCTCCATGGTCTGCGGTTCCTGACACTCTCTCCTAAGACTGAGCCACTTATCACCAAAGAGGAGCCTGGGCCCACATGACTCGAGGAGGAGAAGGTGTCAGCGTTAACCTGCTACCTACTTCTGCTGGGGCCTCTGCCAAATGCCAGTGGGGAGCTGCAATCAATTGTCGTGCAACATGCCAGCATAACAGCTGGTGACCAGTCATTAGGGTAATCCACCAAGCCTGGGAATTTCAAGAACCCCTCAGCATACACAGAAAATGAGAGTTATTGCAAAACCAGGTGTCCCAGGCTAGTTGCACGAACCAGTCGGAAATGTTAATCTGCTCCCTCAAACTGCATTTTCATGTGAAGAATGTAGAAGAGAGGCTCCCAGTCAAGCTTAATCGGGAGAGCAAATACTTTGTTCCCTCATTTATTTATTCCTTTGAAGTTGTTTTCAAGTCTGAGCAATAGAAGCACAGAGAAATGTGGCTAGAATTGACCTTGAGGGCCTTGGCTCGGTGTCCTGCTGTAGCACAGCAGCAGTCAAACTGTGCCAGCCTGGCCCTCAGCAAGGCAAGCCTGCGCCTCCTACAAGCCTGCCCAATTCTGCCTCTCGGATGACACAGCAGCAAGACCTGCCTCCAGCTCACCCAGGGACTCTCATTGTTGCAGCATGAGCTAATGGCACCTGTTCTGGGAGGCAGGAAAGCCTGGCCATTAAGAGAACCTCAGAGGCAGACACACCATGCCTCAAGCCCCTGCTCTGCCCTGTCCAGCTGTGTGACCTGAGGCAAGTTTCTTAATCTCTCTGAGTTTCTTGGAGCCTATTTCTTCCTCTCTAGAAATAGGGATAATGACATCTACTTCATAAACTTAGGCAAGGATTAGTTCAGTTGATGTATGTAAAGCACTTAGCAAAATCTATGGCTTGTGGTGAGGACTTAATAAGATAAAAATTATTATTAATTCCTTAGATTAGATAATTTTATTCATCTTCAGGATTCCCAGAAATCAAAGTGTATTCATCATAGCTCATATTTACTTCTTCTTTTTTTTTTTTTTTGCTGATGAAGATTGGCCCTGAGCTAACAGCTGTGCCAATCCTCCTCCACTTTGTATGTGGGACACCACTACAGCATGGCTTGATGAGCATTGTTTATGTCTTCTCCCAGGATCCGAACCCATGAACCTCAGGCTGCCGAAGTGGAGCGTGCAAACTTAACCACTACACCACCTGTCCGGCCCCCATAGTTTATATTTAAAGACAGCACAACTCTCCTGTTAATCAAGCCCTTCATCCTTTTCTCTCCAGTCTCTATTACTGATGTTTAGGGCTTGCCATAATCTGGCCTTTGCTGCTTCTTCAAGTTGACCTGCCACAGGTTGACATCCCTCATTCTTCGCACCCACCTGCATGACATGCTCCATCCTGTCTCTCAGGTCCCGGACAGCCCTTTCTGCCTGGCCCACACTCCCAGACCTAATGCTCCTTCAAAGCCCAGCTCAAACCCTGCCTTCTCCACAAAACCTCTTCTGGCTGCTCTAGCTCATTCATTCAACAGCAAATACTGCCCGACCACCAGTGCTAGGCTAGGCACTGAGCCTCACTGAGGCTGGGGTGGAATGTGGACAGGACAGACTCATCCCCGCCCTCCCCACACTTGAGTCAGCCCCTCCCATCACTCCTGCCCCTAACTACAATGGCGCTTTATAGCTTATCACTGCCAGAATTCACAGCTGAGCCATGCTACATCCTTGTCCTTTTAATGCTAACTTCTTTAGAGAAACGATGCAAGGCAATGCTGTGGAGGAAAGAACACAGGCTCTGAGGTCAGAGAGTCCGGGGTTCAAATGGCAGCTCTGCCTCTTGCTAGCTGTGTGGCCCTGGGCACGTTCTTAAGCTCGCTCAAGAGAAGATGTGGTACCCAGGCAGAATCAATTCTCTGTCACAGTGTGAGGACCACTAGCTTCTGTTGGAGCAAGCAGCTGACACTGCCTGACGTCTTAGGATCACGGTCCCTTAGCTTCTGTCAGGGTGGGATCTGAGGAATATCCTAGTCAGATACCAGACAGCCGTTCTCTAGACTGGACACCAGGCAATGACTTTACTCTCTCCTTGCAATCTGTGCACAATATACGAGAAATAACATCAAGGTCTTCTTTTTCTGATCAGTTCACAAAACGATCAAGCCAGCTTTTTTGCAGAGTTCTTTTTCTGCCTCCTCTGCAGACTTGTTTGAGTATATTTTTGAATTGTTCTGGGAAACATATATAGCTTGTTAGTCCAAAGCGAGGTTACCATGACTCTGACTTCTGCTAGGGGGAAGAATCTAGGAGAGAGTAAGATAGGCTCTGGATGCCCTTTCAAACAAATTCTGCCAGTTCTGCACAATATTATTTGGCCATCCTCAGAGCAGGGAGAATGTGCCTGAGTCCAGTAAATCTCCCTGGGCCACAGGTATGCTCCCATGGGGTCTGTCACGTACCCCTGCTAAACAGTAAAGAGCAAAAGGACTCCCACCCCTGTTTGTCCTTGCCTCTTTATCCCACATTCTCCTTTTCTTTGTGGCTTGGAGGGTGGTTTGGGGTGATGGTAATAAAGTGTAAAATTAAATTGATTTGCCTTTTGTCATAGAATCTTACCTCACTCTTAAGTCTAACAAAAAAGCACTTGAGTCCATTAAAAGGTGGTAGAATAATCAGACCACTCCAAAATCCAACCAAAATGACAATTTAAAAAAGTATGAGAGGTGGGGATGGCCCTGTAGCTGAGTGGTTAAGTTCACGCGCTCCACTGCAGGTGGCCCAGTGTTTCGTTGGTTCGAATCCTGGGCACGGACACAGCACTGCTCATCAAGCCATGCTGCGGCAGCGTCCCACATGCCACAACTAGAAGGACCCACAACAAAGAATATGCAACTATGTACCGGGGGGCTTTGGGGAGAAAAAGGAAAAAAATTAAAAAATCTTTAAAAAAAAAAGTATGAGAGGGAATCAATTCACAAAAATGCTTGGAACAGAAGACAGGGCAAGAAAGTACCAAAGAATTCACAAGGTGAATTAAATCATACTGATTGCAAACAACAGTGACAGAAGGCTGCTATGAGACAAGAGCCATTTTTCAAAGCAGAGACCCCTCCTCACCATCCTCCACCCAAAAATGAGGAGCTGGAGACCCCGAGTGGGAGGAGGAGGTGCCGTGCAGGTCACTGGAGTGAGGTCTTCAAGGGTCGTTCTCTCCAGCAATTTGTCCCCAGATTGAAGCTGAAAAATCTAAAGAAATTGGGAGTTCTTCTGGAAATGGATAGGATTTCACACTGGAACTGGCATCCTAAAGTAGGGCCATCCCAATTGTGCCTACTGCTCCCCACTCACACACCCTAAAGAAAGCTGCGGGTACGAATGGCCCACCCACACGTATTCAGCCGATTCCTTCAAGGGAAATAACAGCAAAGAAATCTACACACAGCTGCCCAGCTAATCCACCTGGTCCTCCCCTCATAAATATGCGCAGACTATCAAGGACCAGCAGACCCTTAAGGAGAACACAGAGGAACAAACAGCTTGAAGGAACAAACAGGCCCCTGAACAACAGAATAGGGGAAATACACAGAACTCAAGGAATTCCGTTTAGTAATCTTAAAAAGATTTGAGAAGAAACTGCATCTATAAAGAATAAGGTGCTATGAAAATATAATTGTTGAAACAGAAAGACAAGAAAATACTACCCCACCATGTGAAGCAAAAAGACAAAGAGAGACATATAACATGAGAGAAAAATTGAGAGGCATAGAAGATTAACCAAGGTCAATATCCATCTCATAGAAGTCCTGCAAGAGAGAAAACCAAGAAGGAGGAAGGGAGAAAAGAATCAAATAAATATTTCTGAGGTCTTTATTGCTAAAGGGCCCTCAAAGTACTGAGCAGGATGATTCTAGAAAGCCCAATGCCTAGATATATCCTCACATCCTTTGAGAACACAGATTAAGAGAAGATTCTAAAACCACTTGGGGAAGGAGTTTATCTACAAAGGATTGATAATCCTCTCAACAACACTCCAGATGAGAGAAGACAGTGGGGTGATCCCTCCAAAATTTTGAGTAAAGTTATTTTGAACCCAGAGGCCACCCAGGTGAGAGGACAAAATAAAGATATTTTCAGACCTGCAAAGACCCAGACATTTTACTGGAAAAAAATTCCCTGAGGATATACTCCAGGAAAACAAGAAACAAAAAGGAACCTTTGGAAATAAACAAAGGCCAAGCAATAAGAACAAGCAAAAGTTATAAATTCAGAGCTTACAAGGGAGTCAGCCACCATCACTTACATTTTGGCAGAGACTCAAAGACAAGCAAAAGAGCGGGGCATCCTATGTGACTGGTTAGGGGAGCACATTTGGATTTCTCTGGTTGTCCCTAACTTGGAAGCAGGGTTAAAAGTTAGGGAAAGTGTCAGAAATCAATCAAGTCTCAGCCTTTTGGAGCCTATTGTTACCGAGGTTCTTTTTTGGCTTCCTGGCTGGTTGTTCGAGACAGTGCTCTGACTTCCTACAAGTCTGACTCAGAGACAGCAGGCTGGCTTCCTGCGCTGGTTACTGCAGATAAGGGGTTGGTGTCCTGGGTTGGTTGCTGCAGATTGTCGGTCAGAGTTTCACTTTTTTATATTGTCCATTTGTATATTCCATCTCTCAAACCTGAGAAAGAAAGACATGAGATCCAGCCAGCAGTGGAACTAAGTCAGGAGTCCCTGGAAAAGCTCAGGGCAACACAGTTAGAAAGAATTCTGTTCCAAATTGCCCATTCTACAAGCAGAATGATGAGGAAGTTGGACATTCTTAGTCATACAGAGAAGAGGGTGTGTATTGCTCAGTCAACAAGAAAAGAGACGCATGCAATTAGAAATTCCAGGGTGAGAGTCACGTTGCAGATATGCAATAAAGAAAAACGAGTTATTATTTTGAAGGGTTGATAGAGTACAGCAGGACTCCATCTGACCTTGATACTTAGAACAGTCTCCTTGGAGCAGCCAAGATTTAGTAACATAGGATTATATCTCCTGTATAGATCCAAACACTCTACTGATCCTACGGTGAATAATATTTACAAAATCACAATATTGTTAAAGCTATGTATTGATTTTCAATTTTTAGCATCAACATATATATAAACAAAGCATGAAAGGACTAATTATGTTTACGGTATGAAATATAAATGTTCTAAACTTTGACAAAGTAAAAGTAAAGTCAACCTTGACCAATATTGCGAGGAGGAGGAGGAAGGGGGAGGAAATGTGGCATTAATTTCCTCGTGTTACATGGTGGAGAAACAAGAGATACTAAGTTAATGAATCAAGAAATAAAGGTTTAAGCACCTTATTTTAAATCCTAGAGGAAATAAATAGAAGAATAAAAATATAACAAAAATTGGCAGGGAGAAGTGAGGGGAAGAACATGCCTCATCTATCATAGTGGGGAGTCAATAGCTACAGTTTCAAATTGATGAATCAAGAAATAGAAATGTAAGCACATCATCTGAGTTATGGATAAAACCACCAGCTCCCCAAAAAGAGTCGAGCAAAGAATAGGACCAGCAGTGGACGTGCAGAGGGAGACTTACTTTTCATTTTGTACCCTCCTGTGCTATTTTAATTGTTATTTCCCTGAGTATATGTGGTTAATATTCCTTTCCTTTTCTTTTTCTTTTCTTTTTTCGGGGGGAGGAAGATTGGTCCTGAGCTAACATCTGTGCCAATCTTCCTCCATTTTTGTATGTGGGACACCGCCACAGCATGGCTTGACAAGCAGTGTGTAGGTAGGCACCCAGGATCCGAACCTGTGAACCCTGGGCCACTGAAACGGAGCACACAAACTTAATCACTACGCCACCAGGCCAGCCCCTAATATTCCTTTCTTTCTTTTAAGTTTAAAAGAAGAAATAAAGATTTAGGGGCAACACTCAAGTGCTCCCACAGAGCTAACTTCTTTTTCTCTGTCCCCCGAAACAACCTCGGCCTTATTATTTGACTCAGCCTCACCAAAGTTGTGATTTCTGCTGCATTTTCTCAAACTCACCTCCTTGGGGACACACAAGAGACATTTCATACATGCTTATTGCATAGATGAGATGACCGAGATTCCTTCCTTGGATACATATTTACAGAGCGCCCATATGTGCTGGGCTCCGGGATTCAGGAGTGAACAAAACGCAGTCCTCCCCCTCAGGGAAAGTATCTATAATCTCTTGGCGAGACAGACACAAACAAAGAGAACCTGTCCCTCCTTCACCCGAGAGAAACGAACACAGGCTTGAGAGCCAGACAAACCCGAGTCCGCACCTCTGTTACCAGTTATGAGACCTCGAGCCAATGACTAAACCTCTCTGAGCCTCAGTGCCCCTGTCTGTAAAATAAGGGTGCTGCCTTTCAGGATGGTTGGAAGAGTAAGAATGTAGCCAGGCTCCCAAAGGGAGTTACACAGATACAAAGTCATTCCTTTCTTTTTTTATACAATATCAAGGAAATATAAAAATCAATTAAAGTTTCAAAGCCCTTTGGGAGGAGCTTATAACAATATAAATGTCAAATTACTTCTGCTTTATATGAGCCAAATAAGTGGAAAGAAAACCCAGATTAAAAGATACTTGAGGGGCGTTTAGACTTTGAGCCTCTTGGTGTTGATGACTTTGAAAGTCAGCAGAATGAATCTTCATTCAAGAAAGACTATTTCCCAAGGTGTATTTGGGGAAACACTAGCAACAAGGGGTCAATAGCCAAAGAAATAGTAGGAACACAGCATATGACAGCCCTCTCTTGGAAAGTCGTAATGCATGATAGCATGATAAATGCCCTGAGAAGTCCTGCAGCAAACAGACCTGTTCAACCCACAGTTTCCAACTTACTTCATCATGGAACTCTTCCACTCACTCATGGCCCTATCCCGCCTACACATCCTCTGCCCACCCTAATTCTACAGAGCTGGTGCCTAGCAGAACATACTTTAGAAAATGATGAAGTAGAGGGCTTTTTGATTCTGTTCAGCTCAAGTCAGAGCTAATAGTCATGATGAGATTCCTGGCACTGAAATAGTTCACCAGACTTGAGCAAGGCCATGTGGCCAACTGCAGACCTCGCCATGGACAACTAGATCTCTCCTAAAAGTTCTTAACATTCTGTGGGTGGCATAGGAATGGCAGCAGAATCCATCTGAGCCCGGGGCCAATTTGTGCAGCCTGTGAACCGTGCTGAGGGAGCAGCAGAGACAAAAACAGGCGCCTCGGGGCTCCTGCATCAAGTCGGGTTCAACAGTGAACCTGAACCATCATGTCCTTCAGTCTACCTACCAGTGCTGGGAAATCCACCCCAAGAACATCTGCTCCTCAAATGGCCGACTGACTAGTGCTATGAACATTTCTGGAGCCTATCACACAGGGAGGTGTACAGTGGCAGGTGCCAGAGGAGCCACTGGGTACCCCTGGCCCCACATGCCCTCAGCCGCCTACCCCTGCTCCCCCACACACCCACCTCACATGCCACTCACACCAAGAGCTACCTCCTGGCTTCTAGCACATGCCAAAAAGAGCTGTCCTTGGAACACACTGGCCAGGAAAGAGTTTTGGAGACAACACTGCTGCTGCTGGGAAAAGCCAGCAAATCAAAGGGCATGACTGGCATCTCCTCCTGTCTCCGTGACATCTTCATTTTGAGCAGAGAGTGGAGTTTGGGGAACGCTGACAGCTGCTGCTCCTCCTGCAGGAGGCCTGGCGCCCACAGTCCCTCCAAATGGTAAGTTCTGTTGCTCCCTCCTCCCACTCTGCGGCTTGCGGGCTGTCACCTGAAGCCTCGCCTGGCTTTGTTCCCCTCTACAGACGCTCCCCAGCAGCCAGGCTCGTGTTCTGCCTGACATTCACACCTACTCTGTTCAAACCACATCAAGGAGTCAGGAAAGACACACAAAGTGGAAGATAGAGGAATAGGCAACTGCCTACTGGGGGTCAGTGGAGCAGGAAAAGTCCTCTTCCCTCTGGAACATTCTCTCCCAGCAGCTGTAAATGCCTCAAATATTCGAGTAACAGTTGCATTCCTTTGGCTGAGAGCAGGGAGAGCAAGAGGGAGGTATGTGGTGTGTGTCTTCTTCTCCCTCCTCTGCGTTGGTGGCAGACGTCCTACACAACCCCGAATTCTCTCCTGGTGCACCCTGACTTGGCACCCCACTCCTTCTCAACCCTCACTTGGCACCCCGTTCCTTCTCAGCCTCTGCTGTACTAAACTTCCCACGAGGTTTTAATCCCATTACATATATCTTCCCTTCTCATATTTGTGGATTAAATGAAAAGACTTGAAATAATTTAGAGTAATCCAGGAAAAAATAAAGTACACTGGTGGGAGACCAATGATAAATGGAAGCAAAAATGGTAACTGTTGATAAATGTTGAAGCTGATGGATATGTGTGGGCTCATTACACTTTTCTCTCTGCTTCTGTGTGTTTGAAAATTCTATAATAAAAATTTAAATTGAAATACACACACATAAACATACCTTCCTAG
Source organism: Equus asinus (assembly GCF_041296235.1). Lineage (NCBI taxonomy): Eukaryota > Metazoa > Chordata > Mammalia > Perissodactyla > Equidae > Equus > Equus asinus. The sequence goes on from NC_091809.1 coordinate 51,546,787, forward strand.
TTTCCCTCCCTATCTGACATCACCTTAAACAGTTATTGGCAATTTAAATTGTAATGTGAACGAGTTTTAGTTTTTGTGTCTTTTTTTTTGAGAGCAGATTTTGATAGTAATATAATAGAAAGATACCTGAAATTCTCAGTGGGCGGCAAAAGGCCATCAGTAGTAGGGGAAAAGAGAGCCAAACCTATGTGAGAGGTGAGGTCCCTAAAAACGTGGAAAGGTGCTTACTCTACAAACAGTAGAGGCTGGTGCTTCTTAAGCACAATCACACTGGGACTGGGAAGTTTGGTGCGGAAACCAAATGGCCACCTGCTCTTGGCATCATTGATTTCTGAGGCATTCATCTTTGCTGTTATCCACTGCTGCTTTTTGCATCAACCAGCTTGAGTGTTAGAGGCCAAGGTTTCTCTTTGAGGTGTGAACTTTAAGTCTGTGGGCCAGCCCACCTGCTGTTTCAATGGACCCAGTCTTCAAGTTAAGGACTCCATTCTTTTCTCTGATCCCAAGGATCCAGTCTCAGCCTCCTGCAGATTTAGAAGACTTCACTTCTTGTCCATAATTTATTGAACTCTTCTCGTTCAAGTTTCTCAAACATTGAGAAGAGGCCACCCATCAAAATACTGTGAAGTGGGAGAAGTTGCTCTTCCCAGCCCACCAGCTCCTCTTCCCATTATGTCCCCCTCTAAACTCAGGCTGTTCCCCTGTTCAAAAACAGTCAACAAAAAAGCAATTCTGCTACAGGAAACATCAATTCTTAAAGCATTCAGCAATAGGAGTCTGGTTAAATAAATTAGAGTTATCCACACAATGGAATATCTATGCAACTGTCAAAAAGGATGAATTGGATCCACAGGGGCTGATATGAACGGATCTCCAAGATACACTGTTTAGAGTGTGGTGAAAGTCCAATTGCCCTGTGGGCCTGAAGGGACAACTTCACTCCCTGCACAGAGAGGAAGAGCCTTACCTGTTAGTTACCAGGTGACCGCTGACAAAGCCTGCCCCTCAGCAGAAAGCCAGATTTAAATGGTCGAGCACAGAGGGATGGCAGGGTTTGAAAACAGTCTTGAGCCTTGTTTCAGGAAAAAGTAAAGCTATTCTCTATGCAGAGAGCTAACAGTAGCTGAAAGGAACAAAGTCTGGCACGATTTTTACATACTTATGCCTTCCTTTTGGGGGTGGAAATCAGTTACCTCAAGATCCAAACCTACAAGCTGCAAGTTTCTGAGCATCCAGAATTCTCTTTGTTTATTTCCTTCTTTTCACACTTGAGTATTTAATAAAGATCTTTGAAAATGCTGCAAGATCCCATTCATGCCTGGGACAAAGAAGGAAGGAAGTGTTGTGGTTCCTGGGTCTAAATTTCAAAGGGGAAGATGTGCACCCTCGGGTGGGATGAGGTCAAATAATATGACAACACCAGCAGGGAGCTGAACCTTAAGGGATCAAGTTCCTTCTGTTCACACTCTCATCTGGATAGTTTCTTTTTATAACTCTTCTTTACTGGAGGTTTTGAGGTTACCTTAGCAAGGTGTGGCAGAGACTGTCACATTCTCCCTTTGTACCACAAATATTCTCTGATGTTCAGCTGGGCAAATGGCTATGTGGAATAAACACTATATTTCTCGACCTCTCTTACCAACTGTGGCCAATTAACTAAGTCATGGTCAAAGAAAAGTAAGAAGATATGGTAAATGCAGTGGTAAGTGTGATTTCTGGGCAGAGCCCTCGAAGAGAAAGATGCAGATTCCTCCTCCTTTCTTTTTCCTGCTGACTGGAATGTGAACATAATGGCTGGAGCTTGAGCAGCCATTATGGGCCAGTAGGTGGAAGTTTCATGTTGAAGATAGAGAGCAAGAAGTGATAAGGAGGTTGGGTTCCCCATGATTGTGAAACTGCCTTACCAGTTCAGGACAGCCTATATTTACTTGAGAAATAAACTTTGATTTAGTTTAAGTCATTGTTGTGTTGGATTTTCTATTGCTCATAGCCAAGTTTAAACCTGGCTAATAGAAACAGAAAATCTTCTATGGTCTTCTGCCTTACAAAAGGCCAAGACCTTTATCAGATATGTATGTGTAGGTGTGTATATGAATCTTTTCAAAGCCCTGAAATAGCTCAACAGTCATTTTCACACCACATGGAACTGAGAATAAGATTACCAAAGAGGTTGCAGGGGTGGGTCACGTGCCCCCTCTTATACTTCTGTAGAAAGATCTCATTCCTGCAGCTGTTTCAGAGTCTCCATTCCCTTTTTCTCCAGCCCAGCATGGGATCACTGGCTGGGCTGCAGAATCTGTAGGCAGTAGGTGAGAAGGAGGCTCTCTCAGAGTCTCTTGCTTTATTTCAGAGCAGCATCAATTAATTCCTGTAACAGTCCAAGTGACTAGGTCAGGATGGTCCAGTTACAGTGACCAGCGCTCCCCTGAGTCTTTGGTAAGAACCTCAATTGTGGTACTGGACTACTTATCCCTTTTTCTTCCCACAACCCAGATTTAACCCAGCTTAAGCTAAATTTGAGCAACATTTAGTCAGAACTGACTCTTCCTTTCAGATTCACCATCTCATGTAGAACCACCGCCAAGATGCAGATTTCCATGAAAGCCCTAACAGGAAACCCATCATTCTCAAGGTTGAACCCATGGATACACAAAAAAAAAATGAAAGCCAAGATTACTCGCAATCAGCCGGGACTGATTTTGCTGGAAAAACAACTGGAAGATGGATGCACCAATGTCCTATCACAACATTCAAAAGGAGATCACTTTTGACTTGATGGTGATGTTAAGGAAAAGAAGTCATCTTAAATACTCCCAAAAAGAACAAGCACAAGAGAAAGAAGGTGGAGCTGGTTGCTCTGAAATACTATAAAGTTGATGATACTGGCAAAATTGGTCGCCCTCTCCTGGAGTGTCTTTCTGAAGGCCTCTTCATGGTGAGCCACCTTGACACGCACGACTGTGCAAGTGTTATCCAATCCTTGTTTCAACAAACCAGAAGACAAGGAAACGTGTGTGAGTGTAATACAAGACCAGAATGACTTTAAATATTGACTTTTATTCCAATGTTTTAAATACAAAGATGTTACTCCTGAAAAGACAAAACTATAGTGGCAGAGAACAGACCGGTGGTTGCCAGGGGTTACGGGTAGGCAGAGGATATGATTACTAAGGGGCAGCATGAGGGAGCTTTTTGGGGTAATGGAAGGCTTTTGTGTCCTTATTTGTGTTGGTGATGGTTCCACAAATTTACATGTGTTAAAATTCATAGAACTATATATCAAAAAAAATTCAAGCTTACTAAACAAGAGCTTTTTAATTTAATTAAATTTTAAAAGGTCTTTTCTAAGCTGCAAAAAGTAAACAAATCCATAGGCTAGCTCATGAAGAAACTAACAGCGAATGTGTAGCCGCTCCTTCCAGGCACCGCTGGCATCTAGGTGCCAGTCTTATGCTGTACTTCACACTCAGAGGCCGCTGTGTCACTTAGAGATGGCCGCAGGGATGAGCTCTTAGATCAGAAAGGGCCAAGCCACTGGTGTAAGGACAGTGGGACAGCAGCTAGTCATGAAAGCTATTACATCTTCTTGCAGAGGGGCATTCTCTGTGCATGGTGAGTCCCAGGAGACCTCCAGAGTGTACAAAATAAAGCAGCTTGCAAAAGAGAAAAGGGAAATGCTCAGCCAGCTCAACCCGACTGATTAACCAGAAGAGTTATACCACCACCAAAAAACAACAACAAAACCTACGCACAATGTAATGTAAGCATCACTGTCTATTTTCTGCAGATACCTGACCGAGCACAAAGCTTCCTGCCCGGAGGCTTCCAATGGCTCATAAAAAACTAGAACCAACCTTGGAGCTGGGAAGGAGGTTGGCACACAGGGAGGAGAGTCCCAAAATGAGATCAAATTTCCCGCAAGCACAGTACAATGGAAACACAGAGTCAAAATTAGCTTAATTTATAGGCAAGTGCAGAATTTGAAGTTCTTACCCACCTGAGCTTGGGGACTGAGATTGGTGCCTGCCATGCCAACAAAACTCACACACTGGTCACTTTCAATGACTAAGTAGTATTCCTTCTTCCTTCCCCACTCCCTTTCTCCAGGAGTGACAGAGATGCTATCTGTGCCCCACAGCACCTCCCTTCAGCCCACCTGGGATCGCAGCTGCAGCTGGGACAGATAGCTCCCATGCACAATCCAAGGCACCAACTCAAGCACCCTCCTCATCTCTCTGATGTCAGCCTCAGGGGTTTTTTTCCCAAATCTCAGAAGCTAAGAACACAAGGCAGTCTGAAGGAAAGGGATTAATACCCCAGATGGCAACCTTCAACCAATGGCTGGAAGTTGGTGAATAAATGCACGGGCCTCCCCTCCAGAGGGACAATTCTGACAGGTCCTCATCAGGACTGAGCCCAGTTGCCCATTGTGGTAACCAGCTCACTACTGACTTCTCCTCCTTCCCGCTCTCCCTCTCTCCTTTTCCTTGGATCCCTGGCAAATAAACTAACCGCTCCCCAATCCCTGTTTCAGGCTCACCTTTCAGAGAGACCCAAACTAAGACAAATGGCTAGATTATTACTCTCTACTCCATCTCACTCATTCTATGAGGTCCTAGAGCCAGCTCCTCGAACATAGTTGCACATTTCCATCAAATGCCAATGGCTGGAGAAACTTAAATCTCTTAATGTCAGTAAATGGGCTAAGACGTTTGGGCTGTTTCTAAGGAGGAAGCTGCAGCGACATCCCCTTCATCTCAGCCACCTTGAACCATTTCGGAAAGCTGCTCATGCCTCTCACCCCTGGCCCGGTACCCCGCGGCCCCCTGGCTGTAACCAGCAGGTCCTGACCGTTTTGGTCTCCTGCTCCCTGTTTGTGTAATGAGCCCCAGGAGGCTGGCGCTCTAAGCATTTCGGTGCCCACTGGAGGGTTTGCAATTTCTTCACTAATTAGGGAGGTGAAAGGGCCATGCAGTGAAGACTCTGCTCCTGCATCTGACACCAGCCATTACACCAGGTGGCATATACTTCTCCCCACTCTCATCAGTCTGTTCCAGCCCGTTGCCTCCCAGCCACAACTGCTCAGGTTAAGATGCATCAAGATGGAAAGTTGCCACTTGATTAAGATAAAAATAAAATAATCAAAATATGTAACATGTTCCTCCTTTGAACAGATGGCCGGGGAGCTTGCCTCATAACACTGAACATCAAAAATGCATCAGAGGCTCATCTTCCCACATAATCAAGAATTTGCTCACTGTTTGTACTACAGCCAGGCAGAAGTTGGAGATGCCATCAACAAAGGAGATGCCATCAACAAAGCCATCAACAAAGACTGAGAAACGACAGAGAAACAGTCAATTCCACCATGCCTTGTCCTCAGTTTGTCAGGTAATGCTGGTCTACAGCAGACACTGTGTCAGTGTGTGCATGGGGTGGGAGAGGAGGAAGCATGGGTGTAAACTAAATGAAAGATGTGGCAGCTCACCCTTTCAAGAGGGCCTGCCTCTCCCCTTTATCAGACTGTGCCTGTTGACATTTCCTCCAAAGAGAAAGTATTCCAGCCTCCTCATGTTTTTTATCTCATGGAGACAGCCCAGTCCACACACTTGTCACTTCACTCCAGTTACAACAACATTTAGGCACGTTGCATTACGATTTATTTGTTTACTTGTCTTACCTCTCTTGAATTCTTTGAAGGCAAGGACCATTTCTTGATATTACAGATCCCAGCCGAGACTTAAATAAATGTTTCCTGAATGAATGAATGAATAAAAATAGTCAGACTTATTGAAAGAGCCTCTCCGTTGGTCTGGCTTCCTCCATTCTCTTTGCTCCGTTCCACACGGCCACCAGTTTAAATCTTTCTAAGCCACTCAATGAGACAGACTGATAGGTGCTATGAAATTATCTCCAAGATATATGGTGAGGTGAAAAAAGGAAGATTCAGAACAATGTGTGTATTATACATGTATAATTGATTTAAAAGGAGAAAAGGGATATTTACATATATAGTTTATATATTCCTAAATATTTCCAGGACATATAAGAAAATGAGGTGGAGCTAGGAGCTGGGAATGGAAAATGACCTTGCTTTTATTACACATGCCTGTGTACTCTGAATTTTTACCTTGCACATGTATTTCTACTTTTTCAATTTAAAAAGCCAGTTAATAATCATTTTAAGAATCACTGGTTCAATTACTCTTCTGCTCAAAAATATGCATTGACTATTTCCTACAAGTCAGTTAATCTCATAAGCCCCAACCTAACTTTCTAACCTTTCCCTGGTTAAAACCCTCTGCAGACCCTCTCTCTAGTAAACTAGTCTCTCTGCTATGGGATCATTTACACCAGTCATCAGAGCTGTTGGCAAATATCCCAGTTCTCCTTCCAGGCACATGGTAAGATTATTTTTCCCTGCCCCCTCTGAAGTTAGGAGTGGTCATGTGTCATGCCCCTAATGGGTGGGGATGAAGATGGAAGTGTTAGGAGCTTGTGGTTGGCACCTTCTACAATGGCTCCCAATGATCCTCGCCTCTGGCGTTTATACAGTTGTATTGTCACCTCCCTTTAAGAGTGGGCTGGACCTAGTGACTTGCTTCTAACAAATAGAATATGGCAAAAATAATGGAATGTCACTTCCAAGATTAGGTAATAAAAGTCTATGGCTTCCGTCTTGCTGGCATTCTCTCTCTCTGGCTCTTTTCATGTGCTTGCCCTGATGGAGAAAGCCACTCACCAAGAAACTAAGGGTGGCCTCTGGCTCTCAGTCCAACAGTCGTTGAGAAAACAATCTTGTCAACAACAATGTGAGGGAGCCTGGAAGTTGATCCCAGCCCAGTTAAACCTTGAAATGACTATAGTGCCTTGACTGCAGTCTTATAAAAGACTCTGAGCTGAAGGACTCAGTTAAGACCTACAGAAATAGCAACATCATAAATGCATGTTGTTTTAAGCCACTAAGTTTTGCTGCATAATTTGTTAAGCGGCAATAGATAACGAGCATAGAGCCACTGCACCATTCCCTTCCTCCTGCTCTGGTGATTCTGAAAGCACAGGGTTGAGATAGACCTCATCCTGAGTGTCTGTGATGAGTAGAGCCCCCCCATCAACCCACACTGAATAAGTAGACTGAACAAGATACAAACCTTTGACTCTTGTGGTTGTTTGTTTCTACCACACAACTTAGTCCATCCTGACTAATATGCCAGGTATTTGAAAGTATGTGAAATCACTCTGGAATCTTGTATGTGACAGTACTGTGGAATTGTAAAGTACAATCCAAATGTAAAACATTACCATTACTGCCTGAACATTGATTGCTCCTATATCCTGACCCTTTGGACCCCCTCTCTCCTCTCCAGCTATTCACGTCTACTATTCTTCATTCCAACCTCTCCCACTAACTACTCTCCAACAATCGCAGCCTATAGCAATCTGTCCACCTCCTCTGAGAACTAGTCATCCCCACACTTCTCTTCCATATCACTTATTACAATTGCAACTAATTATGTGTGTCTATTTATTCAGTGTCTATCATTCCCCATTAGAAAATAAACTCCATGAAGACAAGCATCTTATTGGTTTTATTCATCATTATATTCCCAGCACCTGGGAACAAACATTTAAATAAATATTTAAATGAATGAATGAATCCACACACACACTTATCCTCCTCTGTAGATTCATTTTGACACAATCATAGAATGTTGTGTTAGTTATTTTCGTATCTCATACATTATGGATTACATCTCCCAAGGAGATTCTGAGTCCCTTGAACACGAATTGCATCCTTCATCCAGCCAGCACACCTTGCATTCAGAGCTTCGTATGCCTTAAACAGAGTACAATGCCTAGCACAGTGTCTTGCTCATGGTTGGAACATGAGCTAAATTATTAATTTATTAATTATTAATAACTACTAAATTAATAATATACCATGTGCTCAACAAATAATTGATGAATAAATTAATATAAAATAAGCATATATCAATATAATGGTGTGACTACAATTCTAAAGGAAATAACAGAGCTAATGAGAGAGGAGTATCAGTCGAGAACTGATGAGAAAGGCTTTCTGCAGGAGAACATGGGTACAAATTTGTAAGGGGGCAGAGAAATGACCTCACGTGGAATGGGAGACTGTGCCATGCACCAGGCTAAATACTGTGCAGGTACTATTGTGTTTAACCTTCAGATCAGCCCTATGTCCTATGTTCTATTATCCCCACTTTACAAATGAGGAAACTGGAGCTCAGAGAGGTTAAGTGATTTGCCCAAGTTCACAGAGCTAACAAACGGCAGGAGCAACAACAAACCCAGACCTGCCTTTCTCCAAAACCCACCTCTTTCTACCATGCCAGAACATATTTGGATTTAAGCCTGGCTCTGCCATTTATTGGCTATATGGCCTTGGGTAATTTGCTTAACCTCTCTTGCCTCAGTTTCCAAGTTTGGGTTCATTATAATACCTATCTCACAGGGTTGTTGCGAATATTAAGTGAGATGATACATGTAAAGTGCTGAGAACAGTTCCTGGGCCATTGTAGGGACTCAGTAAATGTTAGCCATTGTTATAACTTCTTAAAAAATGGATTTCAGACAAAAGAGCTTTTTCCCCCTCCCAAAAGAGAATTTCACTGACATCTACTTTCATCTGGTATTCCTACAGCCTGAACTCTGGGAGTGCAAGAATGGAATTTCAGGGACATAAAAAGCCATGTGGGAAACCCAAGGACAGTTTTCATCTCACCTGCCCCCCACTCACACACTCACTTCTTGCCCTCCCCACACATTGCCCCCCTTAGCCTAGAATCCACAGCACTAACTCAAGGTGTGGCTAATTCTGACAGGTCCTCAAACAGGACCAGCGACATAATTTGCAAGGCCCAGTGCAGAATGAAAATGTGGAGCCCCTTGTTCAAAAGGTATTAAGATTCTCAAGACAGTGACAGTAGAGCATTAAACCAAGCACAGGGCCCTTCTCAGTATGGGGCCTATGCAACCACACAGGTCACGTGCCCATGAAGCTGTCCCTGTGCCCAAGTCTCTCCAGAGGGGCCAAAACAGCGGGGAGAGTTGGACGGAAATCTCCCACCTTGGCTTCTCCATCCAGGCAAAACCCGATCTTCCAAACTCCTTCCTGCAAATTAACTCAGTATTTTGATTAAAAACCATGATAAACTTGTGGGCGCAACAAAAGAAGAAATTGATGTTTTAATACAACTCATTAGAGCACCTTTATTAACTCCAGAAATAGAAAGAGGATATAAAATAGAAAGATTAGTTTAAAATCAACACTGCACTGGTAAGGGCGGCCACAATTCCAGCGACATTAATTGCTGGGTCGTCTCATTACTGATTAAATAAGAAATCTCAAATACCATTAGACAATTGTGATTAAATGTATGTCATTCTAATTGAATGTGTGGTTTATTGCCTTCCACGGAATCGGCAGGTCACCTTCCTGTTTTGTGTTTTCGGAAAGGGCACATCTATGCAGTGACAGCACGCAGAGCCATTATTTCTCAGACAGCCCTCAAACCCTCAGAGTTGTATCCTAAAATATGGCTGTATTTGCAGGTAGGGAAGAATATGCAGTACAATAGGGAAGCTGAGATGATGAAAATAAATCCCGGTTAATGTCACGGCTGGGCACTTTTCCCTCTCATCTCATTACCTGGCTCTGAGTTTTCTGACACCTGAGTCGCTTGTGGGCCCTCTGGCTTTGGAGTCATTTGAGGACTAGGGGGAGCTGGGCATCCTCCTGGCTCAGAAAGGAAGCTCGGAGTCCTTGAAATCTGATCTGGCTGGGATCATGGGGAAATGAAAAACCTTTGGTCTAATCTCTCCCTCACTTCTGCTAAGGAGCCTGGGCAGAAGAGCCTTCTAAGGCCCTTTCTTTTTGGTTTCCAAGAACAAGGATACAAAATGAATTTTGTACCCACTCTGACTGGTATTTGCTACCCACCTATCCCTTGGGACATGGTCTATAATCCCCCTACCCTCCTGCGCTTTACTTTTCTTGGATTAAGAGTCAAGGTGAAGGAGGACAAGCATCTGGGCCTGTGCCTGTGAGCTCTGTTGCCCCACACAGGGGGATTATGCAGTAGGTTAAGTTGTTCTTAATAGCCTTCTATTGCATACACATACACAGAGTTGACCTTTCTAAACTCCAGATCTGGTCACAGCACTACTCAGCTTCAGGTGAAAGCTGGGTTTGTCCTACCAGCTGGGCCTTCAAGGCCCTTCACCACCTGACCCAACCTCCCTCTCCTACTGACATGCTACACCTCGGTGCAGACTCTCAATAGACCCCAACACAGTGACACTTCTTCGTCTTTGCTCATGCCATCTGCTCTGCCTGGAATGCTCTTGTACCCGTAACTGGGAAGTTACTTGATAGCCATGCTTCTCTAGACCCACTAGAAAGGAGTGAGAATTTCTTCTCAAGAGTTAAGCCATTGTTCCTAAATTCAACGCTCCCCTACCACCAGGGGGCAGTCAACATGGTTTCATATTTCAGTTCAAAGGACGAGAGAGGAGGGGTCCACACAAATACAGCCTGTTGGGGAAGGCTGAGATTTTGCAGGCTTGTGGCTGTGTGCTGCCAGAGGAGATGCAGGCACCAAGCTTCCTGCCTTGGGAGCTACAGTGTGGCCTGATGAGACTGGTGCCACCCGCAAAGCTGCTCATCATCCAGGAGACCAGGTGGGCCTGGACAGGAAGCTGAGGCCAGACTGGTTCAGGAGGGTCCACAATGCTAGACAGATGGTGGAAGAGCAGCTGGTGGGAGAGCAGCCTCAGATCCCTGCACAGTGGATACCACAGACCGAGACCCACATCAGTTCAGAAGTTCCTGGAAGACCTCAGGAACGGGGGGCGGGAGCCGGGGAGGTTTGCCCAAAATAATGACTGATTTTTAGACGTCCTGCCAACCTTAGCCAGGAGGGACTCAGAGATAGAGTTGATCTGACTGGATACTTGTCCTTAAGTGCCATGGAGCAGCTCATACCAGATACACCCCCACTGCTTGTGCACATGAAGGCTCCTCATCTCCTCCATGAAGACTTCCCCCACGGCTCCTCCAGCAGCCTCACATCCACACTGCTAGGAGAGCACTGAGCACACAGGGTGCCAGCGGGGTGTGTATGAGCATCTCCCAGTCTAGAGTAATCCCATCCTTGTATCCCCAGTGCCCAGAAGCATGCCTAGCACACAGCACATGCTCAGTAAATATTGAAGGCAGAAAAGAAGGAGGGAGGGAAGGAACCTCAGACTGCTCAGATCACTACCAAGCTACCTCCTATACATCACCGAACCAGACCTCCCCACCCAAACCTGCCCCCTGCCTCCGCCCCCTCCACCAGGCCCTGCCACTTGTGCCCATAATACTCAGGGTACTCACAGCATACTTGATTCACTGAGAGGCAGTAAAATATACTGGTCACAAGCCCTTCCTCTGGAGCCAGCTCATCTGGGTTCAAATCCTAGCTATGCCACTTCTCAGCTGTGTGACCTTAGGTAAATTATTTAACCTTTCTGTGCTTCATCTATGATAAAGGTGATATAATAGCATCTACTTTATAGAGTTGTCATGAGGGTTAAATGAGTAGACCACGTGAAGTATTTAGAAGGATACATGGCATGTAGTAAACGCTATATTATTATTGCATTACGATTATCTACTTAAAAACTTGTCTCCCCACTAAACCAGGAACTCCCTGAGGCTGTGTTGATTTTTATATATCCTGTACTTAGCACAACTCCCAGCCTGGCTTCGAATGGGCATCAATAGATGATTGGTGGATGAATGAATGAATGATGTAGATTTTAGGAAGAGTGTAATGCTATGGTGAGCCTGCGGAAGACACGGCCCCAAGGGCTGGGGGTGGTATGGCTTTAAGACTGCTTGGTAAGGGGCAGACTGGTCTGCAGGGGGCTGGGAGAGGTGGGGCTGAGTCTCCAGGGGTGCTGGGGCCTCACTGGAGGAAGAGGAGGCCTGGAAGTCTCAGGATTAAGATGATATTGAAAAGGGATAGAGACAGAAATAGCTGCCTTGGGGCCGGCTGATGGCCGAGTGGTCAGTTTGCACACTCCGCTTCGGCAGCCCAGGGTTTTGCCAGTTCGGATCCTGGGCGCAGACCTAGCACTGCTCATCAAGCCATGCTGAGGTGGCGTCCCACATGCCACAACTAGAAGGACGCCCAACTAAAATATGCAACTATGTACTGGGGGGCTTTGGGAAGAAGAAGGAAAAAAAGAAGATTGGCAACAGGTGTTAGCTCAGGTGCCAATCTTAAAAAACAAAAAGAAATAGCCGCCTTTCCTCCCATTCTGCATTCATGTCCCTCTCCTCTCTTTCCCCTTTCTCCATCTAATTACCTCTTCCTCCACTCCCATACTCAGGAACAGTGAGAGAGAGCAAGGCTAACAAGGAAAGTGCACTGGGTCACTGCCATTGCATGGGAAGATCACAGATGGAAAGATATATACCGAAATCGTCGGCTGCTCCATTCAGCCACCCCTCCTGGCCGGCGCCTCTGTGGGCAGAGAAGGCATCAGCGCTTCTGTGCAGCCTGAAATAAATGATGAGGGAAGTGCCATCATCCGACTGACAGCCTGCCTGCTGGATGCTCATACAAGAAGCCTTTCTTTTCCATTTCGTCAATTCTTCTCTGGTACAAAACAAAAATCAGTAATGACTCACTACAAATTTACAACTTTCCCAATTTGGAAGTTCAGCTTTTAAGCCCCCTTTCAACACGCTGTCCTAACTCGGGCCTCAGGTCTGGAGCACAGAATCCCTCCACGTGGTCTATCAACACAGCCAAGAGACGGTCTGTCCGAAGCCAGAGCTACAGCCACCCCCGAGAAGAGTTTCTCTCCATTAGAATTTGTAGTCAAAGGCCCCAGCGTGTTCTGGTTCTGGAATCTCATTTCATTTCTGCCGTGCACTTCGCAGGCTGGTAGGTGTGACAAATTGTCTTATCTTTGTCTAACCTTTGTTGGACCCAGGCTTGCTTCGGGGTTTAACTTTAATATATGGCTTCAGTTGAATAGCAAAGTGGTTCTCTTAAAATGTCAGAGGATAAAATGCTGAGTCATTCACCAAGAAAAGTCTGGTCCCGAGTAGAAATTCGAGTCACTGGGGCGTACAGAGGAATACCACGTATCTTCAGTCTGAATAGAGGGGGACAGAACTTAAGTTCAGATCAAATTTAGAAGGTAGTTCTGAGCTCCAAAGGGACTATTTGCTCTGAAAGACAAGAATGAATCAGATAGAAGGATGAGGCACCAGCTGAAATATTGTTACTCCTAAAAGTAAACACAGCAATGTAGATGTGACATGTAACATTTTATATACTTAACAACTGACCAAGTTATACTAAATGAGACAAAACTATGAAAACAACCAAACACAGTTAGAGGTGTAAGAAGTGAGACAGTCCTGTCCATATGTCTAGAAGGCTCTTTTATTTTTGCTTTGTAATTGTATTGTCTTTACATTTATAAGTGAGTTAAACTCCCCAGTAATAATTGTTTCAGGAGGACTCGTTAATGGAATCCTAAAATCAGTGGGCAAGATATGATGAGAAACAGAGTATTTAAAGTATCTCCCCACAAAATGCTTATTGATGACAAAAGTAAAAACACTAACTTTTAGTGGAGAAACCTGGCCATCCCCACCTGAAGCAAGAGATCAAAGTTCACGTCACTGATACTGGAACCAAGAGAGATCGCGTGCCTCCTGATATGATGCTCTGAGAAGGACACGACTTCCCTTCCTTGATATTCTTGCCAAAAATGCATAACCTGGATTTAAATCACAAGGAATCATCACATAAACCCAAATTAAGAACATTCTAGAAGATAACTGGCCAGTACTTTTCAAAAGTGAAAAGGTCATGAGAGACAAATTAAAACTGAAGAATTATTCCAGATGAAAGGAGACCAAGGAGACACGACAACTGAATGCAATGTGTCTTCCTGGACTGGATCCTGGGCCTAAAAAAGGGCATTAGTGGAAAAACTGGCAAAATTTTGAATTAAGTCTACAGATTAGATAATAGTATTGTATCAATGTTAATTTCCTAGTTCTGCTCATTGTATTCTAGGTTGTATAAAATGTCAACATTTAGGCGAATCTGGGTGAAGGGTGTATGGAAACTCTCTGTATTATTTTTGCAAATTTTTTCTTAAATTCTAAATTTATTCAAAATGAAGAGTTAAAAATAAATAAAAGTTTAAGTGAATTAAAGGATCTCAATTTAGCAATTTTAAGAATGGGGGGAGAAGATCCTTGTTCTGCAAAACCCCTATTCCCCAGTCTCAGAGAAAGAGAATTTTGGTAACTGTTGAAAACATAATAGAACTATCAAAAATACATGGAACCAGGTACATAAATAATGAAGTCATGAGAGGTTTTTTTCCTGTAATTGTGTAAAATCTGAAAATTTTGCATCAAGTTGGACAATATGAGCTTTGAAGCTAGCAGAGATGGTATGAAGTAAGCCAGAGTGGCTCTCTCTTTTCCCACAGAGCAAAACAAAGCCAGCCAGCACCACCACCTGGAAGCCAGGGGCCTCTGGCTGAGCTTCCCTTCACTCTGTCTCCTCCTCCATGAAGTGGATCCATCTTAGCGCCTGTACTCAGGGGTGTGGAAGGGCAGTGCAAACTATGTGTCACTGTCCTCCTGCAGAGCAGGGCACAGCAATGCTGCTGCCGCACTGGGGAACATCCTGGCCACCGTGCTGCAGTTTGCTTGGTTGGAGGGGACAGCGGCCTAAGGAACCAGTCTCACTCTGGGACAGCCATATTTGAAGTCTCTGGCCTCAGTCTCCATGCCTCCCTCTGGGGTTTCTTCACCTCACTGAGCAAGGCCTGGGATGGGCAAGGGTCCTCTGCAAGGGATGAGACAAGCCCTGCACTCACCAGCACAGTCATGTCACGTGGGACTTTGAGCCGCCAGCTCCCTGCTGCCTCCCAGTCCACCTCCACTTTCTCATCAGCATGCTCCCTGCCGCCACGCTACAGTGCTAGAGATGCGATGTGAATTTTACATCACTAACCTGGTGCCACATGTGGTAAAGGCAGGCTGGCGACAGGCGGGCGCCTGGGTCTGGCAGGAGACAAGGAGACTGGCAGGCTGGGGCCCCACTGAGCTCTTTTTCATGGATACTGGGATGGAAGCCTGCCAGGGTGCCCCCATTCCACCCCAGGCCCCAGCCATGGAGAGATCTCATTCATTCCCCATCCACTGTACCCATACCTGCTGCCACCAGCTCATTCCCAACCCCCAGAGCACAAAAAAAATTGCTTTTCACTTTTGAGAAGGGCTGAGAAGCCTGCAGTTCCTCCAGGCCCTGCACTGCCTGGTTCACAGGCAGCAGCCAGGCAGGCGGCATTTGTTGGTGTGTGCCCATCAAAGTCACTCTCTGATCTGCCCATTCTCTCTCTTAGTCCTGGCTCCTATTCAACAGCCTGTTCTCTGAGGGCAAATGGAGAGTGGCAAGGCGGCTCCCCAGCCTCTGGGTGCTGCTCTCCCTCTTCCCAACAGCTAAGTCGACAAAGGGTTATGGAGCCCCTATTATCTGTCAAGAAAGCCACAACTGTCAAGAGCCGTCTGCAGAAGGCTTCAAAATCAGACAAATCAGGATGCAAGCTCTGGCCCTAGAGCTTGCTAGCTGTGCATCCTGGTCTGAGTCATTACCTTCCTGATTTCAATTACTCACTTGTACAATAGAGAAAATGACATGCACCTTGCAGGGTTGTTTTGAGGCTCAAACGAGATGATATCTACAAATCACCTAGTGCAGGATGTGGCACACACTGGACAGCCAGTAAATGTTTAGTTCCAACCTCCTTAATAACATAATTATTGTTCATTGAGCATACCAGCTTCTGATGTGGGCACTTTATCTACATCGTCTCATGTAATCTCATCATAAACCTGTCAGGTAGCAATCTTCATTCCCTTACAGAGGTCAAGTAACTTGCTCAAGGTCATACAGGCAGGAAATGGCAGAGCCAGGACTCAATCCTCCTGATCCCAAACACCAGGCTTTCTGGTCTTCACAGCATGGGATCCCTCCTTTGTCACACGTCAGGACTGGGCTGACACCAACAACAATTGGGGCAATTGGGAGGCACCAGATCCTGGGCCAGAAGAAGGTGCAAGAAGGAAGCCCAGTCCAGGATCCCAGCAACAGACCCCATGATGGAAGGGAAGGAGCACCACAGCTCAAAGTACAATCATACAAACTGATGGAGCCTCATACCAGCTTGCGGGAGGTGGTGCCGGCAGAGAGTCCACCTTGGTAACTGAGCACAGCTGGGGAACCTGGGTCAGACGACACTCAGCACTGTATGGTCGGTATGAGGGAGGTATGCTGGTCAGATTACCTTGCTATTCAAAGCATGGTTCCAGGACCAGCAGCATCACCTGGGAGCTTGTTAGAAATGCAGAACCTCAGGCCCTCTCAGGCTTTCTGAATCAGACTCTGATGCTTAACAATATTCACAGGTGTTTCTTCTGCACATTAAAGTTTGAGAAGCACTGGGTCAGAAGGTAGCTGGTCCTGAGCCACCAAACTGGGGAAAGCATAGAGCAGCGGTTCTCAATCGTGGCTGGATAGCAAATCACCTGGGGAGGTTTTAAAAACCCCAATGCCAGGGCCAACCCCAGATCACTTGAATCAGAATCTGGGGGAAGAATGAAGTTATCAGTGTTTTAAGACTCCCCAGGTAGGCATGAGAGTGTGGCTGTTAAGAGGAAGAAATCGCGAGTCAGGTTCAAATTCTAACTCCATGTCACCTTGGGCACATCACCTCATTTCTCCGAGCCTCAGAGTCCTCAACTGGATGGCACGACATCCAGCCCATGCGGTTATTTGTGAAGCTCTGTGACCCAGGAACCATGAATACCCTCGCAAACTATAAAGTGCTATAATGGTGGTACCTACTCTTTTTGCTTTTCATGTCTCATTTCCTCTGCAGCTCAAAAACCAAAGGAAGTGAGGCCTCATTTCTTTTGGCTTTGTCTTTTAATTTAACCCTAATTCCTCCTCACAAAGTCCCTAGAAGGCACAGGAGAAAAACATCCACCAGATTTGCCTCACTTAGTGCCTACTGAATCCCCTGCCCACCCTGGTTCTTCTCATCTCCCTCCCAGCACCATGGTATGTGACACACTGGAGGAAGAGGAGAAAGAGCAACCAGGTCTGAGCTCCCAGGCCTTACAGTCTGACAAACCAGTCAGCACTTGCAGCTCCAAAGTCTTGTCCAGGATGCACACAGACGTACTCATCATGTGGGCTGGGGTCAAGAGCGCTACTTCGATCTACATGGAGTCTCTTCCTTTTGGCCAGATCAGGATGGGTCAACTGCAAACTAAGACAAGAGGGACTGCTAGAAAGAACAGGGACATGGAGAAGACGTGTGTTCAAGTGTGAGCCTTCGGGTGAGGGAGGATCAGGTCCAGAATGCTTTGCTTAACCCCAGCTCTGCTCTGACTTACCTATGCCATTAGATTAATTGTTTAATCACTCTTCCAGGTTCCCACCTCTCCTCCTGATGTCATGCTACAAATCTCTATTAACCGTTGGAATATTGTTGGAAATTTATGAATAGTCCATCCAACGTCAATTAATAAAGAATGCCTTCTATTTAGAGATATTTGATCATACTTAAAGCACTTGACAGATGGTGAACAAAGTATTATTATCCTCATTTTATGAATTCAAAAACTGAGATTTGGGTCCATTGATAAAATTGCCCAAGATCTTAAAGTTTTATGTGACAGGCAGTGTCAAGAAAAAAATCCAGGATTTCTGGCTCCTAGGCCAGTGCTCTCCCACACTGCTCACTACAGCTGAATTCCATTGAATGTATCCGTGAGAAACATATTTCCATTTCTACCTCCCTAGAAAAAAGAAATGGTGGCCGGTGTGCCATGTCCAGTTGTGACTGGTCCTTTTTCTAGAATTGAAGGAAGAGTTCAGTTTCCAAATAAAGTCGCAGCTAGAAAGAAAGTTTGCAAAATGTGGATTTCATATTAAAGAGTCTTTCTGATTAGAGGGGAGTGGGAAAAATGCCAAGGCAAATGTAATGGGAGACAGCTGGAGATGCAGGTGTGCAGCCTTATAAATTACTCAGCAACTCTCCCCAGGAGCCCCCCAAGACCTACAGCTCAACGGGAATACGGGTGCTCCATTCCACCCAAGTAATTCACAGGCCTGAGAGGAGGATCATGGCCAGGCCCTCCAGCTCCCCTCACGACAGGACCTAATGGGCTTTATTCCAAAGGCCAAGAGTGGTAGGCACCTTTAGGGAGTCTGCCCAGGTCACAACGAGCCTCTTTCTCTGAGAACTGCCTCCCACCCCTCAGGTGGAGCCAGCAGTCATTTCTGTACCTTCACACACATATATCCACCCAGCCACAGTTGATTGGACCAGGGCGGTCATCTGAACCAAGCCAGCCCCATCAAATTCTCTCTCTCCCTGGAGTCTGAAATTAGGACAGACTCCAGGCAGAGGCATCTGTCTGTCTAAGCTGGGTTACTTGAATGGAGGGGAGGAAAACTCAGGAGCCATGAGGCTCCAGAGTTTGACCCCCTGCACATGGAGAAGCAGACAAAGTCATATATACATCCTGAAGAGGCCTTGGTCTACAATTAATGTTTTTTTGAGAGGGGCGCAAAGGAAGAGCATGAAGGAAGGGTCTGGATTCCTCACAGCTTCAGAGCTCCTAGTCGCAACTCTTAAAAGGCCCAAGTGTCCTTGGATTCTGTAAGATGCTCCAGCATCCCAATATGCTCTTTTTCTTCTTTTTCTTCTCTTTCTTTTCCACCCCCCCACCCCACCCCCAAGCCCACTGGCTGTAGTTGGTTTCTGTTATTAACAACCCAAAGAATCTTGGATAGGACTCCAGATAAGAAAAATTACCCACCATTTGATGACCGTTTGATACAGCCACGTGCTACCAAAGAACTCGCTCCTGCCACCTCCAAAGGCCCAACGAATGGAATTTAGAAAAGCATCTGAGACAACCTGAGACCCAGCAGAAGCTTCATGAAGTGATTTAAGGCTCACAGAACATGATAAATAATTAAAATGGATTTTTAAAAATAAAATAAAATCAGGTCCGATTAGGGTTTAAAATGACATCTGGCTAGCTGCTCCTGAGGAAGCGCCTGCAAACTTCTCTCTAAATTATTTGTGATGCAGAAAAAAGACAAAAATTCACAACAACATCAAAAATGAAGACCAGCCAACAATCTACTACCAGAATCTAGAAGGAATTCCTTTTACCTAAGTAAAGCTACTGAAGCTGAGCTACACTGAGACATACAATCTGTGCTTCACCTTGTAAAACACAGTAGCCACATCCACCTGAAAAGTGATAGGAAGACTTTGTCTTTCTCCTACTTTTTTCCCCCAGCTCAGAGACCCAAGACCAAACCAAACAAAAACCTGGCTCTCTACTATGGGTGCTACTCTTTGGATGAGCCAGAAAACTGTTCTGTCTCCCCTAATCTATCCACGTCCATTCCCAGAATGCAATTCCTGGGAAACCGTGGAGCAGGAAGTAGAAGAGGACCAGCAATTGCACATCACATTTTGGAAGTTTTTTTCCCACACATGATGCTTCACAGGCAGGACAAAAGTAGTTTGTGCTGGAAAGCAAGATTTTCACATACTCCATCAGTTCTGAATGTTGGAGAACGGGCAGAAGAAGTAGAAGGAGATCCCACATCAGTTCAGCAGGACCACACAAGATGAATCTCAGCAGTTCCCAGAAATTTGAGATGCTGTGCTTCTCAACTGGCCCCCCAGCTACAGACCTAAAGAATAGGTAAAACAAAAAAAAAAGTGGGGGGGGGGTGGCTGGCCCAGTGGATGAGTGGTTAAGTTCGCGCACTCTGCTTCAGTGGCCCAGGGTTTCACCACTTCAGATCCTGGGTGCAGACATGGCACCACTCATCAAGCCATGCTGAGGCAGCATCCCACATGCCACAACTAGAAGGACCCACAGCCAAAAAATACACAACTATTTACTGGGGGGCTTTGGGAGAAAAAGGAAAAAATTAAATCTTTAAAAAAAAAAAAAAAACGATAGGGCAGTGAGTATAGCCAAGGACATTCCACACTCCTCCCTGTTAGCAAGAATCAAGTCTTCACAGAGTTCTACTTGCTTAAAGGTAAATAAAGTGAGAGTGCGGGGTCTTCGTGGGGTCTACAGAAAAACATGCCATGTATGGGAAAGAGTATCACCTAGAAGACTAAGAAAAAGAGCATACCTCTGAAGATGATTTGCTATAGAAACCAGAAGAAAATTTTAGGAAATTGGCATCTATAATATGAAAAGCATAATGTGGCCCTGTGACATTGAAACTGAAAACTATATGGGAAAACAAGGTGAGATAAATTGATACCAGGATAAGCTTCAAAGACTGCCACCAGAGATGACATTTTAGGTTCTTATAAAAATGTAAGGTAGGCAGGGCTCCTTTGTTTCTGCTAAGCCTAATTGTGATTCTTTTAAAATAAATAATGAGGGGGCTGGCCCTGTGGCCAAGTGGTTAAGTATGTGCACTCCGCTTCAGCAGCCGGGGATTTCACCGGTTCGGATCCTGGGCACAGACATGGCACCACTCATCAAGCCATGCTGACATGGCATGCCACATGCCACAGCTAGAAGGACCCACAACTAAAAAAAAATATACAACTATGTACTGGGGGGCTTTGAGAGAAAAAG
This sequence comes from Equus asinus, assembly GCF_041296235.1. Classification (NCBI taxonomy): domain Eukaryota; kingdom Metazoa; phylum Chordata; class Mammalia; order Perissodactyla; family Equidae; genus Equus; species Equus asinus. The sequence continues at coordinate 51,567,548 of NC_091809.1, forward strand.
GAAAAGTAAAATCTTAAAATAAATGAGACAGAACTTTTAGAACAAAAGAGACAGCAGCTAGTTAAAATGTTGAGTGGAGTTTTAAAAAATAGTTCATCCAAAACAATATTAAACAATATTCAATTATTATCCACCCAAGTTTCAGCCCCTTGTTTGTGAGAGTTCTCTTCTTGTATCAAGTGTCTTGAGCAAATCAGAACACCACATATCCACTGGAGAAAGATGGTATTCTGAAACTTTTTGTTTTGGCAGAAATTATGGGAGTGTTAAAATCCAAGAATAACTTTATTCCCTCATTTGAGATAGTTTCACTGTTCACGTTACTCTCTTTTTTAGCAGCAACAATAAATAATTAAGAAAGCAAAATCAAGGGCAGTTCTCACAGAAATTTTGCAAGAATTCTGTGAAAATCTTTTAGAAAAGATACACGGTGATTTTAGAACATGTCAATAGAGTAACTTCACCTGCTGTAAAAATATACCCAACATTTGTATATTGGATGAAATATAATAAAAACAGCACAAGACAAATGTTCCCAGTTGCCAAGAGTGTCTCCCAACCCTTGGGCACCCAGGCTAACAAAAGTTCTGCCATCTTCATCATGCCTCCGAGGTTGTCCTTGTCATTTCCTGGCACTCAGCTGGAACGGGGGAAAAGAGCATGGAGGAGAGCTCATTGAATGCTCTTTATGGGGACGTCCTATAAGTCACACACATCACTTGGATTCACATTCCATCAACTAGAACTCAGTTGCATGGTAAACATCAGAGGGGTTCAGGCATATAAAGGAGAATTTGACCAATGGTCTCCAAGAGCAGATGGAAAGGAAGCTGGTTTTCATAAGAAAAATATTTCCGAGAAAACAAAATTATTAAACAATCATTAAAAGCCACATACAGAAAGCAGCAAATGAGTGAACTTGGCATGGCAGAAAATCAAGTAAGTATTATGGATGGCAAACTTAAGAAACGCTTTCAAAATGCAGAGAAATAGAACAAACAATTGAAACTATCATATTTCACTGATTCTAAGACATTCCTTTTTCCACAGGTTAACACCTTGGAAATCAGGTTAAGTCTTACTATCAGTGGCATCTTATAATCATTGTGGTCCAGGGAGCATTCATGGTGAGGTTTTCAAGTGCCAGGCATGGCGCAACTTGGTGTCAGCTGTTCCTGTTGTAGGCACTTTAACTGAGTTATGTACATTGTTGTGATTACATGTGCGTTTAATTGCCCTTTAAAATGTCTTTTAAAAGATTACACTATGATTTGGCATTGAAACAAGAAGTTATTGTGTATGCAGAAAGGCGTGGGATTAGAGCAACTGGATGTAATTTGATATTACCAAAGCAAATATCTGTTATTGGAGCAATGACTGCAATTCTTTTTTTAAAAAAAAGAAAAACCAAGTTCTTTACAGGATCTGAAAAGAGGAAAAGAAGTTATCCTTAAGTAGAAGCTATGTTATATTTCCTCACTGAGATTGCCTGTCACATGCCAAACAATGCAATTGAAGGCAGGAGAAACTGCCAAATCTCTCAAAAGAGATGAAATAGTTCAAACAAGAAAGAGGCTGGTATGATCAACTTACCAATTTCACAGGACTGTAATTACGGCATTATGTCATAGTTTAATTGGCAGCATTTTTTCTTCCTTAGTTGTACATAAAATAATAGTGCTTCTTACAATCAGTACTATCTTAGATTCAATAAAATACAGTAATTAAAAAAGAAGATGATAGCTATGGAAGACCAGGAATAGAGATTCAGCCTAAGAATTATGTTTCTGAAGAAGAATCCAGAGCAATCAAAGGAGAAGCAATCCTTGAAGATATAATTAAAGAAAACTTTCCAAAAAGGCATGGGGAGAGGGGAACCTAAGAGGAATGAAATGGATAAACCAGGTTCTAGGTAAAAGTGACTAAGAGAGTGTCAGAAATAGCTTGACAAGTTTTTAAATTATAAACAAATAAGAAAATCTTTTTTATATACATCCAGACCAAAAAAAAAAAAAAATGAGAGAGAATAAAGGAATAAAAACCATGCCGATGTTCTTCTCTTCCACAACCATAGAGCAATGTCTGCAGAGTTTTGACTTGCAAAGCATTTAGATGCAAGTACATCACTCACAGAGTTTTAGTTTTTGAGAGGAGACAACAAAAAGACATTCATAATAGCTCAAAATGTCTGCTACTCACATATTCTTTAAATCACTTCAAAATATATTCCAGCTGCCCAAGTGATGACTAAAATTAGGAGCTCAAGAATGGAAAAAACAAAACATAAAAGGACTGACAGTGAGCACTGAAGCCAATTAAACATGGAGATAAGTCTAAAATAATTGTTTAAATGCAGTTACAAGATGGCATATGTGTCAAAAATACTCTAAACCCAGGAAACATACAACATCAAAAAATAATTTAATAATAACCCAGATTCCAAATCCATATTTTTTTTCCTTTTTCTCCCCAAAGCACCCCCAGTACATAGTTGTATATTTTTAGTTGTGGGTCCTTCTAGTTGTGGCATGTGGGACGGCGCCTCAGCGTGCTTGATGAGCACTGCCATGTCCGTGCCCAGGATCCAAACCGGCAAAACCCTGAGCCGCGGAAGCAGAGCACGCGGGAACTTAACCACTCGGCCATGGGGCTGGCCCCCCAAATCCATATTTAACTAATAAACTTTTAGGTAAGAAGGGGGAGCAGAGGGAAATAAAAGTATACAAAGTCTTCATCCTCCACAGTTGTGAGCCTAAAATACCAGTTGGTGTTCACATACTTTCTTATAAACACATTACATATGAGAGTAAGGGGCAGTCCTTAAAAAGATAAAGAGAACTTCACCCCTGTCTCAAGGTGTTTAGTCTGGAGACCTCTAGCCAACACACAAGATAGATTTTAACGTTACGAGAAAAAAACAAACAAATGTTGAATTCCTCGATGAAGCCGTGGAGAGCCAGTCTTCAAATGATTTTAGACCTTACTGCCTCAGTTTTTTCTATTCCTCCTGGTAAAAGATTCCTAAAATCTGGCATGAAAGGCTGCAGAGTTCTTGTTTATGGATCTTGTTCACACGGGCCCTCTGTACCTGAGGACAGCATCTCATGCACACACACACACAGGCACACACACACACACAGTGTCAGTGCAAGTCATGACAGTCCTCAGGCTGGACTGGCCTTGTTCAATAGCATCACTGGTGTCATCAAGAAAGACAGACACAAAAATTCCGACCCCCTGGGGGGGGTCTCCACAGGAACTACTGTTACACACACAGCACTTAGGCCTGAAGTCAGTACATATATCAGGTGTTTGCCAGTCACTATTTAATTTAATGCTCACGACAGCCATCCAAATAGATGCCATTTTTCCAATTTTACAAGTGAAAAAAACTGAGGTTCAGAAAGATTGTTTTCCAGAATTACACAGCCAGTAAGCAGGTGGCACAGAGGCATCTCCAAGCCAGATATTTCTGGCTCCAAAGTTCAGCACATCACATCACACCATTTCCCTAATTCAAAGAGAGAAGGTAGAAGGAAAGGGAGCGAGGAGATTAATTTTACAATTTATTAAAGTGTTCGCACAGGCGCTTCCTCTTGTACAAAACAGTAAGAATGATCATGATGATGAAGATGATGCGATGCACTGAGCTCGGACCTGCTTGATCCTCGCTAAAACACTCACAGCGTGAGTATGGGGCTGCTTTTCTCTGACATACATGGTTCTGAGACATTCCCAGGGAGTGCTCCCGCCTCTACGGTTTGGTTAGCAAGCACCAATTACTGCACCTTCAGTCCTCTCAATCTCTTGAGTATTCCGGGCTAACCCTTGTCCTACCGGCAGGAAGACTAGATTGTCATTGGTTTACCTGAAAGAGTTCAAGTTCTAACGCACTGTTCCTACCAGGGCTTTGAGAAGGGCACGACACCTAAGACAAAAGAATGCATCTCTAATAGTCAAATTTTAGACACATACAAGGGAGTTATTTTCAATCCCCTCCCCACTTCCACCAAAAAAAAAAAATTCTTCACATCGCACCACATTGAGACAGTGGTTCCTCATCTGTGTGCCGAGGGCTTGGCTCATCTTGGTGTTACCTAACTCAATGTCTTGCTCCCCCACAAATCACGCGTAAACACCAAACCAGGGCGTAAAACGCCCTGGAGATTGACCCAAGGCCAGCTCCCAGGCCAGCCGTTCCCTGGGAGGCATCGAGCCGCTGCTCGGAGCACCCAGTCTGTCTCCGTACTCAGCGGTCCCTCCTCTCTGGGGTCCGCCCGGCCAGCCTCGGCGCCCGCGGGAGGGTCCCCGAGCCGCCTCCGTCCCCGCCCCGGGAGGCGCCGCGGCGGCGGGCGGGCCGCTGCTGCCGCCTCTTGGCCGCCTGGCTCCCAGCCGCACTCAGGTCCCCCACCCCAACCTCCTACCCCGCCCCAAAAACCCTCCCCAGACGTCCCGGGGCTGGGAGGGTGATGACCCTCCCCACGGGGACTTCCAACAGATGGAAGCGTCTTCCTTTCGGGTCACTCCCGGTGCGCGCCCCGGAAGGGATGTGGGGATGAGTGCGGCCAGCACCGACCTCCTCCAGGGTTCTGCGGAGCAGGTGCCCGCGCCCCTTCCCGGCTTGGAGATCCAGAAAACGCCCCAGTTCCCCGGGGCCACTCCATGACCCCCTAGGCACACCGGTTAACAACCAGGAGCCCCAAATGTGGGCCAGCCGGGCTGCCTAAAGGAATACAGGTTACAGCAGAGGTTTTTAAACTCAGATTCCTATGTCAAACCCATTGAATTAGAATCTCCAGGGCAGAGGACAAGAAACTATTTTTGCAAAGTTCCCAAGGCCATCCTGAAGGTCAGGCAGGCTGGGAACCCACTAAATCAGAAAATCTACATGACTTTTTCCTGTCACCCGTGTGCACACACAAACACACACTGCTGAATCTGTGAAAAGATAAACACCCAACCCCAGGTCCAGTGCCTGGAAAGAGAAAGATTTCACTGAGAGCTGGTCACCTAGCCCAGGGGTAGTTTTCCAGCCTTCTCTGTTCACTGTGCCCTCAGTGGCTCAGTAACTTTTTTCACAGTCCCCCCTAGGCCAAAAGCAGTCCCTAAGGGTTCTGTTAAATAGTTAGGCTCAAACAATGTAATTAAGTATTTATGTCCTAACTGAGTATCCATTAGAAAAAACAATAGATATAAATTGCAGGGGGGCGGGGGGGGGGGGGGGGATATTTTTATTCCATCCTTAAATAACCACAACTACTTGCTAATGGGATGTGTGTGCCAGTTGGGCACTGCACAGCGTCTCAAACCTTGGAATCAGATTAGACCCTGCCACCTTCATTTCCTGTTCTATATTGATTTCCCCATGGAAATCATGGCTTTTTATCACAGCAACCACGGAAAAGCCAGCTTCCCAAAGATGTGATGTCATCAAACAGAGAGTAGGGCTACTTAATAGTGAAACTGCAAACTATCCTGAGCTGGTTAGTAGTTTGCATGGAGTCCTACAGACGTCAAGGGTCACCTTAAACATTTCACATGTCCCACGGAGGCCCTGTGAGTTCACTGCAGCGCCCCAGGACACATGCGTGGACCTAGCTCCCCGCTCGCCTCTCTGTCTCATCGCTCACCACGCCCCCCAGGGTTCACGGTGCGCCAGCTACAAGGACCTTCTTTCTTCTCTTGCCTGTGCCGGGTGCTTTCCCTCCTCAGCACATTTCATCCTTGCTGTTTTCTCTGCCTTAAATGCTCTTCCTTCCCCAGGTCCTGGCAAGGGGGACTCCTTCTCAGCCTGCAGGTCTCAGTTCAAATGTTCCTGCACTCTCTGAAGGCTTCTGGGGCCTCCCACCAAATTGCTCTCCGCTATGTCAGCCTGTTTCCTTGTCTTTGTAGCTCTTATCGCTACCTGAAGTTATCCTGTGTATTTATTTATTGGCTTACTTACTTATTGTCTAGCTTCCCCATCAGAATGTGAGCTTTATGAGAACAGGGAATTTTGTTCATTACTGTTTCCCCAGCATCTAGAACCATGCTTAGCAGTAAGTAGACAATCACCAGTTGTTTAACAAATGAATGCAGCCACTACACCCAGCCCAGAGAGATAAAGCTATGAAGAATGTGCTTCATGGTGTTAGTCCCTTTGATCTTCACAACAGCTGTTAAAATATAGATATGATTAACCCTGCTTTATAGATGAGGAAGTCAAGGTTCGGAGAAGTTAAGCATTCCAGGCTGCACAGCTAAAGCGGTGGAGCTAAGATTCAAATTCAGGTCTAGCTGACTCCAAGGCTTCTTTTCATAAAGCCACATTGCCTCCCATGGACTTCCGTTATCTGCCCAGAGAAGCTGAGGCCGGTGGCAAAGTCAGGCAGTGGATCCTGGGGGCTAATCCCCAGAGTCCTTAGAAGAGAAACTGGCCCAGGTTGGAATTCCCCCCTAGAGCCCCCAGCCTACCTCCAGTAGAGACCAGCAGAGGTGCCCCTCCCTGGGGAGGTCTTGCCTCTCTGGGTCCTCCGGCCAGTGGCTGGCACAGGGAGGTCTCCTGCAGCCGTATCTTCTGGCCTGGCCCATGTTCCGCTGTAAACCTAATGGCACGTGTAACTGGTGGCTGCCTCTAACTGCCAAGATCCTGTTGATCATCCTGACAGGGAGGGGGCTAACACAGACACTGCAATCGAGGATTGATGAGCACCCACCATGCCCTCTTCACTGGGTACTAAGGGGGCCCACATTTTAGGCCACCCCTGAGTGAGGCAAAGATTGTCAGGGCACACTCACCTGTAGTCCCCAGGAAATTTTAGGTTGCCATGACTCCCTGGGAGGAACTGTCAGAGGACACACAGGTCAGATGTTGGGTGGCTGGACACTGAATTTGAGGCCCTTGTACAAAGGAGAGGAGATTAAAATTTGGTCTGTAAAGTCAAGAGACCGTGCTTTGTCATTTCCCTCTTCACATGGCTTGCTTTACCACCTTACTATTAAGCTGGGTGGGTCAGGCAGGAAAACAACCCTCTCCTCACCTTTCTACTCCCTTTGCCTGGCCCAGCTGACTCCTGCTTATTGTCTAAGACTCAATTGACTTGGTTCCTCCCCCAGGAAGCCTGCCCTAGCCCCTGAGCCTGGGCCAGGTACCTCTCCTCTAGGCTCAAAATACCCCACGTATAACTGGATCCTGGTGCTCAACACACTGCATTGTAATTACATGTGTCCCCACCAGAGTGGGAGCTGTTCTGAGATGGGAACTGTGACTTATTCACTATCTTATCTCCCACCCTTAGTACCATGCCTGGCACATAGTAGGAGTTTAGCAAATGTTTGTGATGAATGAGTTACTGAATTACCAGACCATGTGTTTGAGTGTGGTTGGGAACACAGAATCACCATAGTTCTAGTCTCTGTGTAGCCGGTATTCATAGGATCCTGGAAAAGACCTTAGAGGTCATCTAAGCCAGCGCACAGCTGCCTGCAACCTGAGGTCCTTGCACTGGAAGGGTGGCCTGCTAAAACCACAAACCCGAAGAGAATGCCACCCTGGGAAAGGCTTGGCCACAGGCTACTGTCCTTTCTTAAGGCTGTGAGCCTGCATCACTGACTGTTTAGAACAAACTCTCCATGACTCAACTTCATTATCTCCTACGCTGAGTCGGAGCCTCCCTGGGAGCTGCATTAGGTCACTGTGATTGCTCCTTCTTGGGTTTGTGACATTACCTCCACACACAGCAGCAACCCCCGCTTCCTTTACAGCAAAAATAGCTTGCCAGGAAAATTGTCAGAAAAGCGATTAACATGGACTGGGTAACAAGAAAGTAGCAACACGTAAGAACAAAGGAGACAAGTCTTCATAGCAAAGTTTACAATTGGCTGCCCTGGAAGCCAGCGGCTGGGGACCTAGGGATCCAGGCTTTAGTCATCAGGCTCTGCCGCTGATGCTTTATCTCAGAAGAGCAGAGCGCCTCCTTTCATCATGAGCCGGAAGCTTGGCTGGTGTGGGAGCCTGCAGGGACCTCCTGAAGCTGGTGATGAGAGAAACAGGCGGCAGCTCAGGAGAAAGGCAGACAGTCTCCCCACCCGCCGCCTATGGAGAAACAGCTGCTTCTCTGCAGCAGAACTCGGAGCTGCTCAAGAGAGAACAAACATTTAGGAAACATGAGGTGACCAACTGTCTGCTGATGGGCAAGGTCATGGGGAGAAATGAGAGAGAGACAGAGAGAGAGAGAAACAAGGAGGGAGGAAGAGACAGAGACACAAACTGAGAAACAGAAGTTGAGAACATAAAAAAGAATTTTTTAAAAGAATGAGTTTTTACAATCAATGAGTTGTGTGAGCATGAGGGGCTCACGTGGGAGTTGGGAGGGGATTATGAAAGTATAACCAGAATATTCTAGACCTCATCACTGGTAACTACAAAGCCAGATCACATTTATTTTCAACTCCCAAGTTGTGATCACCTGAGATTTAGGTTCCAAGCCCCCACTGACCAACCCATCAGCATGTCCTGCAGCTGGCTCTGTGAGATGCTGTGCCTGCCTCACAGCAACTTAAGAACAAGCCCCTGAAGTGGAGGTCCTTCCACTCTGGCCTCCCCATCAGGCCTCCACCATGGTGCCCATGAGCTCACTGCTCTGCAAGGCACCACCATGACTGCCATTCTGGCCACCAGGGAAAGGACCCTGCTCTGAGCCCGTCTTCTCAGTCCTTACTTTGGGATCCACCCTTCTCCAAGACCACACAGCATGCCTGGAACCACCTACATTTATCATGAATTTCTGGGAGGATTGGAGGAATGAAGGGACCTACATAGGTCCCAGTGCAGCCACATGCCCACCCACCTTCACGGGGCCAGGTGTCACTCATCTCCCACCACTAGAAACATGCCAGGCACCTCCATGCTCTGGGTTCTGAGTCTGAGAGATGTTGCCCCACCCCAGTCTAAGGCCTACCTCCCAAAACCAATACATGCCCTGGATTGCCCCTTTTTACATCCCTTCCCTTCTGGTGTACACCAGTGCTACCCACCCTGTAGTCCAGATGGGCTCAAGAAAGGCCATCTCACCATGGCATACAACGGTACATTTCCCAAAACCTGGCTGATTCTATTCTTAAGTAACCTCGTGTGGGGGATGTCAAAAGCTCAGTTCAGGTTCTTTCTAGTTTCTTTTCAACAAGGGTCAAAATTAGGTGGACCAGTCCCACTGAAGTTCCCGTTCACATGTAGATGCCAGTGGATTCTCTTCTCAAAACTATCAATTGAAAGTTTGCGCTCTTTGGCTTCAGAAAGAGAGTCTACATGTTCTGGCTCTGCCATTCTCTCTAGCCCACCTCTAGTCACCTTGTCATATTCAGTTTTTCCTTTGTCTCATCTACCTCCGAGCCTTTGCACAGCTGTGTCTTCTGCCTGGCATGTCCTTCTTTGCAATACCTACTCATCTTCAAAACTCAGTCCAAACACTACCGCTTCTGGGGAATGTTCCCTGCCTTAAAACATCTAACCTGGATGTCCCTGCTCTGTGCTCCCACTCCCATGCCTGCCTGACTCGTAGGAGGTACTCAAAAACGCTTCTTGCGTGGAAGAGTGATTGAAAGAGGTCACCAGGAATAAATTCCCTGGGGGCTACAATGGGGACTCTCATTGGTCACCAAAATCTGTCTTCTTCTGTTATAGGAATAGAGCTGTGGCTGGGCACTGGCTACCAGGAAGGGATATTTCCCAATGCCCCTTGCTTCCGTGGGACTAAGTTCTCACCATTGGAAAATGAGCAAAAGTAATGTGTTTCACTTAAAAATACCTCCATGTGCTCCTCCGTGTTCTTTCTGGAACCCAGAAGTGCCTGCATCCCAGCTTTAGTCAGCAGTTCTGACAAATGACCTTGGGGATGATGCTGGGTTCTGGAAAGCCCTTGTGGAACAAATGAGCTCATCTACTCAACCAAAGACTATTAAATGAGAGAGAAATAAACCTCAATGTTCTTTAAGCCACTGTATTCCTGGGTGTTTTTCTTACAATGGTTTTGTCTTTTATCCTAACAAGATATTATTTCACCCAATCATAACAAGAGCAGGCAATTTCCTGGCATGAGTCACATCTGGTTTCAGCTCACAATAGTGATAATACTCTCTAAGGATCAACTTTGTATAATGTGGTGGTTAGGAGCACGTACTGAGCATTCTAGCGAATAACAAGGTGCCTCCCCAGCACCATCTATGTGAAGTGACAAGTACGGCCTCTCTCTTTTTTCCAGCAGGTTATCTACCTGTTTCCTCCTTCATTTTGTCTCACCCTTTTCCTGCTCTTTGAGACACAATGGAGGATCCAACAGGAACCAACCACACTCAGTGGCAGCACTAACCAGCCAAGTGGTCTTGAGCAAGTCACATGCCTTCTCAGGGCACCTTTCTTTCCCTCCTTCTTGAAGATGGAGGGCTGGACTTGATCAGTGCTTCCCAACCCTGGCTGTTCATCAGAATCACCCAGGGAGCTTTTAAAAATTGAAATGCTGAGTCCCATGCCAGACCAATTAAAACCAAATTTCTGCTGGTAGAGACCTTCAAACTTGGAACTAAATCCAGTTTTCAGATTGACTTCATCACACCCTAAGGCTATCTTGGTCTGGTCACAGTCCGCCCCAACACAGTCTTCAGTGGACTTTGTATCGTAGTGACAGCCCAACACCTAGGACAGTAGTAAGTGTCACACAAAGTAGATGCTTATTTTTCCTTCTGAGAGGTTGTTGTCATTTTGGATAAATTCCATATTTCCTGCACTTGATTTTAGAATATGTGAATGGAACTTTCTCTAAGGAGGGGAAAAAAACTAAATTAAGTTGATTTTTAGTCCTATGAGGTCTCCAACAGATTGCTACAGCAGAAAGAACATAAGCTTTGGAGTCATTCAGACCTGGGTTTGAATCCCAGCTCTGCCCCTCCCTGCTGTGTGGCTTGGGCAAGTGACTCATTGGCCCCATCTCTAGCTGACAAGGCCGCTCTAACTACAAAGTGAAGAGCGTCTCCTGGAATAATGCAAATAGACAACCTGCAGCAGCCCTGGCTGAACCTCTAAGTCTAGTTTCCTTAGTTTACTGTAAAATGGGAATAATAATAGTTACAACACAGCTTTGATGCAAAAATATGAACAATGCATGTGAAGCAGTTAGTATAGCACCTAGCAGATAGAAAGCATTCAATAAATGTTAATTTTCTCCCACTTCCCCCGACAAGTCCTCTATATCCCCAAACCTATGCATTTGTGTCCCCTGAATGGGAGGGACTCCTATTCCATAGCCACGTGAGATCCTTGTGAGGACACCTGTAGATGCAAGGCCAACTGAGACGCAGGCGATGCTCAGTGTGGCCCCAGCAAGGCAGCCACTAAGAACAGGGCAAGTTTTGCATTGCACAACTACTGAGGGCTCCTTTCACTCTGTGATCATCACAGGTTTGTCTGGTTACTACAACAGCTTTCTGGAAGATGTCAGTGAAGTGTCTTGAGAAAGTGGTGCCTTTTTCTAAATTGGAAGAAATTTGCTCTATCAACCAGCAGCAGGGTGACATCCCCACTCCCTATCCCCTCTGGCCCAATGTCACATGGTCCCTCATCAGCCAACCAATCAACCTGCCCACAAGGTAACTCCTGATTATGCCTGTCTCAGGGACACATAAACCATTCTTTGTGTCCACCGACCACACAATGAGAATGGGAAACACAGCAGGACAAATGGAAAAGATGAATCCTACCAAGAGATGTCCTGAAGCTTCCATTCTGTGAGAGCTCCCAGCCCCCTGCAGTGCAGACCGAATCACCCAGCTCCCAGACAAGCTCCAACTCTCAACAGCTACATATGAGCTCCTGGACGGGATAGCACTATGGCATGCCACACCCACACGCCCTTCTAAAGAAACTGCCCACCCTCAGCCCCTGCTACAAAGACATCCCCAGGCAGTTCTGTTTTGTATCACACCCTCTCCTTTCAAATGTTTGCAACAGGAAGCAGACCCCCAAATGGCCAATCCACTGGCTGGCCAGAGACCTTGGATGTGGCCAAGCACCAAAAAAAGGGGGTGGTGGCAACAATTGGATTTCTATCTCAGGAAACAGAACTGGGAAATGCCAAGAAAAGAAGTCAGCTGGTGGCGAGAGCCAAGACTGAAATGTCACGAGGTGGAGAGAGTGGAGAAATGTCAGAGGGACTGCACTGAGCTATAGGTAAACAGTTATGAATAAGCAGAACCTATGATGTAGAGAAAAGACAAGAGTGGAATTCAGGACAGGGGAGCTGGTCAGCAGCAAGTAGAGAAGTCAGGCTGCCTTATGGGGGGAACTAGAGCAAAATCCAGGCCTTCTGCTCCAGTGTGACCTTAGGTCCAAAATGCAGCTCTGCAGACATCCTTTCTCCCGTTGCTCCACTGTCCTTGTGACTTCCTCCCCAACTTCCCTCGAACTGGTGTGAAGGAGTCTGTTCAACCGCAACTAAAAGAACTCAAATAAACCACTTCGCAAGTAGAGATGGACAGAGAAAATTATGCAAGGAGCCAATTAATAAGGAACCTACCTAAAAGAAGAATAGCTATTCTGGAGCTTCTGGAAACAGAACTAATTAACATATGTATAACCGTTTGAAATCTTTGGCTTGGGAAAATTATGAGAAACATGAAAATTGAAGCTGAGCTCTCTCTCTCTCTCTCATCAATCACCACTGCAAAATCAGTTCATTTTAGTCAGAAAGCCAGATGGAGGGCCTTGTCATCTACAGCTCTCCCACCCACATCTCAGTGGATCTTGAGCTGTAAAGAAATTCTCCTGCAAAGAGCTAGGGGGAGGAAAGCATCTTGAAACACATCCCAGTGGCCACTAGAGGGAGATGCTTCCCTGTGAAACATGTCACAGCCAGTTTCCCACCAGGGAGGATTCTTAGCGGAGACCAGATGTGAGGGGACCCATTCTCCTTCTTCCCCTTTCAGAAATGTGAAGAAGCAGCATCCTCTCAGGAACCAGACGGGCTCTGTCTCCGCCTTGGTCAAGACGAGACCGTGTTTTACAAAGTTCACGTGATAATCCAGAGTTCATGCAGAGCAAGGCAGCAGGAGTGGACCGGGAGGTGGAAAGAGGAAGCTAGGAGAAGAGGAGCATAATGCTGCCCTCAAACAGCTGAGAGGAAAAGGGGAGGGGGCTCACCCACTCAGTGCTGCTTCAGACAGCAGAATAGGACCCGTGGGTGAGAGCTACAGGGAGAAACTTAGACACTTGATGCAAGAAGGGCTCCTTGAAAACAGAGCCGACTGACCGTGGAGTAGGCTGCTGGGCAGGAAGCTAAAGGAGCTGACCTTGACACCTTCTGGGTGTGGTGCAGATGGACACCTGTACTGTGTGAGAGGTTGGTCTCGTGGTCTCCGAGGTTGCTTCCAACTCTGAAGTCTACAGGAGGGAGAGAAGTGACCTGCGTTCCCCTGCCCACTGGTGGCTCTTTGCCTGCCGTACTACCACACACCACCAGGGGGTGGGGCTGCTCTGAAAGAAGCTATACCACTGAGGTTTTCAGAGGCACAGCCTGGGAGCTAAGCGCCCACACTAGACTAAAAGTCTAGCTGTTATGCCAGGACAGCACAATGAGTCCAGCTCTGTTGTATCCCCACTGCTCCAAACACATTGCAAGGGCATGTAAAATATAAAAAGAGGAAACCAAAAAATATAGTATCTCCAATCACCAGCATAAGGCCTGTTTCCAGACCAAAGATTCAGGAGGCCAAGAGGAAGCAGCCACAATATCTCTAGACAAGTAGAGTTGAACACATAGGAAGAGAAAGGGAAAAAGTCCCAAAGCTTCCAATTTCAATCGAGCCTTCAAATCGAAAATTACAAAACACATGGAGAAATCAAATGCTGAGCAGAACAGCCAAAAACATCAATAATCTGAACATGAGCCAAGCCAGCTGCAATCAGTTTAGGATGCAGCATAACAGACATACATAAGTATGTCGAGGATGTTCGACAGATAACTGAAGGCATAATGTCTGCCATGCGAACAAAGGCAATGGCTGAGCGACACATGCAGCTGGCCCGCTGGAGCAGCTCTCACTGGGATAAACGCACAGAGAGGCACAGGAGCATGTGTGCAGGTACCCATGGCCCTTTTCTCCTAGGGCAGCACACAGAGGTCTAGCACGGCCCGACATGAGATGCTAGGAGAAGGACCCTGACTCTCAGACTGAGGGGCTTTGATGCTGTTGACTAGGGAAGCATCAGTCTCTTCCTGGAGTAGTCAGAGGCTGGGTGATGTGGCAGAACCTGGGCTCAGTGTCCTTAGCAGGAGGTAGCACCAGCACCTTCCCACGGGATTAGGTCCAAGCCTAGTGGCTGCAGCTATGTGACTGAGCAACCTCGTGGCAAGGATTCATGGTTGGGGAAGCGCCACCTCCCCTGCAGGCAGGATGAGGACAGGGCTGGTACCCAGTCCTTGCTGTTGATCAGGATTGATTGTCACAAGCACTGGGTCAGTTCCTATGTATCCCTGAAGGAAATCATCGCCTTTTCTGGGAGGCCCACCTGTAGGAGACCAGTCCAGGACAAGTCCACTCTTACCTCTCAGTATCTACTTCAAAAGGAAGACAAAAAATTAGGAAACCAAAACAGGTAGACATGAAAAATGTTTTTTTAATTTTGGAAATGAAAATCATAGAAATTAAATTTTAAAACTCAACAGTCACAAAAATCCCTACACTGACCACAGTCAGAGAGAGTATTAGTAAATTCAAAGAAGGCAGTGTAGAATTCACCCACAATGCAGCCAGAGACACAAATCAAAAGTATGAAAGATTACATAAGACGGCAGATGGACTAGGAGGATCAAACCAACATCCAATAGGAGTTTCAGAAGAAGAAAATGAAGGAAATGGTGAAGAAATCTTACTTTATTCCTCTCTTTCTCTCACTTCCTGCACCAATCCATCAGCAGATTCTCTTGACTTGATGTTCAAAATATACTCTGTATCTAACAACTTCTACCCTCCCTGTCCCCACCACCGTGATCCAAGCCGCCACCATCTCTCACCTTCTAACTGATCTCTAGCCCCTTACAGTTTGGTCTCCATGCAGGAGCCAATATGATCACTATAAAACATAAATCTGGTCCCATCCATCCCTGCCAAAAGCCTTCCAATGGCTGCCCATCACATTTAGAGCAACATCCAAAGCCCTTACTACGTTCTCTAAGTTCCTTCATGATCTGGCCTGCAGTGAACATGCCAATGCCAACTCGCATCCTAGCCCTCGGTCCGCTCCACTGCACTGACCTCCTTGCTGTTCCTCCAACACTGAGGCCACTCCACCTCAGGACGTTTGCACCCATTTTTCCCTCTGCCTAGGGGAAACATCATCCAGATTATTGCATGATTCCACTCACTTCCTCATTCATTCACCTCTCTGCTGAAACGTCCCTCATCAGAGAGGATGTCCCCATCCTTCTACCTACATCCCCCACCGCACCCCCCATCACTTCGGCAAATGGTGTTGATGTAACTGGTTATCCATATGGGAAAAAAAAATAGATTCTTATCTCCCACCATCACAAAAATTAATCCCTGGTAAATTCAAGACCCAAAAGTGACGTGCAAAACTTCCAAACTTTAAAAGAAAATATAGGGGGATATCTTCTTAAGACCTCAGGGAAGGAGAGATTTTCTTTAAAAAGAGTCAAAAACACACTGCCCGTAAAAGAAAAGATTATAAATGTGACCATGTTAAAACTTAAAATGTATGTTCAGCAAAACCCACCACAAAGAAATGTAAAAGACAAGCCACATTTTGAGGAAAGATGTAACACATACAGCCAACAAATGTTCAGTATCCTGTATTATAAAGAACTCCCACAAATAATAAGAAGATGACAAAAGACCAAATAGAGAAAAGGATATGACGAGGCACCTCAGAGAACAGGAAGCCAAAATGGCGACACTACAAATGTGAGAGAGAACGTACTAAAAGTTTATGTTCACCAAAATAAAGGAAATATGCCCTGAAACAATGAGATACTGATTCACACCAGATTTGCAGAAATTAAAGCCCGACAATTTCGAGCATTAACAGGGCTGTGGAGCATTTCCAGTCACTACCGAAAAGAAGGGATGTTTAACCCAAGACCTGAAAAAATCAGAAGGAGCCTGCCATTCGAGGAGCTCAGGGAAGAATTTGTAGAAACCAGGAGGAGGGTGGTGTGGCTGAAATGCAGCATGAGAGGAAGAGGAAGGATCCCTGTGGCACCTGCTGCTGAGCGTCGGGTAGGGGGACAAGCTCAGAGTCTGCGGGGAGTTCCAGCCTGGGTGTGTGGAGCAGCAGCGGGCCTGTGAAACTCTTGGTGACATGCCCATCCAAGCAGGCAAACTCCCTACCTCCTTATTCTCTATCTCAGGACACCAGGCGCAGCCAGGTCTTACGGGACCTGAAGCTTGTACAGTGTGGAAGGCCGTCTTTAAGAAAAAGTTTACAAAATCACAAATTCAAAACAGCCAGGCCCCCATGGAAGTGAGGGACCTTGAAAGTTAAGCTTCATTCGCCCCATGGTAATCTGCTTCTGCCTACACATATCATAGTTGGCAATTAATTTGTTTACTTTTTAATTGCCTGTCTGCACGACTAAACTGTATGGTCCACAGGGTAGGGGCCGTCTTGTTCTTGCACCACCTAGCATGGTGCTTATCACAGAGTGGTGTTTGATGAGTCTCACGGAATGGATTAAATGGGTAGCACCACAAGCCCCAAGGGGCGGAACGATGTCCTTGGAATCTTCTCTGCCCTGTTGCTCCGAACTTTGGCCCCTCTGGCCTTGGGTTCTGCAGTTAGGAATCCCCTATATGGAGGTCAAGGCCTTCTGCTGGCCCACACCAGCCCTCCTTTCCTCATCTGTCTCCCTTTATCACCTTCCTCTCCTCTCCCACAAGCCTTAACTCCTCCCTGAACATCCCCTGTGCCTTTCCCACTGTGCCTTCATGCCTAAAATTCTCTTCCTCCTCCTGGCATGTCCAAATCCTACACTGCCCTCAAGGTCCAAACCAATTGCCTCCTCTTCTGCTCTCCCAAGCCCCCGCTAAAACTAATTTCCCCTTCGTCTCAAATCCTAAAGCCCACTATCTGTCTTTTGCTATGGTGACCATCCCTCTCTACCTGATTTCATTGCTGTTTATGCTCCTCCTCTCCCAAGGATAAGCTCCTTGAGGATGGTTGGATTCGTCTCTGTGTTTCCTCCCACCCGTCCACTATCCAGATGGAGAGTGCCTTGCATGAATCAATACTGACTGAATGAATGCAAGATGTTCACAGATCGCCTCGGCAAGACCTAACAACTAATCAATAAGGGGTTGGAAGGAGGAGGTGTGGAGAAGGACATCCTGGATTCTGGTGCTGCCGTATTCCCAGGCAGAATACAGGAGGACAAACAGGTTTGAGAGGGAAGACAATGATTCCATTTTAGGCAGGTGGAGTTGGATGTACCCACAGGACATCCACGTGCTGATGAATAGAGTAGCTGGCACCCAGGAGAGAGGGCCAGGCTGGAAACAATGCAAAGGATTTCCAGTGATCTCACTGTCTCCATTTAATGAATTAAAAAAATAGAACTTGGCGAAGGAACTTGTTCAAACCTGTATGGCAGAAAGCAGCAGATTCCAGGAGTAGATTCTGTCTGAGCCTATACTGCCTGGGAAGAGGACAGGAGGCAGCAGCCTCTCCCTGGGAGATTCAGGAGGGGACTCAGGAGGTTCTGGATTCTACTGGTGACTCCAGTGGTTTGGGGAATATGGAAGCCTAAGCAGTCCCTCTCTTGAGCTCACGTGCTCAAAGACAGACCAAGGTGGTTGAAAAAGCCCTGGCTTGGGAAATGTGAAACCTGCCACTAATTTATGTAGTACCTTAGGCAAGTCATTTTGCCTTTCAGTGCCTCAGTTTCCTCAACTGTAAAATGAGGTTAAACACATGATCCCTGAGGGCTGTTATAATTCTAACACAGGTGGATCCATAATTCAGCTCTTCAATTCTTGTATTTTTTAATACAAGCCCAGGATCATTTCTTTTCTAAGTACTTTGTTTCTGATTGTAATAGCAATATTATTTCTATAATGTTCATTGTAGAAAATTTGGCCAAAAGGAAAAACCCAAAGAAGGAAAGAAAAATCACTACCATATCACCAGTCAGAGACACAACTGCTAACATTTTGCCTAATTTCTACTGGTCTTTCTTTTACTGTGCAAATATACATATGTCCTTTTTTTTTTTTTTTTTTACAGAAATTGGGTAATAATACCCACTCCTAACTGAGCATCTGATAACCACCAGGCTCAGAACCTAGTGGTTTATGGACATGTCACCAATGCTTACAGAAACCCTGCAGGGCAGAGAGCAATGTCCCCATTTAACAGAAAAGAAAACTAAAGCACAAAAAAGGTCAAGTGACCTATCTGAGGCCAACTAGCCAGTAAGGAACAGACCAGAATTCTAAAATTCCTGCCATACTAGCTTTCTGAGCTGGGTTTTTTTAAACTTAATTCATCTTTAACATAGTCCCACTTTTCAAATACTTTCCTACCACATTATTATAAGTTGCTTCAAGGTACTCATCACGCAGCCCTTGCTGGTTAGCATTTAAGCTGTTTTCTATCTTCACCATCATGGACAATGCTATGATTATCTCCTTTCATATAATTCTTTCCACTCAGCAAATTTCCTTAGGGTAAATTTGTAGAGTTTGAACATCTAGGTGAAAGGATATGTGCATTCTTAAGGCTAATGACAAATACTGTCAGGTTGCCTCCCTAAAAAATTGAACAATTATTCTCCCTCTAACAATTTATCAAAGTTCCATTTACCGGCAACCTTTAATGTTGGGAATTATCTTGTTTATATTAATCTTTGCTGATGTTATAAATGAAATTTCTGGTCAATGAAGTTGAACTTCTGTCATTGACAATTTTATGATTTATTTTAAGAAGGATTTATTATACAAATCCTTGGAAGACAGAAGAGAAATGAAGGAATGGAATGAAAGAGAGGGAAAATTAATTTTATTCATTTAACAAAAACCAAGTACTTAACATATGCAGAGCATGTTACAAGCCCTGCAGGCATTAAAATGAATAAGAGTGAGCAAATATTGAGCACCAATGCTATGCTCAAGACCAGGCATGCTAAGTATCATGGGAGACACAAAAGAAGGTACAACATTTATCCTCTAAGAGGAGGGAAAAAAACAAACACACAAGAAGGTGTTTTGAACTCAATTCTTCCCCTCCCTGTTCTTTCATGGAACTGCTTTCTATCTCCAAGATGACTTTTTGGGTCAACTTTAACCCATTGTTACCTGTCCACATGCATCTCTTCCTGAATCAACTGAGAGCCCCAGAGGGCAGGGATGGTGTCTTACTCATACTCCCGTCACATTATGTCGGTGAGTGATTTCACAATTACTTCACAATTATTCAGTGTTGTAAAATATTGGCAGGTTGCCATGTTCTCTTCCCATCGCCCACCCCATCATATTAGTCCACTGTGTGCCTGAGAGCATCAGAAACACAGGTGGGCACTCGTATACAAGGTCATAGGACTATACATTAACATTAACAGCATTAAAATACTGATTTGATTAAATAACCACCACACTCCACTCCACTCCACTTCAAGTGGTAGATTCCCAGTATTTTCATTTGTCAGTTCATTTACATGACTGAATATGTAGGGGATTCAAGAGTGTTGAGTTTGTTCTTTTTGTTTGTTACTCTGTCTCATAACATACTAATGTTCTCAACTCCTTCCTGCCCTTCCAGGCCCGACAGACCTCATGATCACCTCCCGCCACCCCGTCTCAGTGTCTGGCTCAGGAAACCAGCCTCTCCCACCTAGGCTGCACCAAGTTCATTTCACAGGCGGCTGTGGTCTCATTTTCCCTCTTTCTCCTGCTGAATCTTTTCTAGCCGCCTCCGGCCCTATCCCTTTGTCCCTCTCATTGCAGTTTCACACGCAGCCCCTGCAAGGTCTCCTTTCTCCTTTCTCTAAGGATGGAAGGCACTCCCTAAGTTTTCCCTTTACTATTCTCTGACATAATTTTATCTGTATTGCCCAAAGCATCTAGGGCCAGCTTAGCTAAATGAACATTGTGCTTCATTCAGAATTGATTAATTCAAATTTTGATCAGAATTTCGAGAGAGTTTCAGATTAGTGTGGTCTGAAGGGGTTGGAAAAGACTGGCTGCCAAAGATGGGACTTGAACCCAACCTCATGTATAAGTAAGACTCAGATGACAAGGTGGGCAGGGGTGTGTATAACAACTGTCATTGACCACACAGGCCCTATACCAGGTGCTGTATCTACACTATCTCATTGAATGCCACCAGGCACTATTCGCCCAAGACCACCAAGAACACCATGCCCGGTCAGCAGTTCCCAAACGTCAGAGTGTGTGAGAATCACCATAGAGCTGAATAAAATGACACAGGGGTGTCACGTCCTCAGATCTGGGTTGTGGCCTAGGAATATGCATTTTTTAATAAACATCCTGTGACAGAGATGCAGATGTCCAAGGACCACAGTAGTCTATCCAAATGGGATCATTCTGGAGCTCCAGCTCCCCTTTGGACCCTTGGAATCAGCCAGTCTATTAACACCTCCAGAGCCCACCATCCCCAGTCAGTGTCCACCATGAAAGCCCGTCCAGTCATGCCTCCTCCACAGAACACTTCCATGCTACTCTGTCCTCCCCCTCCTCCTCTGTTTCCCCCTCTAACAAAGCTTCCCTCTGTACCACTTGAAGCCCCCACTGCCTAGTAAGTTCCCCTACATCTGCAACCCTTTCCCTGCACCTTGTGATTTTAGATGAAACTCAACTCTCTGCTGAGGACACCACTTCCGGGGCCACCACTGGCCTCTATGGTGCCTTGGGTAAATTAGAAAAAGGTGGCCCCTCTGGGTGGAGAGGTCACAACGGTTAAAAGTGTCTCCCTAGGCATTCCAGCCCCTGCGGACCCAAAGTGTGGTGAAAGCTCAGATTTCAGCCCTTCCCTCCCTTAGACAGCACACAAACAATACAGACTCCAGCCTGACCACTTCCTTGTAACCCTCCATGGAGATTGCTCAACCTTCCATTCCCCCACTGGCCCGAGGTCAAGAAGGGGGTGCTGTCCTCTTCACTCCCCAGTGCCATCTCTAAACCTTTACTCTCCTCCTTCCTGTGAAAGCCTCTGCCATTCTGACGCTTGGCCATGTGGTTATATCAGCCTCTATTGCTCCTCATGACCATCAGCCTCCAACCTTGTCACTAAAAACTGACAGCCTATCTCTCTCCTTCACATCCGCCATCTTCCTACATAACTTGGATGTCCATAACCTGTCCAACACTGGAGTCACAGTTCACAAAACTCCTCAATCCAGTGGCCTTCACCTCTACCCCACACAGGTCCCCCCACATCTGGGAACCTTGTCAGAATTGCCCCTCTTCAGAAATCTCAAACTCCTGTAGCCCAGCCCCATACAGCAATCCTCTCCCTGCGCGGCTCTCTCCTGCTCTCACTCCTGCTACGTCTACTCCTCAGCATCACAGAGACCTCTCGTCCCGAGTCCTTCATTTGCTGCCTGCTCAGGCTAGACCACACAGCTGACCACCTGAATCATTCTCTCACAAGCATTTACCTTCAATCTCATTTTTTCTGGGAAAATCCAACCCCAATGAATCCAGTGATCCACCTCCTACCCTCCTCCGCTCAGGCTGTGAATGCGGCTGAAGAAAAGCGCACAATTCAACCACAGCACCATGGTCTCCAAATTCTAGTGGAGCGCCACACATCAAACATCCTTACTTGTGCTTTGTAGGCCATCTCCCTCACTCTTCTCAGGAACTGCTCCAACCTCCACAGCCCTCTGCAAGCCCCACACCCACTAACCCCAAAGCCCCTCCATCTCGGCAGATACCTCTTCCTATTTTAATGAGAAAATTGAAGACATAAAATGAGAGCTACCTTAATTTTCCAGCCCTACCTATACCCTTATCAATCTCTGCACCCCTCCTTTTTCCTTCTGTCCGAGGATGAGTGTCCTTGCTCCTGCCCCAGGCCAGTCTCTCCATGGAACCTGTCTTCATCAGTTTTCATTCCTTATCTTTCAATCTCTCCTTCTCTAGTGTTTCTTGCCTCTTAGCCTACAAATATGCTCAAGTTTCGCAACATTTAAAAACATTACCTTCCTTCCAGCCCCATTTTATCTCCTTCCTTCTTTTTTTATTAAAACCTAGGGGCTGGCCCAGTGGCGCAGTGGTTAAATTCGCACGATCTGCTTCAGCAGCTCAGGGTTCACTGGTTCGGATCCCAGGTGCGGACATAGCACTGCTTGGCAAGCCATGCTGTGGCAGGAGTCCCACATATAAAGTGGAGGAGGATTGGCAACAGATGTTAGCTCAGGGCCAGTCTTCCTCAGCAAAAAGAGGAGGATTGGCAGCAGGTGTTAGCTCAGGGCTAATCTTCCTCAAAGGAAAAAAAACCCTATACTTGCTCTTCTCACTTCCTGACCTCCCCTTCCCAATTCAATCCACTGCAGGCTCTGAACGCCTATTCACCACTCCTCAGTCAAAAATCATTAACGCCTTTCCATTGCCAAATTCAGTGCATAGTTTCTAAACTTGTCTTAGTATTGCATTTGACCCTATTGCTCACTCTCTCCTTCCTGAAACTGTCTACTCCCTTGTGACTGTAATGACACTCTCTCTCTGTCAGTGTGGGTCTTCACCTTAGAATCCTCCTCCACCCACCACTTAATCATTGGAGTTTCCTGTCAATTAGTCTTTA
Organism: Equus asinus; assembly: GCF_041296235.1. Taxonomy (NCBI): domain Eukaryota; kingdom Metazoa; phylum Chordata; class Mammalia; order Perissodactyla; family Equidae; genus Equus; species Equus asinus. The sequence continues at coordinate 51,590,355 of NC_091809.1, forward strand.
AACTACTGCTTTTAACATTCTACCCAGTGTTCTTGGACAATGGCATCTATGTTGAAGTTTTCACTATTTCCAATATTCTGCTAACTTGCAAGTCTTTACTCTAGCCTGGACTTCCTTCCTGAACATCAGATTTCAATGCACAACCACATGCTAAACATCTCCATTAGGACATTCCATAGGCACCTTAAACCAGACCTGTCTAAAACTGAACTCATCATCTCCACCCTTGCCCCAAACCTGCTCCTCCTGTGATCCCCATCTTAGTCAACGGCACCATCATCCACACATCCGGGCAAGCTAGATACCTGCAGTCATCCTTAACTCCACCCTCTTCTCAGCCTCTAGACTCTGCTCTTTTTATTGCCTTAATTTGTAAAATCTGTCCCCTCCCCTCTGTGCCCTACAACTGTTGACTATTTTGTGATAATTCATCATCACTCACCTAGACTATTGCAACAGCCTCCTAATTGGACTTCTGATTCCATATTTTTCACTCTCACATCACTTCTCCACATAATCACTAAAGTGATTGATCCAAACACAGATCTGGCCATGTCACTCTCCTGCTTAAAACCTTGTTGCCTATAGGATAGAGTTTTAAATTCTTGGCTTGACCTACAAGGCCTCCCACAACTTGGTCCCATTCACTCTCCAGCATCAGCACCATCAGTTCTTGTCTTGAACATTATGTTTTAGTAATTCCCTGTTCCCATCACGCTGTTTCACACCTCCATACTTCTTTCTCCAGGAACACTCAACCCCAACCTCCACCCACTTGTGTGGGTCATCTTCTCCCATCCTTCAAAACAGCTCATCTGCCATTTACTCCAAAAAGCATTCTTGCCCTTCCTTTATACTCCTAAGGCACCCTGTGCTTACCTCTATCTTGGCATTTACCCATTATTTTGAAATTATCTATTTACGAGACTACCTCCTAACCCTAAACCAAATTCAAAAGCAAGGATCGGGGCTGGCCCCGTGGCCGAGTGGTTAAGTTCGCGCGCTCCGCTGCAGGCGGCCCAGTGTTTCGTTGGTTCGAATCCTGGGCGCGGACATGGCACTGCTCATCAGACCACGCTGAGGCAGCGTCCCACATACCACAACTAGAAGAACCCACAACGAAGAATATACAACTATGTACCGGGGGGCTTTGGGGAGAAAAAGGAAATAATAAAATCTTTAAAAAAAAAAAAAAAAGTATTAAAAAAAAAAAAAAAGCAAGGATCAAGTACCAATCTTTGTGCTCTCCCTCCCAACCCCCAATGCTGAGCACAGTGCCTGACATATATTAAGTACTCAAAAAATAATTGTCGAATTGATCGTCACAGCAGGGCTATGAGGCAGGTACCACAAGTGAAAAAATTCAGACTCAAAGAGTAGGTTACATGCTAGTATATGAGAGAGCAGTGACTTGAAACTGACTCTAAGGCCTATGCTCTTTCAAGCGCAACCTAGAAAACACAAGCTAAGCAAGGAGATGGAGATGAGAATGTGTCAGGGCACCAGCCAAAGCGTGATGGTGTATGTGAGCAATCTAGGGAAATGAAGGTGGGCGAGATTCTGGGGGGCAGAAGAGTGTAGGCTTGAGGCCCTGTCATTGTTTCTAAGCAAAGCCCTGATATTATAAACTGCCGGCAATGCAAGCCTGAGCTGCCCAGCAGCTAAATCTACATGCTGGGCTGAAGGCAGCCAGTGTTCCCACAAACACTCACAACTCTGCTTCACATCACAACCATCTTCTGAGTCCCGCACTTAACCCCTCGAAAACAAGCCTCCAGGAAGTTCCTAGTGTAGATCAAGACATGGAATATCCAGGGGATATTAGAAGAGAAATAAACATGGACCTGTGTGAACAAGAGCTGCCGTGTCCCTCAGCCTCTCCTGGGAGGTCCCCATCATTCTCCCACCCACCCTCCAGCAGTCTTCCCCTGCAACCTGAAACACAGAAGGCAGCCAACAAAAGGAGTCAAGAGGCAGAGGCATGAGACAAGCCAATGAAAGCTCAGGCCCGGGAACCCACAGAATGACGAGAACATTCTGAGGGAGCAGCCAAGGAGAGGGACTGTTAGATGGAGCTAAAGGCCCCACACCTGCATGCATCAGAACATGGCTCTCCCCTGCACGCCTCCCTCTGGAGCTCCTAGGCTAGAAGGTGATTGTTCTGGACAAGGAAGGCACAAGGACCTAGGCTTGGAATAATCCCAGCGAAAGAAAACTAAAAGTATCATCCTGTGTTGACAAAACACAGGAAAAGGCAGCAAGGGTGTGGATAACAAAAGAAGATAGGGTGCCTCGCCTCTGGTAAACTCCATGCCAAACAAAGGTGAAGAGCCAGAATGACCTCAATAGCAGAGAATCTGGCAGGCATCCAGGACATGGACTCCCCTACCCTCTGTCCTCACTCGAATCTCTGGGGGACAAGCCAACCTATCACCTCTCCTAAAGGGTTCTAGGAACAGGAGAATGCACTTCCTGCCCAGAGAAGGAGGCTAGAAGAGCCTCAGCTCTGAATCATAGTTTTCAGTCACAAATGGAGATTCCTGCACCTTCTCCCCACCTTTGCTTCTGCTCTGCAGACTGAGATAAAGGCCTTCAGCTTACAAAGTTTCACGAGAAAGAGGAATTTGCTATCCTCCTTTCTCACCTCCCCCTAGGCAACCAAGTCCAGCTCCACCCCAACTCAGCTGCAATAGATAGCTCATGACAAGCTAGACAGGCTCTGTCCTGGAGCCCTAGTGAAGCACCTGCAGCTCTGACTCAACTTTTGTTGCTCAAGGACTGGGATCTTGGAATTCCCCTCTGGAGGAGGTGTGGGCAGCTGCCGGGCACCACCTTGGTGGAATCTCTCCAATAATAACAACAAGGAAAACAAAAATTTATTGAGTGCTCTCTCTATGCCAAGCATTGTGCTTTACATGCATCATCTCATTAAAAGTTCCCAACAACCTTATGTGGTGCATACTACCATTATCCCCATCTTATGGACAAGGAAATAGAGCAGTTCAATACATTGGTCTGAGGTCACAGGCACAGCAAATGGAGAAGTGGGGATACGACACAGATCTTTCTTTCCAGCTTCAGAGATCCTGCTCTTAACCATCCACATAGAAGGGGCCGTCTTCCTTGCCTCTGTGTAGATCTCCTTCTCATTGTATGGACTATGATTTTTCCCTATTGATAGCTGCTCAAGTTTTCAGAACTCTCTTGGTCTCCCATTGGAATATAAGCTTCCTGAGGTTAGAAATCAGTTTAATGGCCCTTTGGAAGTGATAACAAGAACATAAATGTTGACTGACCAACTGAAGCGTTCGAAATACCTTGGATGTTTAATAAATGGTATTTATTGGTTGTTACTAAAATCGTTAATATTTCACTCACCAGGTGATTGCTTTCCTCTAGAGCAGAGTTTCAAAACTTCAGCACTATTGACATTTGGGACTGGAAAATTCATTTTCGTGGGGGTGTCCTGTGCATTGTTGTTTTGTAGTGCCTCTGACCTCTACTCACTAGATGCCAGTAGCACCCCCACCACCACCACCATTTGTGACAACCAAAAACACCTGCAGACATGGCTAAATGCTCCCTGGGTGGCAAAATTGCCCCCAGTTGAAACTATTGCTCTAGAGTAAGCAAATAAAAATGACAGTACTTATTCTCTCAGAGTAAAACAGCAAGAAAGCTTATTTCCACATTCAATAAAAGTGTTCTTATTACTCATAGTTAATAAATATGAGAGTTCCTGAGAATTACTTGTAGAGTAAAAGCCCCAGAGCACCAATTTCAGAAAATCAAGATAATGTTCCTATTATGCATGAACCAAATCACTTTCTACTTGCAGAATCTTTTCTAGTGGGATGTCACAGGCTGGTAGGAACCTAGAGCCAAAAAGGAAAGGCCTAGGTTCAAATCCCAGCTCGCACCCCAAATAATTTTTGTAACAAGATAGAGTAAATATAAATATTTTAAAATCTCATCTCCTTTACTTACTAGCTTTTGGTCAATTACTTAATATCGCTGAGTCTCAGTTCCTGTAAAATAGAGGTGATGGTTTCTAGCTCAGAATTAAATCCTAATGAGGAGTAAATCCAACAGCTAGAAAGCAACTATCTCGCAAAGTTTGGTCCAAGAGAGCTCAAAAAGAGTCACTTCTTGCCCTGTCCCCACTTGTCACCAGGCCCTTGAGAGAATCACATGTCTGATTTATTTTTGTTGTCTCCACACCATCCAGCAGAGCAGTTCTCAACCCCAGCTGCACCTGCAGCCTGCAGAGCTTTCAAAATGCTCATGATGCATTTCAAAACGTGGACCCCACTGCACACGCACTAGATCAGAATCTCTGGCTTGAGAGTATATATTGTAAGTATTGAAAAATTTATTCACGATAAAGGTAATATATTATCTTTCACACAATTTTACTGATGCCAAAAAATAAAACAGTAATAATATTTGTATCAGTTCTTAAAATATGGTAATATTATATTAATCATTAATAATCAATACATTATAAATAACAAATAAATCAGTGTACCTCCAAACGGCATCTATTGTATCCTTAGGATCCACAAGTTCCATTAGAAACTTTAGATTTTATGTTTTAATTTCAATGATCTTTTAAATTTAGCCTTTACATGTTATTAAAAAAAAATTTTTGAAGTGATAGTTCTCAACCGAACAACATGTTCATAGAATGACTTTGATTTCTTAAGTCAGTGTTTCTCAAAGCTTCAGGAAACAGTGCTACAAATAATTCTGAAACTAATGTATCAATAACAAACTACATAAGTGACAAAACTGCATTGTACACAAGGCAACAAATAGAGCTTATTTGTTATCAGTATACACTATCATTTGTTTTGTTTTTATGAAACATAAGATGCTATAGTATACAGTAGGGATATTTAAATGCTATTACATAGTATCAAATCAGTACCAAAGGAAACGTCACAGTTCATGATTAATGGCAGAAGTTAGCAGCATTTAAGGGAATTAAGTGAATTAAAGTATGTTCCTGTGACACAAATAATGGAACGATATTGAAAAGGGAAAGGTATGGGCTAGATCAGAGCTGTGTTTCAGTAGCCTTGCTGTATACCACATCAGCACATCATAAACTCAAGGGGAGCAGGGCATTGTCTTATTCTCCCAGTGCCTACAACAGCACCAAACCCACAGAGACACTCAGCAAACATTTCTGAAATAGTGAACCCCACCTTCCTCTTATTATCTTATTCTATCTTTATGTTCCCTGTGTCCTTAACTTCTTACTTTTCAAATCTTGTATTTCTGTAAGCTCCCTTAAATCCTATGTGATAAAGGTAGGATATTACGAAATCTATACACTTTTAAAGAATTGGAAGTAAGGGAACTCCTGTAAGTAGCATATTTCCTTTACTTTGCCCCTGGAGAGCCGTCTCCATCACATTCTGGTCAGACCTCCACACTGATCCACAGATCATCCTGGGAGTTCCAATTCATGCCCCACTGATTAAACTGTCCCATAGTTTTTCACTTTTGAGTTGTCCAGTTAAACAGTAAGGACAAGGCATTTGAATTTCTTGATAAAATGCTATGCCCTCCAAAGAAATTTCAAAGTGTAGCCAACGGGAGCTAAGGAGAGTCATTTGGTTCCAGACATATCTGACTTGGACTTGCTAAACTCTCCTGAGACACCCTGCAATGCACTTCCTTTCAGGCAGAGTTCTTGTCTCTCCAGGGAGGAACACACCCTGGCTGGCCATGTAATCAGGGTCCCCAAACCTTCCTCCTCCCGCTGCTGGGGATGCCCTTCTAGTTCCTCTTCTGTTTGGGGATTGGGAAGCACTGAGCCCTGACTTCTCTTCTTGTCTCATCTCACTTCCTCACCCACCAACCCACTCTTTGACCAGACCACTAAGTGCCCTCAACACTTTCGTTTCTGCCTAAAAATGAATGAAATCAATTTGCAATCTTGGGGGGACAATGGATTCTAATATTAGAAGGAGAAGCTTGAAAGTTTCAACCTCCCACTCAGTGAGAAAGAAGTCTTTGAACACTCTTCCTGAGACAACTTTCCAGAGCCTACTTAAATGCCAGCAATCTCTGCTTCTTGCCACAGTAACACAGGCATTTCTGGAAATTACGATGCAAATTAAATCTTTGTAGATCCCTGCTTTCCAGACTTTCCAGACCTAGATAGGGTGCCAATTTTTCATTTTGCCAAATAAGGACATTAAAAAAATAAACAGGGGGGCTGGCCCCGTGGCCGAGTGGTTAAGTTCGCGCGCTCCGCTGCAGGCGACCCAGTGTTTCGTTGGTTTGAACCCTGGGCGCGGACATGGCACTGCTCATCAAACCACGCTGAGGCAGCGTCCCACATACCACAACTAGAAGGACCCACAACGAAGAATATACAACTATGTACCGGGGGGCTTTGGGGAGAAAAAGGAAAAAAATAAAATCTTTAAAAAATAAAAATAAAAAAATAAAAAATAAAAAAAATAAACAGATAAAAGTGGAGGAGGATCTACTATCTACAATCTACAAGGACCACAATTTCATAAAAGAAAGGATATTTTAACAACAAAACATCAAAAAGCTGTAATGTTAGAATAAAAGGCAGACCTTTAAATTGAGTAAATTTTCACGTTCTCTTTTAAAATCTCATCATTTTGCTCTCATTACTCTCATTCCATGAGGACAAGTGAACAGGTGATCAAGACTGTTGCCAGGCTGGAGTTTGGCAACGAGTGACTGTAAGGCTGGAGGTATTTTCCCCTAAAGCTGCATGACCTTGAGCAGCTTACTCAATGCCCCCAACCCTTGTCCACTGACCAAGGACACAAATGAGGCAAAGTGGGTAAAGCACTGTGACAATCTAACTGTGCTCTTGGCACACAATGTAGGATTAAATGAAGCCACAGATGTGACCAACAATGTCTTGAGCAAGAATATGACAATCAACTATTGCAATAGTAAACTTCTCTCCAAGTTCTATAGAACGCAAATAGACTGGGCAAGAGTCCCAAATGTACTACAAAGTATACACACAGCATATTAAAACTAAAGTGTTCTGTGCCTTGACTTTGACCCATCTGAACCTAAAATGCTAAGTAGCAGCAAGCATGTATTAACTGGATAGTAGAATTGCACAGTGGAGAACACACCCGGCCAAGAGGAAGGAAGAGGATGGGGAATGTTGTAGCCCTGACTTTGGCACTAAGTGGGTCTATAGCCTTCGGCAAATTTAATCTTTTCGTGTTTGGTTTTCTTAGATGTAAATGAGAAAGTTTGATTAAAAGGATCTCTTAGGGCCAGTTCAGCTTGAAAATTCTTAATGTCAGATATAAGGATATAATAGTGTGTCACCTCTCAGAGAACTTGCAAGCGCCAGGAAATGAGGATGGTCTCCATCTTCTAAACAGCTGACCACTAGATTATCTTCTAAAGCATAAGGATCCACACTATGAGATCCTCAGAAGCATAACACCCACCACCCTGAACCAAATAGCCAAAGGGGACAACCTAATCTGTCCCTCAATCAACGAGTGTTGACTTAAGTACCCACTGTGGGCAAACAAATAAGAATAAACATTCTCTGGGCCCCTCCCTCTCCCAGGTAGAGAACCACCACTTATGGAGTGCTGACTGTGGCATGCATGTTACCTGCATTGTCCCTTAAATTTTCACACAATCCTGCAAGGTTGGTATTATTATCTCCATTATATGAATAAGACAAATGAGGTTCAGATAGGTTAAGTGCAGTCCAAGGTTTCAACATGAGGGACAGGATTCAAACTGGGGCCTCTCTGACTCTAAAACCTACTCTCTTGTCCCCATGGGCACTATGTTGCATCTCTCACACCTTTGACACACCCAGGAGACTGGATCAAAAACCCAGAGGTGCCTCGGGCTGACGATCACTTCATTCACCAGTGGTCACTTCTGGTGAATTTTAGGGAACCTCCCTTTAGACTTTGACCTTAGGAAGATCAGCTGTTCTCTCCTCTCTGATAGCTCTCCTTCTCAGAAAGACCAACGAGGTATTGAAGTGCCCACTAGACTTTCTACAGCATGAAGAGTCTCAGCATATGAGCTCTAGGCAGACTGGCAAGTTTGAGGTGCAAGGTATAGTCATAGAACCCAGGTTTCCAACTTCAACAATTAGTCTGACATCCAGTTCTGACCTGGTTTACTCAGATCAGCTGCTAAACCCTTGCTAGTCAAGGTGTGATCCATTGATCAGCAGCATCCTGGCATCACCTGGGGGCCTGTTACAAATGAGGACTCTCAGGCCCCACACCAGACCTACTGAATCAGAAACTATGTTTGCAAGATGCGCCAGGTGATTCAAATGCACATTAAAGTTTAAAAAAGCACTATTCTAGAATCACCTATGGAGCTTTTTAAAAGTGTGAATTTCCAGGAACTAGAGTCCAAAATTCCAGAGAAAGGAGTAGAGGAATAGAGGAAAGCCCAAATACTTTTAAAAACTAGTTCTCCTGTGATCCCCTGTCCTCAAGAAAAATCAAGTCCTTTCTGGCTGAAATCAAAGGGCAACTTTGTTTCCCCAACAACTGTCCCTGTAGCCAATGTTGATGACTTCATACAGACCCTCTCTTGGGTTGAGCTCTATGTCGCAGTGAATGAATGGAACAATCCTGCTTAAATCAGTTTTCCCCTCTAAGTTGTTCCCTGTCCCCCTAGTCTTCTGCCCCTAGTTCATAGTAAGGTTTAGACTATTGCGTCAACATCAACCACAGAACTCCTATATTTTCTTTTCTCTTGATCCACTGCCTTAATCTGGTACAAAGGAAGGAAGGAAACAAATTAACACGTGTAACAAACCTACTATGTCAGACCCACCTCATCCCCCAAAGCAGTTTACATATATTTCTCATTTAATATACTTAAAAATATGTAAGATTGCGATTAATACCCCAATTTTCAGAAGAGGAGGCTAAATCTCAGATAGGTTAAAACTCTCCCAAAGCCAGGTTGCTAAACAGGATCTAATACTCAAATTCTGCTGCATTCTTTCTACTACCCCAACTTACCTACACAGAATATTACATACATAAAATTCTTACTGAGATATAATTCACACACTGTAAAATTCAATTTCAGTGGTTTTTAGTATATTCACAAGATTATGAAACTATCACCACAATCTAATGCCAGAACATTTCCATCACCCCAAAAAGAAACCCCAAACCAAGTAGTAGTCACTTCCCATTCTCCCTGTTCCCTAAGTCCCTGGCAACTAATTTCTGTCTCTGTGGATTTGCCTGGATTCTGGATATTTCATGTAAGTAAAATCATATAATATGTGTCTTTTGTGTCTGGTTTCTTTCACTTACCATAATGCTTTCAAGGTTCATCCACGTTGTGGCACCTATCAGTACTTCATTCCTTTTTACAGTTGAGTGATATTCCATTATATGGATACACCACATTTTTTTATCCACTTATCAGTTGATGGACATTCGGGTTGTTTCCACTTTTAGGCTATTACAAGTAATCCTCCTATAAAAATTCATGTACAAGTTTTTGTGTGGGCACATATTTTTAATTCTCTTGAGTATATACCTAGGAGTGGAGTTGCTGGGTCATATCATAGTAACTCTATATTTAATTTTTCGAAGAAATGTCAAACTGTTTTCCAAAGTGGCTGCATCATTTTACATGCCCACCAGCAGTGTATGAGGGTTCCAATTTCTCCATATCCTTGTCAACACTTATCATCTGTCATTTTGATCAAAGCCATCCTAGTGGCTGTGAAGTAGTACCTCTTTGTAGTATTTATTTGCATTTTCCTAATGACTAATGCTATCGAACATCTTTTCATGTACTTACTGTCCATTTGTATATACTCTTTGGAGAAAGTATTTAAATCCTTTGCCCATTTTTTAAATTGGGATATTTGTCTTTTTTTATTGTTGAGTTGTAAGTGTTCTTTATATATTCTGGATACTAGGCCCTTATCAGACATATGATTTGCAAATGTTTTCTCCCACTATCTGAGCTGTCTTTTCATTTCCTTGATAGTGTCCTTTTTAGTTTTGATGAAGTCCAACTTAATTATTTTTTCTTTGGTTGCTTTTGCTTTGGGCATTATATCTATTAAACTGTTGCCTAATCCAAGGCCATGAAGATTTACACCTATGGTTTCTTCTAAGAGTTTTATAGTTTAAATTCTTCCATTTAGGTCTTTGAGTCACCCTGAGTTAATTTTTTACATGGTGTTAGCAGGGGTCAAATTTCATTCATTTACATGTAGATATCCCGTTGTTGCAGTAGCATTAGTTGAAAAGACTGTTCTTTGCCCCATCAAACTGTCTTGGCACCCCTGTCAAAAATCAGATGATCATAAACATATGGGTTTATTTCTGGACTCTCAACTCTATTCCATTGATCTATATGTCTGTCCTTATGCCAGTACCACATTGTCTTGATTACTATAGTTTTGTAGTAAGTTTTTATATTAGTAAGTGTGAGTCTTCCAACTTTCTTGTTGTTGTTGTTGTTGTTGTTGTTTCAAGGTCATTTTGGCTATTCTGGGTCCTTTGTTGTAGTTTTTGATATACAAGTCTTGTATTTCTTTTGTTAAATTTATTCAATATCTTTATTGAATATCTTCAAGTTTACTGAAACTTTCTTCTGCCAGTTCAAATCTGTTAAGTTCTTCTTGTGAATTTTTCATTTCAGTTATTATAGTTTACAACTACAGAATTTCTATGTGGTTCTTTTTATCATTTCTATCTCTTTATTAACATTATTTAGTGAGTCATCATCTTTATACTTTCTTTTCATTATTTAGACATAGTTTCTTTTAGTTCTTTGAACACATTTATAATACAGTCGTGCATCACTTAACAACAGGGATACGTTCTGAGAAGTGCAAAGTTAGGCAATGTTGTTGTTGTGCAAACCTCATAGAGTGTACTCACATAAACCTAGAAGGTACAGCCACCTACAGACCTAAGCTACGTGGTACTATCTTCTGGGACTACCGTCATATATGTGGTCCATTGTTGACCAAAACATCCTTATGTGGCACATGACTGTATTTGAGTTAATGTCTTTGTCTAGTAAGTCCAACAACTGAGTTTCCTCAGGGACAGTGTCTACTGGCTGGAAGTTTTTTCCTGTGTATGGACCATACTTTCTTGTTCCTTTGTATGTCTTGTAATTTTTTGTTGAAAATTGAACATTTAAAAAATATAACGTGGCCGTTGTGGACACCAGATTCCCCTCCCTCCTAGGGTTTCTTGTTATTCCCATTGGTTATTGTTGTTTGTTGCTGTTGCTACTGTTTGTTTGTTTAGCAGCTTTTCTGAAAGTCTATTTTTGATCATGTGCAGCCACTGAAGTCCCTGCTCAATTAGCTTAGTGGTCAGTTAATGAATAGACAGAGATTTCCTTAAATGCCTTGAAACACTAAGTCTCTCAAACTTTGCCGAGTTCCTCCAGTTGTGTATTTGGGGGCATGCCTTCACTGGTCAGATAGGCAGTTTACAATTCTACCTTTGCCTTCATTTCCTACTTGTACAGAGTCTCAAGGTCAGCCAGAGATGAGAAATTAGGGCTTTCTCAGCTCTTTCCTGGACATATGCATAGCCCTCTACATGCAAATGGCCTTCCATATTTCCAGGAATTTATCAGAGCTTTTCAAAGCCCCCAACTGACATCTCATTCCCCAGTATTTTCTTTTATGTTTTTTGTTCAGCTCCTTGTTAATCTCAGTTGGAATCACTGCCTCAGGCAGCCAAAATGTTAAGAAATTCCCACTGATTATTTTCAACAAATACCCTAGCAATAAGGCTGTTTACATAGAGAAAGTTCTGAGTCAAGTCAAATTTTTAAAAGCCCTGAGAATTCAGCTTTATAGGCAATTTCCAGACAGGTCACATAGTGACAATTCTCTGGAGTGAGGCTTTTTGGAGAGCGCCAAACCCTTCCATTGTGTCCCTTCCATTGGCTGCTAGTTTGCTGATCTTCATGGCAACCATAGTTACAAGGCTATTGGTTTTTAAGGCTACTGCAGAGGTGGCGGGAGAGGCGTGGGAATAGGGCAAGTTAAAAATGCCACAATGCTCGCTTGCTTAATGAGATTCAGCCATTTTTCTTATACAAATGCTCCTCAGATTGTTGTAAACCTTTGGTTAATTTCTAGAGTTCTGAAAAAGTTGACTTTGACCATTTTTGCTAGTGTTCCCACTGCTTTTCTGGAGGAGTGGATTTTTCAGAGGTCCTTACTCCACCATTCTGTAAGTGCTTCTCTTGAAGAAACATTTATACATATCACCTTGATTCAGTTCTACACTTTTTGTTTTCTTTCCTACTCAAGTTGTAGAATATTTCTTCCTTCTTTTCTCCTTCAGTGAGTAAATCATAATAATCAGAGAAGAGGTATGAAAAAACATATTTTCTGATTTTTTTAGTAGTTTTCTTGTGCTATGATACTATGGAGGAAAGTGTCAGGAGCAAGGTGAAAAAAAGCTGCTTCTTTCCAAAGAAATAAATATAAATCCATAAGCACAGTCTTCCTAGTTCCATGCTAGTCACAAAATGAACTGGGATTATAGACACGTTCAATTCAGGAGACTTGGAAAAGGATATGTAACATTCCAAGGAAAGAGGGCTTTTATGACTGAATAGAGAAGGGAGAAGAGTGGAGCTTCTAAATGAGCCAGGTATGTGGTGACTACTCAACTCAGAATTTCACCTTGCTGGCGTTAAACCTTTCTCAACAGCTTTCTTCAAATAGCAGATGCTAAGGTGAATGAGATGCAAAATAAAACCATGATCTGTACATTCCCTCTCTTGAGCAAAACTGGAGTTTTAAAGGATCATGGTGACAAGCAAAAGGAGATCCATTCCTGGTGATATCTTGGGCCAAATTCCAGAAGCCAGTTCATTTTAGGGAGGAGTGGGAAGAAGATTTGCATGTATGACCTCACCCAGAAGCTCCAGCCCAGGAGCATATAAACAAGTAAGTCGTAGTTCTTACCCAGTTCCAGGCCCAGCAGTTCCCAGGTCAAGACTATGGCAGTCCTCAGGTCCATGCTGCTGCCACTGGGGCTGTGTCTGTGCCTCAGACTGCTGTTTTCTTCTGCCAACCCTGTCGCTGACATTGACAACTGCATGCCCTTTGATAAGGTCATCACCACCACTGGCTCAGCCATCAGGGTTGATTCAGATGTCTATAAAAGCAACAAAATCTACACAGGTAAGGAGAAGCCGTTCTCTCTGTTGTCCTTTGTACTCTGAGGGGAGTTAACCAGAATTTCAGAACAGATCCCTCCATTCTGCTCTCAATCACACAAAACATGTGTTTTTGACCTGGATGGGAAATGGGAGCAGAAAGAGAACAAGTGAGAAAGTGGATTGGGTGAGTCTATTTCTGCATCTTCCCTGTGTGAACCTGATCCACAGGAGTCATTAAGTCCCAACTCCCAGGTTAACTGAGCCCCAGTAAGAGCATACATGCAGCAAATCCTCTGATGTAAATAAAATGAGCACTTTTATTATTTTAAGGGATAATAATTACATCACAGTTTGTAGTCTTTTCATGGCTATTTGATAAAACGATGCTGCCACGGATGATTGTATATTGCACAATTCCAGGAAGCACTGTTGACATCTAGTCTATGGGTGCAAAATCTAGTGAGCTGGGCAGGGAAAATATTACTATCCCACCTTATTTATGAGGAGCCTGAACCTAAGAGAAGTTAAATGACTTGCTCAGGGTTTCACTGCTAGTAAGTGGCAGAACTGGTTCTTAAATGTTGGTCTTTTCATTCCTAATCCCATGCTTTTCTTAGAGGTGCCTAGTATTGTTTTATAAATATCCCTTTTTGGATCAATGAAACCTAGAAGTCAAGGCAAGTGCTTTCTAATTACTTTCATAATAACAACAACAACATTTAATGTGGTGTTTATATATGTTAATGCATTAAGTCCTCTTAACAACCTATTAGGTAGATACTGTTTTCATTCCCATTTTGTAGATGAGAAAACAGAGGTAGAGATGCTAGGGACTTGTTCAGGTCACAAAATTACTTAAATGGTGGAGCTGGGGTATGAACCTGAGCCTTAACCACTATACTATAAGCTTCTTAATTATAGAAATGAGAGCGAAGTCTTCTTACTATGTGTTGAGTCCTGTTCTAAGAGTAAATGCTATTATCTTCCCATTTTATAGATAAGAACTGAGGCACAGGGAAGTTAAAGTTTCACCCAAGGTTATTAGTAGGTAGTATAGCTAATATGTGAACCTAAATAACAGCCAAAATGTGTCCAGCTTTGTCCAGCCAGGCTGTCCAGTTTCAGAGCCTGCCTTCTTATCTACTCTGTTATCCTGCCTCTCTTAGAACTTTAACCAAATTTTGCAGAGACCACCAGGGTGATATCCACACCATGGTCTACAGATTCCAGGCTTCAGCAGGAGAACTAGAGCCTGCCTTTGCACACTCATCCCAGCTTGTCCTTTTTTCTATTTTTTTTCATAAGGTCTGTCGCTAAGGGGCTCAGTTGTGACAGGGCTATGTCCCACTTCCTCAGGCAGTGGATCTTGTCCTACCAGGGCAGGGCGGACCATGGACTTTTTACATGAGGAAGGACCTGAGGGGTCGGAGGGACAAATGCAAAAGAGATCACAGAGCTCTGACCTAAGATAACACATCACGAGGCGAAGGATTTTGCTGTTGAAATGGAAGAAAATGAAACCTAACTTGTGACGATGCTGGGGAGGAGGGGATGGAATGGGAGCCTTCTGAAAGTAGAAAGATAGGAGAAAGAAGGGTCAAAAGAGATCCATAGGACCCCTTGAAAGAGAACATGCTGGATGAGAGGGAAATCACAGCATGTACAGAGGCATTAGGTAGAGCAGAGGGAAAGGGGAAGGACGAAAGCAAGTAAGTCTCACTGGACGCCCATGACGCACCACACACTTCCCCAAACTGCATCTGATTTCATCTCAGAACAGAAATGTGCTAAAGCTCTGTGATAAACTGACTCACTATAGGGATGATTTAAGTTAAGAGTCAAAATCCTATGCCCACGGAGCTGTGAAGCGCCAGATTCCACACGTAGGATTACACATCAGGCTCCACGATTTCCTTGTAGAGTGTCATTGCAGCACTGAGACTCAGGACTTTTAGGGGGACTGAGTAAATACCCACACAGGCCAAACACTTCTCCTTATTTTGATTTTGAATTTTTTTTTAATTTCAGAGTTTGTGTCAACAGGTGGTAAGTCAGGTATAAATGGCTCAGCAAGTCCCAAGACACAATTGCAGCTCAGGCAGTATCTTAGCACAGGTTCCCTGGGTCTGTCTTAATATCAATGAAAGAAGCCGTAATGCAGAGACATTTACATTAAGACTGTGCTGAGTAAGTACCCGCCTTCATTTTTCACCGCTGTGGGCAAGAAGGAGGTAACTTGCCTGCGTTTTTTTTTTTTTTTTTTTCTGAACTTTCAGCTTTAAGGACACTCTACCACAATAGATGCCCAACATTTTAAGTCAATCAATGATTAGTTATTTAGCACCCTCCAGGTGCCCAGCACTGGGCTGGCCACATACTGACACAGATGAAACAAACCACAGTGTATGGTACAAACTAGAATGTAATTAAGTACTCAAATCTACATTAGAAAACAAATGTTTCAGGAGTGAGAGACAGGTGGCTGAACTGGCCCAGGGGTGGGACATAAGCAGGATCTTAGAGAATAAGAAGGGGTGGGCTGCGTGATGAGAAGGAAGGATTCCAGACAGGCAGCCAGACATGAACAAAGGCCAGGGCATGTGTGAGCCAGGTGTGTCTGCAGAACCAGAAGAAGACTGGGTGCCCCTAGAGTGGGAGAGCAAATAGCAGGGTGAACTAGGTTATGAGGGTCTTAAAAGCCATATGCTGGGTACTGTAATCGACAGAACAGACGCAGAAATGTTTATATGGTATAGAAAGAAGGGCACTTTGAAGGTTTGGGAGAGGAGTGTGTCTTGATGAAAGTGTTGTGTGTGGAAGCCTGATCTGGCCGCAGCCTGAGGGGAGGATAATGTGGAGGCCAGAAATCCAGATAATAAAGATGCGTAAAAGGGAGGAGAAGAGGAGGCAAGCCAGAGTGAAAGGAAAGCAGAAGAAAGGACAGAGGCAAGAGCATGCCCATGGGACAGCTGACAGACTTGATGACTATCTGGATGACACCATTGCTCGTCACTATCCATCTCACCATCATGCACACATCTAGGACAAACATCAGGTTCTCGCTGAGCAAGTCAAGGCCTGTGGGATCTGGCTCAGCCTACCTTGATTGGCAAAAACAAACAGAACAGAGAAATGTTTTGTGATAGAAATAATAACAGTTGCAATTTATCCAACACCCACCATGTATTAAAGTCCTTACATTGTTCTCTTTACTCCTCCCAGGAACCTTTCAAGATAAGGTATCATGGTCTCCATATAACGAGGGATAATGTCATTATCCTTGTCATTATGCCCTGGTGCAAAGTAGGCATTCAATAAATATTTGTGGAGTGAATGATAAACAATAAGGAAACTGAGGGTCAGAAGTAAAATGACTTGGTCCAAAATGTCAGAGCTAGAATTCAGATTCAGGACTGTCAGATCCCATTACGCTACGTGATCGATTTTCTTTGCTTTGTGTGAAGGAGAAGTCTTTGAAGGAATTTTGGGTGGCTGAGAGGGCCCTGGAGAACAACACCTGAGCACTGGGGAATTCATTCAGAAGGGATCTTCTGTGGGAAGAAATGGGCAGACTGAAAAATTCTCTTGAAATTTCCCCCCCATTACACATCAGAATGCTGAAAGTAACAAGCAGAATTAGCGAGCGTCAGTGGGGTCTCTGTGAGCACACCCTTGGCTAGGTCAATAAGGATGACTCACCTGAGTGGAGAAGGTCAGGGAACCCAAAGGGGTTATTTGACAGGTACTTGGATTAGGGGTCCTAGGGCTCAGCGGCCCCTGTTCCCTCATCCCCAACAAGGGAGACCAAGAGCATCAGCATTTCTGGGATGAAGAAATGGGCTTTTCCTTGATTTGGCAGTAACAGTCCCTTATTCCATGAAGCACTTCCCAAGGGGCCCACTTCACCCTTTCATATGCATCAACACTTTCTCTCCCCACACTCCACTCCCCCTGAGAGAAGGGCAGAGCAGGCTTATCCTCCTCATCTGATAGATGGGAACCAGGTTCAAGAGGTTAAGAGCTAACCAGGATCTCACCCCCAGTGTGTAGCAAAACCAAAGCCAGAGTACAGGTCTTCCTTTGTCCACGTTTTACTGTAGAAAATTGGGAAAATCCCAAAAAACACTAGGAAGAAAATAAAAATCATCTATAATCCCAGTGCTAATAAATCACTGCATTTAATATCTTGATGTATTTCCTTCCAGACTTTTTTCAACTTCTTTTACAAAAATGGGACCAGGATATATGTACAAACTATTTATAACTTTCTTTTTTCACACAATTTTGATTTCAGGACACTTATCCCTTGTCTTACTGCACAATGCTGATTGTTTCCATATTGTTTCTTCCTAGTATGGGTTCCTGTGAACAACAGTATCAGCTCTGTGGTCCTACGAGCAGTGGACAACAACAACAACTCCATAGGCAACTGGCAAAAAGCAGACAAGTATTGCAACAGCAGTGCCATCTATAACCTGAAGGACTCACACAACATGATCTTCGTGGCAAACTGGATATCTCCTAATTCCAGGAACATAACCACAGTCGAGCTACAGTAAGAACCTATCTATCTGTGATTTGCTTTGGGCATTTACAATTTCATATTGGGTTTACACAGTTTTACACTGGCCTTGAAGGACTCCAACTACAATCCAGCTATGATGTGGAGAATTCAGTTGCTGCACTCATTTTCTGCCATGTCATTCTTTGTCCTACTTTTATCTATAGGAGTTTATATACACACACATATACACACACCAGGTACATTCAACATAAACAGAAAGAACTGGTGTTAAAGAAAACCAGAGCTGGACAGTAGTTAAAGCAAAATGAATTAATGAATAAGTAAAAACTGATTATATTCAGGTCTATTGCAATAGGAGAAAAGAGATCTCAGTATAGAACCAGGCTCAATTCTGAATACAACATGGGCAAATGGGCTTTTATAGCCAAGGAGAAAGCTGGGGGTCAGTGGATGGAAAATTACTAAAAAAAAATCAAGGCCTGTAAGGGGGGATCTGGCTAAACTGACCTAACAGGATTCTTGCAGAAGGCAGGCCAGGGTGATCAGACATCACCTGGGGCGGGGTGGAGGAGAAAGAACTCGATCAGATATTAAGGGTGATCAGATATCAACGGTGGGAGGTTCTTGCTAAACTGACTTAGCAGGGTTTTTGCTCAAACTGGATTTTACAAAGAAGTACACAAAGGGGCATAGAAGAAGGTTCTAGAGCCTGACTAAAGTCTGGTCAAGCAAAGAATCTTTGTCACTGGGCACCCTGTTTGCTTCAAATTCTCTATATTCAAACTGGAGAGTCATTTTTTAAAACGTAGATTCATTTTGGAAATGGTCTGCTAACTGAAAGTGTGATGATTGTGTAATAAATCTGGCTTCCTAGTGTCACACAAAATGGGCGCACTCAGATTCTGAGGTGAGGCCACCTGGGGACTCACATTACACTTGAACAAAAAAACCTTCCTCCCAGCTAGGGATTCGCTATTGAGATGACGTTAGGAACCAAATGCTGAGAGGTCCTTACGCTTTCGGACTGCTGTTTTGTACTTACAGGGCTGGTCTGACCCTCAGGCCACATCCACTGTGAGCAGCCACCAAATCCCCGTGGACAGTGGTGGTGATGATGCTGTCAAGCCATCCTGCCCTCTGCTGCCATGCCATGGGCCTGGTCGGACCTAGCTGGCTCTGGAGGAGGCATTACTATGCCCACAGAGTGACTTGCAAGAGTAGAATCCAAAGGGAGCTGCTTACAATCCAGCCTCACAATGACAGCACTGTCTTAGAAGCTGGCCAAGGCTAATTAGGGCAATGTCTTTCCTTTCATCTCACCTCATTAAAGCCTCTGCACTCCAGGCAACAACAGATAAAAGACCAAACAGTGACAGTATGCAATGGAAACAGCACATTCCCGCTGGCAGTGTGGTCTCCAGACTCCTAACTCGCACCCCACTACGTGCACTGGCCTCTTTACCTGTTTACAATATACACACATGGCCTTGATCAGCAAGGCTGACAAGGAAGGAAGGAGCAGCACATATGATGGGATACAGAAAGCAGGGAAGTCCACTATGCTGGGTAGGGCACAAAAGAGATGTGAGGAGGCCCCTGCCCACGAGACTTTACGATGAGGTTTGGGGAGGCAAGGCCAAGCAGAAATAATTACCGAGGTTAAACAGCACTTCCTCAAGAAAGCATTCCCTAAATGCCCAGATTAAGTTCCAGCTGCCCGTTATTCACTCTCATAACTTCCACTGCTTCATCAGAGCACATATCACAAGTGTGATCAATTGTTTAACTCATTAGCTGATTATTCGTTTAAAATCTGCTCTCTGAAAGGACTGTAGGTGCCACAAGGGTAAGAACCATGCCTGTATTGTTCACTGCTGTCCCTTCAGCACAAAGCACAGTAATTGGCATGTCATGCACTCCCATTAATTAGTTCTTGAATGCACGAACAAGAGATTGATACAATAATGAGCCCACTGATATAAGAGCAACAGACTACGCTGTACAGATCATTTAACAAATATTAAGCACCTACTATGTGTCAGGCATTGTTGACAGCAGAACCTGCCCTTAAGGAGCTGGCCCTCCAGTGGTAGGAGAGGCTCAAACAAAGGCAATGCAGTAGAGGGGCATGTCTCTCTGGTGGAGATCTGTCTGGGTTAATGACAACAGGGAGAAATGATTTCATGGAGGACACTGTTGAGTCTGTGGGCATATGACCAGGATGGATATTACAGGCAGAAGAACTGGCTTGAACAGACCAGAGGTGTATACCACCAGCCTGTGGGGGGTTCAGGGTGATGAAGTCAGTAAGGGACGGACAGGATCTTGTCTAGACAAAAATCATGGAGGATCTTAGTTAAAATAATATAGAGCTGACCAGTATTTAATGATCTGCTAATTGTGCTGTAAAGAAAGTAAGCACAAAAGGAATTAAGACACTGGGGTCCCGTGGGAAGGCAGAAATGTGAGCTGAACTTGTGAGTTCCATAGCTGAGGTCCTCACCATTATCTCTCATTGATTTGCCCTCCACAGAGCCTTCACTATCAATTTCGACAACGTGGCTACATTTTCTTTTCTGAAACTGAAAAAAAATGGTAAGTCCTTCTGCAGCCTATTTACATATCTGGCAGTGAACTTAATCAGCATGAAAAATTACTTTGTGGAGGCCCTAGAAAAAAGAGTCTTTCGCTCACTCATTACCCAGATGTCAATTGAGTCTCCCAGTACCTTGAGACCTACATAAGATTAGCTCAATCCCTTATCCTATGCCCTGTGGGAAATAACAGCCATCCCTAAGATTTCCGCCAATTCCCAGGGGCCTCATATTCTCGCAGTCACCTGTGGCTTCAGACTCCTGCTTCCTCAGAAGCTGTTTCTATTCAATACCACATAGACACCAATATGAATGTCAACTCCTTCCGCAATTTCCAGAAAGAATTCCCACCCACGCAAAGCCTTCATAGGCATAGCAGACTTTAACCAAAGGGTCTAAGGGAGGAGGGGAGAGATTTGCACAAAGAATGGTTGCTAGCATAGAAATACCAGGAATGTCATTAGTTCTCAGAGTGGCCTTTGACCACCACCAATACCATCGGGAATTTCAACTGGCCTTTCCCAGGCTGTAGTCCTCAAACCATCCTGAGGTACCTCGCCCTTCCTCTCCCTTCTCCGTCCCCTTCCTTCTCCCTTACCTCCCTCTAGGGAGCGTAAACAAATTCAAGAAGCTGAGGTTCAGAAAACAAAGGTAACTTGCCTAAAGCCACACAAAAACTAAATGGTAAAACTAGGACTCAAATTCCACATCACATACTTTCTTGTGCTTTTCTTAGACTTACATCAAAACTATAAAGGCAATCTTTTTTTTTAACAAAGTTTTTAAATATAAGATTCACCAAGAACAAGAACCATTAGTCTTTCTCGTTGTCCAAATAACAGGTCTTCCTCATGAGCCCCTAAACACTGAAACACACCTAGTATGCTGCCCATTTTCCTGCCAGTCAGGCACTGCCAATGTAGTGAAAGAGATATCTATTTTCAACAATAAATTTTAAAGTGATTATGCCTAATCAAACTATTATATAAAAGCCTTAAACTGTTTCCTTGGTGGTTTCCCCTCTGTGAAAAAAACTGGGATGTTATTTTCTTGCTCAAAGACATTTTTGAGATGAACCTTTGTGTAAATGCTAAGAAAGAAAAGAAAAATATTTCTAGTCAGGACTCCTTAGCTCCATGCTAATAAAATCCAGTTAAAAAAAGAAAAAGAAAGGGGTTCTGTTCAGACTTCCTGGTTCAGTGGGATACTTGAGAAACAAGGGGAAATGCTAAATGAGATAAGACAATGCCACAGAACTGGAAGGCACCCTCCAGGCAGGCAGAAGAAGGCACAGGCCTGAGCAAATCACTCGACATCTCCCTCCTTCCTTAGAATCCCCTCTGTGATTCACTCACTCCCTTGGAGGTAGCATTGCCAAACTCCAGTCTTTCCAGAATCAGACAACCCCCCAGGGCTGCAAGCCTGGCTTCTCTGCTTCTCTGCAAGGCACCCTCGGAGAACCACTGCGTGATCAGATCCCAGCAAGTGAAAATGACTAGGGCCTCAGAAACCGTGATTCAGGGGTTTGGACGGGGCCTCTTTCCACTTCCTTTAAAGTGGGGGTAGCCATGCTCAGGCCCAGATGGTATCCAGTTCTTACAGGCTTTATATGCAACCTTTGAAATTAGCATGAAAAAATTAAATTGTGTCATTGTGGATCATATTTGCACTGATTGATCTAATGTTAAGGACATGAAGACATTTGAGAGCTGATTACCTACCCAATAACAATTTAGTAGTTGGGTAAATTCAGTATAAATTCCTTCCCGCATAGGACTGTGTAGATCTTAAGGGTACAAAGTGTTTCTTACTTATTTTTTCTTCCTTGACATTCTGTACCCTCTTTTATTCCCCCTCCTCTATACACCTTTGGCTCTTGAGAAGTGTTTATTGAATTTTGCTCGTGAACTCGCTCTAGTGTTCCATCAGTTTAGCCTCCTTTCTCTAGTGCCCACCCACCACCCAAAAGAGGTTCTGATACCATTGTTTTCTTTCCAGAGATGACCACAAGCTTGACCCCCACAACCTCAACCTCCAAGCCCTCCACAACCTCCAGGCCCTCCATGACCTCCATGGCCTCCAAGACCTCCATGGCCTCCAAGACCTCCATGGCCTCCAAGACCTCCAGTACCAGGCCAACCACAACCCCACATCGAACCACACCCAGAAGCTTGGCCAACAGAGTCTTCCTCAGCCCCATCACAGATGCCATCCATATCCTGCTCATCTTTCTCACCAGCAAACTTCTATTCTAGAAGGAAGCTAGGGGCACAATTGCTCCTGCCTCCACTGCATTCTCCTACATTCAGCTCCAAGCCAGTGCTCCGATATGTGTGTGAACAAAGGCTTTACGTTCTCAAATGTACAGCTCTACTGCCACCACTTCAGACCCACACAGAGACGTAAGGGTAACTCAGTGGAGGGTAGCTAGTCCACTCACTGGTGGACTTGGGGCACACAGATGTTCAAATGGATCTTTCAGTACATAAATTAGGCTTTTTGTAACTACTTAGACCCTGTCTGGGTATAACCTGGAATTCTGGCTCTCTTTAATATGTTGACAGCCAATTTAAACTTTTCTTCATTGCCAAATGATTCCTCTGCACCCCTGAGTCTCTGTGGGAAGAATCTTTCCTCACTTTCAAGATGATCTCAGATTTCTGACGAAACCCACTCAGGTTACACAGAGCTTCTATGATTCATGTGATTCAACTAGGAAAAGAGAAAGAGTTAATAGCCCTGATGCTATTGGCAACATCAGTAGCATTTGAAGGGCAAGAAAATAAGAATGTGCCATGTCTGAGCAGCCAAGGATAGGTGAAGATTATGGTATAAAAGCATTATTTTCTATGTCATACCAAATAAACCATACTTCAAACAAGAATGATGAAGATGTTAAATTCAAATATGTGTTTAATGAGTGATTACTTTAACTTAAAATACAGAGAATGTTATTTAAGTTTATTCATTGATGGGAGCATTAAAAAATTAATAGAATGGTGAGAGTTTTCAAGGCCAGATCTAAGGTAAAATTTTCTCAATTTCAATTTTCCTCAAGTGCAAACTGGGCACTTTTCCTCCAATGATAATTTCCACTAAGATAAATGGGACAAGATATTTACAATATTCATAATATAATGCAAAACCAAAAGAAAGCATGGTATTTCCAGTAATAAGCAACAAAATTTTCTTTTAATAAATATGCTAAATTTCAGTATGCCAACATGCAGCGACTGTTCTTCCTCACAGATGGTTTCTGTCAATATCCTCTTTTTCCCTGTTGATAGACCATACTTTCCTATTTTGTACGTCTTTAATTTCTTTGTTGAAAACTGGACATTTTGAATATTATAATGTGGTAACTCAGGAAATCGGATTCTCCCTTCTCCCTAGGGTATACTGTTGTTGCTTGTCGAGGGCTGCAGTCATCCATTTGTTTAGTGACTTTTCTACAGTATTTTTGCAAAGACTTCATTCCTTGTTGTGTATGGTCACTGAAGGCTCTTTTCTGTGATCTCAGCAGTCAGCCAGTGACCTGACAGATTTTTGTTAAATGTCAAAATTTAGCAGTCTCTTTCCTCATTATGCATTCCCCTCATAGCTGTGAGTTTTTATTAGATTCTAGAGCTCTGAAAAAGTTGACTCTGATAGTTTTTGCCAGCTTAATGTTTGCTTTAGTGGCGGGGCCATTCTTAGAACTCATTACTCCACCATTTCCTGTGACATCACTCAGTAGCAACTATTAGTATCTGCCAGGCTCTGTAGTAAGCACTGTACATGCACTGTGTCATTTAATCCTCACAACAACCCTATAAAACATATCCATTTTACAGATGAGGATACTCGGGCAGAGAGAGAGATAATTTGCCCAAAGTTACTCAGTGAGTCAGTAGTGAAGCTGGGTTTTGAAGAGTGGTCTATTCCACTTCAAAGCCTGCACCCTTAACCAGGACACCCTGAGCAGCTCCTGCTCACCCGGGATCCCTCAGAACAACTGGTAACCCTGGGTCATGTGACAAGCAAAGAGTATGAGTGTCCCTTGCTGATACAACAAGCAGGCTGCATGTTCCGCAGTGCTCCTCCATGCCCCACTTCTCTGCTGCCATCTCCAAGATAAACTACGGTGAGTCCTGACCCGACAAGCTAGGAACAAGCTTCCTATTTATCTTTCATAGCCCAACCTGGCCCCCCAGCTCACGCTCAATGTGGAAGGTGTGACACATATTGAAGCCCCAGGAAAGATATTCTATGAAGCTGGAAAACTTTTAGACTCAAAGAAAGCTGAGTTCAGACAAGCAGTATAGAGGTGGCTGAGCAAAAGCATCGGATTAGGAGACAGGAAACTGTTAAATTCCAGTCCTGCTACAAAGTAGAAAGGCGACCTTACACAAGTGGTTTTACTTTCTTTCACCTCAGTTTTTTCACCTGTTAGATAAAGGGTCGGCCCAGTATGCCAGCCCTCTTCCAGGTCTCAATTTTGATTTCTCTGTCACACCCAGACCTAGTTCTAAAGGTCTGGTCAGAGACACTAAGTAACTATTACCTTATACCACACCTGGTTGATTGAGAGAGGCTGCTGGGAGCACCGTGAGAAGGATTCTGAAGCAAAATCCAGGCTCAGAAATAGTGTTGTATTCAACGAGTGATATCTTCCTTGGGCTCAGGAGGCAGGAATTGAAGCAGCACAGGTTCCAGGTATTTGCCATCCTTGGTCACTCTTTAAGTGAATCCAGAAAGTGGCAAGCAGGGTGGGTTGCAGAATAAGAGTAGAGGACTAAGTAAGTGTGTACATTTGAATGTCAGGAATAGCTAACCCTGATCCTCACTAATGGGAAAGTGATACACCAAAAGGAAAACAAAGCACACAGGCCACTGCAAGGAAGCCCACAGGCTGCACCTCATGCACGGAAAGAAGAGATGAACAAGAGACGCACTGCTTATCGCTCCCATACTCACTTGCCCAAACTTGTACTTCCACTTTTGTGTTTTCTTGTTTGCAGCTTCGTGTTTTGTAAATTCAATGCATTCTTATTCTGTGTTAGAAAGAGCAATTGCCTACCCATTTAAGGGAAGTGGCAATTCATTCTGAGAAAGTAGGAAAGAAGACTGATGCCTTCCAAATCCCATTACCTCAAAGATCTTCACACACCAGAAAGAGTCTCAAACCTGGTCAATGGTCCAACTGTAACACCAATCATTCAGAGCAGGAAAAAAATGCAGAACAGCCAGAAAATTGAGACAGTATCTTATTGTCGTCTATCAACCCCCAAATTACTTTTTAAAGTAAATGTTGAAAATATTAATAATTAAGTAAAATTCTATTATTTCATAAGAGAGGTAGTTTGGCAGTTATCTTAAAAGTCTTAAATTGTCTTAAAGCATAAACTCTGAAGCCAGGCTGCGCGGGTTCAGTTACATCTGACTTTTCCCCTTATTAGTTGTGAGACCTTGTACAAGTAACTCAACTTCTATGTGTGTCAGTTTCCTCATCCGTAGAACAGGGAGAAAAATAGTAGCTACGTATAGGTCGTTGTGGAGATTAAATCAGTTAATGTATATAAAGCACCCAGAACAGCACCTGGCACAAAGTAAGCACTATATAATTATTTAATGCCTAAAAAAGGGCACCACAAATGATACATTGATGTATAAGAAAGCCAAGTATTATAACAATATAAATATGCGCAAATAAAATGGTGCCTACAACAAGGACTAAAATTATTCATTTGTAACTATTATAAGAAATAGCTAATGTCTGCTTTCCCGTCTTTCTCCCTCCAGCTCCAGCTTCACCTTCAAACTTCTAAGGGGAAGGTCTTCTAACTTCCTGAGTCAGCTCCTAAGCTCTCTCTTCTTGTGGAGAATCTAAATAATGGGTAAATGGGTTAAATTATTCTACATAATAAAGAGCTGAGTCAGGAGGGAGGGTGGGGCAAGAAAGAGGAAAAGAGAGTTTGGGTTGAGTACTGTGGGAGTGGAGACAGGAGGAAAATTTTTGAGCCTCTGTGGACTGAAAGGAGGGTCTAGGGAATTTTCTAAGTGCTGTTCTCAGTTACAAACAGGTTCTTCCTTAATGTCCTTCAAGAGATACATGTGAAAATTGGAATTATTTTACCTTTTTTTCTAAAAGATTGGCACCTGAGTTAACATCTGTTGCCAATCTTCTTTTTGTTTTTCCTTCTTCTCCCCAAAGCCCCCCATAGTTGTCTGTTCTAGTTGTGAGTGCCTCTGGTTGTACTATGTGGGATGCCACCCCAGCATGGCCTGATAAACGGTGCCATGTCCATGCCCAGGATCTGAACTGGTGAAACGCTGGGCCACCAAAGTGGAGCATGCGAACTTAACCACTCGGCCACGGGGCCAGCCCCAAGAATTATTTTACTTCTGATTGCTGGACTGTATTTCTTTGAATGTGGCTCAGCAGTGAAACTGGGACATATGGACCACCCCCACTCTGCTTTTACATAAGTTACATCCAGAATGAAGTTAAATATATACACCTGATACAAGTGGGAACTAATTTAACATATGCAAAAAATCTACATATTTATCTATGCAAACATATATAACCTATACATAAAAATAACTTTAAACTCAGATGCTTGAGTCCAACAAACTCAAAAAAAGCCTTTGGCTAAAATATGTAGACAAAGCAATTTAAAGAGCTTGGGATGGATCAGCAAGTTGCACGAAAGACTAGAGGAATCACCCAAGCTGAACAGATAAAAGAACAAATAATTAAAAGGAACAAGATCAGTCTAAGGGAATTCTGGGACAATATCAAGCACACTGACATTCGTATTATAAGTGTCCCAGAAGGAGAAGAGAGACACAAAGGGGCAGAGAATCTATTTGAAGAAAAAATAGCTTAAAACTTTCCTAACCTAAGGAAGGAAACAGATACGCAGGTACAAGAAGCACAGAGGGCACCAAACAAGATAAACCGAAAGAGGCCCACACCAAGACACATTATAATTAAAATGTCCAAAATTAAAGATAAAGAGAATGCTGAAAGCCACAAGAGAAAGGCAACAAGTGACACACAAAATCCCATGAGGCTATCAGCTGACTTCTCAGCAGAAAACTTACAGGCTAGAAGCCAGTGGCATGATATATTTAAAGTGCTGAAAGGAAAAAACCCACAGCCAAGAATACTCCACCCAAAAAGGTTATCATTCAGAATGGAAGGGGACATAAAGAATTTCCCAGACAAGCAAAAATTAAAGGAATTTATCCACCAAGAAACTAGTTTTACAAGAAATGCTATAGGGACTTATTTAAGTGGGAAAGAGAAGATCACAAATTGGAATAAGAAAATTGTCAAAAAAAAGGGCAATAAAATCACTGATAAAGGCAAAAATATAGTAAGGAAGCAAATCAACCAACTATGAAGATAATATGAAGGTCAAAAGACAAAAGAACTAAAATTACCTATTTCAATGATAAGAGGGTAATGGATACACAAACACAAAATGAGAGGTTCGATATGATATCAAAAACATAAAATGTGGGAGTAAGGGAGTAACAGAGGAGAGCTCTTAGAAAGAGGTCAAACTAAAGAGACCATCAACTTAATGTAGATTGCTATATACATAGGTTATTATATATGAACCTCATGGTAATTACAAACCAGAAACCTATATTCAATACAAAAATAATTAAGAGAAAGGAGCCCAAACATAATACTAAAGAAAGCCATCAAACCACAAGGGAAGAGAGCAAGAGAAGAAGAAAGGAACAGAGAAGAACTACTAAAACATCCAGAAAAAAGTAACAAAATGGCAATAAGTACATATTTATCAATAGCTACTTTAAATTTCAATGGACTAAATGTTCCAATCAAAAGGCACAGAGTGGTCCATTGGATAAAAAAACAAGTCCCATATATACACTGCATACAAGAGACACACTTCAGACCTAAAGATACAAACTGAAAGTGAAGGGATGGAAAAAGATACTCCATGCAAACGGCAAAGAAAAGAAAGCTGGGGTAGCAATACTCATATCAGATAAAATAGACTTCAAAACAAAAACTGTAACAAGAGACAAAGAAGGACACTACATAATGATAAAGGGAACCATCCAACAAGAGGCTATAACACTTGTAAATATGCACCCAACATAGGAGCACCTAAATATATAAAGCAATTATCAACAAACATAAAAGGAGAAATAGACAATAACACAGTAATAGTCGGGGACCTTAACACTCCACTTACACCAATGGATAGATCATCCAAACAAGATCAACAGAGAAACATTGACCTTAACACATTAGACCAGGTGGACTTAGTAGACATATACAGAACATTCTATCTAAAAACTGCAGAATACACATTCTTTTCAAATGCACAGGGAGTATTCTCCAGGATTGATCACATTAGGCCACAAAACAAGTCTCAATAAATTTAAGAAGACTGAAATAATACTAAGCATCTTTTCTGACCACAAAGGTAGAAAACTAGAAACCAACTACAGGAAGAAAATCAAAAAAGACACAAATATGTGGAGATTAAACAAAATGCTACTGGGGCTGGCCCAGTGGCTCAGCAGTTAAGTGCGCACAGTCCACTTCGGTGGCGGGGGGTTCAGCGGTTTGGATCCCAGGTGTGAATATGGCACTGCTTGGCACGCCATGCTGTGGCAGGCGTCCCACATATAAAGTAGAGGAAGATGGGCACGGATGTTAGCCCAGGGCCAGTCTTCCTCAGCAAAAAGAGGAGGATTGGCAACAGTTAGCTCAGGGCTAATCTTCCTCAAAAAAAAAAAAAAAAACACTACTGAACAACGATTGGGTCAATGAATAAATCAAAGGAGAAATAAAAAGATACCTAGAAACAAACAAAAATGAAAATACAACATGCCAAAATCTATGGAGTACAGCAAAAGTGGTTCTAAAAGAGAAGTTTATAGCAAGACAGGTCTACCCCAACAAACAAATTAAAATCTCAAATAAACAATCTAACAGTGTATCTAAAGGAACTGGAAAAAGAAGAAAAACAAAGCCCCAAATCAGTTGAAGAAAGGATATAATAAAATTCAGAGCAGAAATAAATGAAATAGAGACTAAAAAAAAAAAAAACAATAGAAAAAAATGAATGAAACCAAGAGCTGGTTCTTTGAAAAGATAAACAAAATTGACAAAACTTTAGCTAGACTCACCAAGAAAAAAAGAGAGAAGGCTCAAATAAATAAAATCAGAAATGGAGGAAGAGAAATTACAATGGACACCTTGGAAATACAAAATATTATAAGAGAATACCACGAAAAGCTATACGCCAAAAAATTGGATACTCTAGAAAAAATGGATAAATTCTTAGAATCATACAACCTTCTGAAACTGAATCAAGAAGAAATAGGGAATTTAAATAGACCGGTCACCAGTAAGGAGATCAAAACAGTAATCAAAAACCTACCAAAAAATAAAAGTCCAGGATCAGACGGCTTCCCTGGTGAATTCTACCACATATTCAAAGAAGATTTAATACCTATCCTTCCAAGTCTTCCAAAAAAATTGAAGAAGACAGGGAAGCTTCCTAACGCATCCTACGAAGCCAACATTACCCTGATACCAAAACCAGACAAGGACAACACAAAAAAGAAAATTACAGGCCAATATCACTGATGAACAGTGATGCAAAAATCCCCAGCAAAATACTAGCAAATCAAATACAACAATATATTAAAAAGATCATACACCATGATCAAGTGGGATTTATTCCAAGGATGCAGAGATGGTTCAACATCCACAAATCAATCAGCGTGATAAACCACACTAGCAAAATGAAGAACAAAAATTACACGATCATCTCAATAGATGCAGAGAAAGCATTTGACAAGACACAGCATCCATTTACGATAAAAACTGTGAATAAAATGGGTATAGAAGGAAAATACCTCAACATAATAAAGGCCATACATGACAAACCCACAGCTAATATCATTCTCAATGGAGAAAAGCTGAAAGATATCCCTCTAAGAACAGGAACCAGACAAGAATGCCCACTTTCACCACTCAATTAACATAGTATTGGAAGACTTAGCCAGAGTAATCAGGCAAGAAAAAGAAATAAAAGGGATCCAAATTGGAAAGGAAGGAGTGAAACTGTCACTATTTGCAGATGACATGATTTTAAATATAGAAAACATTAAAGAATCCACTAAAAAACTTTTAGAAATAGGGGGCTAGCGCTGTAGCCAAACGGCTGAGTTCACGTGCTCTGCTTCTGTGGCCTTGAGTTCGCCAGCTCAGATCCTGGGTGTGGACCTACGCACCGCTCATCAGGTCATGCTGTGGTGGCATCCCACACAGAAGAACCAGAATGACCTCCAACTAGGATACACAACTATATACTGGGGCCTTGGGGAGGAAAAAAAGAGGAAGACTGGCAACAGATATTAGCTCAGGATCAATCTTCCTCACCAAAAAGTATTAAAAAAAATCTTCAAGGTCAACAAAAAGAAAACTTTTAGAAACAATAAATGAATATGGTAAAGCTGCAGGATACAAAATCAACATACAAAAATCAGTTGCGTTTCTATATACTAACAATGAAGTAGCAGAAAGAGAAATTAAGAATACAATCCCATTTACAATTGCAACAAAAAGAATAAAATATCTGGGAATAAACTTAACGAAAGAGGTGAAAGATCTGTACACCGAAAACTATAAAACATTGTTGAAAGAAATTGAAGAAGACACAAAGAAATGGAAAGATATTTTGTGCTCTTGGATTGGAAGAATTAACATCGTTAAAATGTCCATACTACCTAAAGCAATCTACAGATTCAATGCAATCTCCAACAAAGTTCCAACAACATTTTTCACAGAAATAGAACAAAGAATCCTAAAATTTATATGGAAAAACAAAAGACCCCAAATAGCCAAAGGAGTCCCGAGACAAAAGAACAAAGCTGGAGGTATCACACTTCCTGATTTCAAAACATACTACAAAGCCATAGTAACCAAAACAGCAGGATACTGGCACAAAAACAGACATAGAGATCAATGGAACAGAATCGAGAGCCCAGAAATAAACCCACACATCTACGGACAGCTACTTTTCAACAAGGCAGCCAACATACAATGGAGAAAGGAAAGTCTCTTCAATAAATGGTGTTGGGAAAACTGGACAGCCACATGCGAAAGAATGAAAGTAGACCATTATCTTACACCATACACAAAAATTTACTCAAAATGGATTAAAGACTTGAATGTAAGACCTGGAACCATTAAACTTCTAGAAGAAAACATAAGCAGTACGCTCTTTGACATCAGTCTTAGCAACATATTTTCAAGTACCATGTCTGACCGGGCAAGGGGAACAACAGAAAATATAAACAAATGGGACTACATCAAACTAAAAAGCTCCTAGACAGCAAAGGAAACCATCAACAAAACAAAAAGCCAACCTAACAACTGGGAGAAGATATTTGCAAACCATCTATCTGATAAGGGGTTAATATCCAAAATATACAAAGAACTAATACATTTCAACAACAAAAGAACTAATAACTCAATTAAAAAATGGGCAAAAAGATGCGAATAGAGATTTCTCCAAAGAAGATATACAGATGGCCAACAGGCACATGAAAGGATGTTCAACATCATTAACTATCAGGGAAATGCAAACCAAAACTACAATGAGCTATCACCTCACTCCCGGCAGAATGGCTATAATTAACGAGACAGGAAACAAGTGTTGGAGAGGATGTGGAGAGAAGGGAACCCTCATACACTGCTGATTGGAGTGCAAACTGGTGCAGCCACTATGGAAAACAGTATGGAGAGTCCTCAAAAAATTAAGAATAGAAGTACCGTATGATTGAGCTATTCCAGTGCTGGGTATTTATCCAAATAACATGAAAACACGAATGTATAAAGATACATGCACCCCTATGTTCACTGCAGGATTATTCCCAATAGCCAAGACTTGGAAGCAACCTAGGTGCCCATCAAGGGACGAATGGATAAAGAAGATGTGGTATTTATACACAATGGAATACTACTCAGCCATAAGAAATGATGAAATTCGGCCATTTGTGACAACATGGATGGACCTTGAGGGCATTATGCTAAGTGAAATAAGTCAGAGGGAGAAAGTCAAATACTGTTATGATCTCACTCACAATTAGAAGATAAAAACAATGACAAATACACACATAGAAACAGAGACTGGATTGGTGGTTGCCAGAGGTGAAGCAAGGAGGGAGAAGGGTGAAAGGGGTGATTAGGCACATGTGTGGTGATGGGTTGTAATTAGTCTCTGGGTGGCGAACAGGATGTAATCTACACAGAAATTGAAATATAATGACATATGCCTGAAATTTATATAATGTTATAAACCAATATTATCGCAATAAAAAATAAATTAATTTTTTAAAAGAGAAGAAGAAGACAGAAAAGACAAAAAAGGAAAACAATAAAAGGACATTGGGGAATAGAAAATAACATAAAGAGCTTGGAAAAATCTTTGAAATAGTTATTTTAATTGCTGAGTCTGTTTTTTTCTTTTTTTTTTTTTTTTAAGCCAAACAAACCTAGGTTCCAATTCCAGCTCTTCCACTTGCTGAGTGACTTTGAACAAGACTCTTAATCTCCTTACACCCAAGATTCCTCGGGGTGAACTGGAGCTGACTCCTACCTTAAAGAGTCATAGTGATTGAGACACTGGACACAAATGGCTAGCATAATGTTAATTCACAATAAGCCAACGAATGCAAAAACCTGAAGTTAGTTAACTACACAGACATCAACACAATCTCAAATGAGAGTGGAATGTTCTCCCCCACAATCTGGGTAGGTTGCATTCTTTTTCCTTTTCTAAACAGTTTTCTCCTTCAAGATTGGAGCCTTGATTTCCCCCTAGTACTTTGGGAATTATTAAAAGTTATTATGGCAACAAATCAGGCCCTCGTTTGCTGAAAAACACATATTGTCTCAATGTTGCCACAGATCTGTTCAGTTCTATACTCTACAAGGAACCCTGTTCCTAGGGGCCAAACAGATGGAACGATAAACGGCATTCTTTGCAAGACCAGCTGAGGCCCTCTCTGCCTGGGGCAAACCTACTCTCCAGGAGCTGGGACAATAACTACCCACCAATCTTTACTGTTTATCTTGCTATAAAGGGAGTACCTAGTCAGTGAGCCCCTGAGTTAGGGCTGCTAACAAATGACGGTGTGGTCATGAAGATGGCAATTTACTAAGACACCCTCGATTCAGAGTCCTAGCCCATCCTTAGCAGCTGAGGACTAAAATTTTACCCACGAATGGAAAAGGAAAATTCCCAGGAAGATAAAGTTAGCCAAATAAACAGATTGGAGGAATACTTAGGGGGTCTTATTTTATGTTGTGATGGTTGTTCTCTAAACTGAAGCACATAAAGAATAACACCTATCTGAAGTATGCTTGAAAAGTTTGGCATTAAAGTTTTGTGGTTTTGGGGGGGTTTTTTTGTGAGGCAGATTGGCCCTGAGCTAACATCTGTTGCCAATCTTCCCCTTTTTGCTGGAGGAAGATTGTCAGTGAGCTAACATTTGTGCCAATCTTCCTCTATTTTATGTGGGACGCTGCCACAGTGTGGCTAGATGAGCAGTGCTAGATCCACGCCCAGGATCCAAACCTGCGAACCCCAAGCTGCTGAAGTGGAGCGCAAACACTTAACCACTATGCCACCAGGCTGGCCCCTAAATCTCAAATTTTTACCAAACCAAGTTCAACCAGTTCTTTACAGATGGCAGGCACTTTCATCCATTCAATAATCCAATATCTTGGAGATGTATAGCAGGCACTGGACTAGGCGCTAGGAAACAAAAATGAGTCAGACAGACAGGGCTCTGGCCCTCATGAAGTTGACATCCTCAAGGTTGGGACAGACAATAAAGTGGCAAGCAAATAAATAAGACAAAAGGAAACATATATATAAAATTTTAAAACTGCAAGAAAGTGGAGTGTATAGGCATTACAATAGAAAATAACAGAGGATTTCTACCTATATAGGGTGATTGAGGAAGGCTTCTTCAAGAGGGTGATATTTAGGCTGGAATATGAAGAATATTAGGTTTTTGAAAGGGATGGAGGTGGGGTAGGGGCAGCATTCCAGGCAGAAGAGCAGAAAATGCAAAGATCTTGAGGCAGGAATGAAATCGGTGTGCTTTAGGACTTAAGAAGAGGCCAGTGTGACCAAAACATAGTGAACGGCTTGAGGCTGGGAAGTACACAGTGGCTGGATCATATAGGGCTTGGCAGGCCAATGTGAGGAGTTTGGATTATATTTTAAAAGCAACAGGAAGCTTTCAAAAGATAACATGGTGGGGGGTTGGGGGGGGCGGGGCAGAGAGGAGTGTTGAAGAGAACCAAAGTGGAAGCAGGAGACTGGCTAAGACGCCATGTCAGTGACCCAGGCAAGAAATGGTGGCGGTTTGGATTGGGGTGGTGGTATTGGAAACGGAGAGAAAGACAAAAATCATTACACACTTCGGAGGTAGAACCAATAGAACTTTCTGAAAGATTAGGGGTAGGAGGTAGGAATTCAGGACAACTCCCAGATTTCTGGCTTGAAAATATGAATGTATGGTAATGGCATTTTTCGGGAAGACTGATGGAAGAATAGATTCTGAAGAAGAAATCAGAAAGTCACTTTTGGAAATGTTAAGTTGGAGATGCCCATGAGACACCCGACTACTCCTAGGCGGTACTATCTGTGGGCAAATAAAAACTTTAAAAGGTGAAAGACAACCCTAGCCCTTCTGTTTCTGCAGGTTGTCATCAGCCAAGGTGCTCATATTTATTAAGACGTTTGTGAAAGGTGAAAAGGGTTTTTAAGCTTATTCATATTTATTAGCATACTAAATTGGGAATTTTCACTGAATAATAAACTGGTTGGACGAAGGTGAACTTGGGCTTAAGTACTGAGGACTTGTTTCAAGGGCATCTTTAAGAAGACAAGTTTGGGATATCATTTCTTCAGCCAAGAACCAAGAAAAAAAAAAGAACAGTGTTCTAATTCTCTTCTTTTAATGATGAATACTCCTGTCTTGATAGTGACAGAATACTGGCAGGAGAGTGTGGGTGGATTTTGAAGGAAGCAAACCAAGTAGTGAGCTCCTTGAAAGCAGAAGAGCTGCTCTGAAAATGCTCCAGGGTAGGAACCACCTTCTCCCACTTTTCTTTTGTGGGGACAGCAGATCTCTCTGCCGCTATGTGGAGACAGCGTTTATCTGGGACATTTTCCAAAAGTGTCTTGCGACAGAATCTTGCTATAAAGTTAAATTGTGTGAAACTAACAATGATTCTTCTATCTGCAAGGGAGGCTAGAAATAGCCCAGACATAACAAAAGCAAAATGAGCACAATCTGTTTCCCATGTTCAAGACACTTTCTTTCCAGGAGGAAAGTAAAAGTTTGGAGTTTTTTAAAAACAAGACGGACGCTTATCATAGGTCTAGTCTATTAGTGGCCACAAGTATACAACTGATCATATTATTCTGGCCACATTTGTAACACATTGGTGGTGACAACATCACTTCAGGCAACAGAAATGATAGGGTTCTGGTCATTCAGTTCAGAGATATGGTCGATATAATTTTTCTTAACTTCACACTTTAGAGTCGGTTTTAATTTCAAGAATCACAGCTCAAAGATTTCTAAATTTACCTACTTACAAACCCCACCATTCCCATTGGAAACAACCGCTGCGGCTCTGATAATTCACTCTGGTAAAGTGAGATGTGCTTTCCCTGGGGTAAAAACGGGCAAGATACACACCCTCTGCCTACCTCTCCTCCTCATCTCCTCATCTCCTGCTATTGTCTACATCACACTTTACACATTAGAATATACATGTAATCCACCCCCCAAGGGTGGGATGGACCTACAGACTTGCTTCTAAGGAACAAAACACAAAAAAAGAGATTAGTTTACAAGACTGTGACTTCTGTCTTGCTAGCCCTCCCTCTCCCACCTTCCTCCTCTCTCCTCCTCCTCCTCCCCCTCTCTCCTGCTGGCACTCTCCCTTGCCCTCTTCTTTGCTCACTCTGATGAAGCAAGCTGCCATGTTGTGAGTTGCTCTCTGAAGAGGCCTATATGGCAAGAAAGGGAGGGAGGAACTGAGGCCTCAGTCCAACAACCCATGAGGAGCTGAATCCTGTCAAAAACGACGTGAGTCGGGAAGCTGATCCTTCCTAGATAAACCTTGAGATGACTGCAGCCTTCCCAGTGATCCTGAGCCAGGGTCCCAGCTATGCCACATCCAGATTTCTGGAACATTAAAACTGTGAGATACAGCCATAAAAAAAGACAAAATCATCCCATTTGCAACACATGGATGGACCTGGAGGGTATTGTGCTAAGCGAAATAAGCCAGACTGAGAACGACAAAGACCATATGATTTCACTTATGTGTGGAATATAAACAAACACATGGACAAACAGTTCAGTCATTACCAGGGGAAGGGGGGTGGAGGGTGGGCACAGGGGGTGAAGGGGAGCACTTATGTGATGACAGATAAGAAATAATGTACAACTGAAATTTCACAATGATGTAAACTATTATGAATCTCCATTTTATTTTATTTTTTTAATAAAGATTTTTATTTTTTTCCTTTTTCTCCCCAAAGCCCCCCAGTACATAGTTGTATATTCTTCGTTGTGGGTCCTTCTAGTTGTGGCATGTGGGACGCTGCCTCAGCGTGGTTTGATGAGCAGTGCCATGTCCGCGCCCAGGATTCGAACCAACGAAACACTGGGCCGCCTGCAGCGGAGTGTGCGAACTTAACCACTCGGCCATGGGGCCAGCCTCTGAATCTCCATTTTAAAAAAAGTAAAAAAAAAAAAACTGTGAGATAATAAATGTGCGTTGTTTTAAGCTACTATGTTTGGGGTATGTTGCTATGCAGCAGTAGAGAACTAATACACTCACCCGCAGGGTGGTTATAAGGACAAAGTGAGGTAATATAAAAAGTCCTCAGCAGAATGCCTGACACCACAGGAGGCACTGCACAACACTAGCTCTATTCTCCTTGCCCTGTCGCTCTATTTCCACTGCCACCACCACACTCCTAACACCCACCGCCTCATGTCTAGATCCTTGCAACAGGCTTTGCAACTGGTTTCCTTGCTTCCCTTTGTCCAGCTGGCTATCTTTCTTAAAAAACAAACAAACAAAACTTCAACAGCTCCCTATTCCTGCAAGGATAAAAACCAAACTGATAGTCAAGGCCCTCCAGGCTGTCCCCACTGTTTCCAAGCTACCTTCCCAACACTCTCACACCTCGTCACCACTCTATTAAGGTTAATCTATTCACTATCTCCCAAATACATTCCCAGCCTCTAACCTCACTAGTAAAATCCGACCCTTAGGGTACTTATTCCCTCTTTTCTGCTGAATTCCAAACCACCACTCCCCCTGCCCCAGCACTTCAGTACCATTCAAGACTTCCCTCCTCCACTAAGCTCTTCCAAACCTCACCACCCCACAGCAATCTTTTTCCTTCTCTAAATTAATATTTACTCATTTGGTTTTTAAAATCATCAAGATATAAAATCTGAGAACAGGCAGAAGCAACTTCAGAAAGCATCTGGTCCAAGCACTCATTTTATGGTAAAGAAACTGAGGCTCTGAGATGAAAGTGACACAACTCAATAGTAACAGGACCAGGACTAAAATTCAAACCTCAAAAGTTTCATGTCATTCAATTCTGAAAATATTTACAAAGTGTCCATTATGTATAAGGCACTATAAAACTTCAGCAGTTTCTACCAATATGCCATCCATTTATTTAATCAACAAAAAATTATTGAGTAGTATTTACCAGATACTCTGCTTAGAATAAAGACTTTGTCCATAAGGAATTCAAGGTAGTGAAAAATCAGAAAGTTAAAGCAACAATTGCAATATAGTTTGATGAGGTCTCCGACAGCAGGTTCTAGGGAGACTTAGAAGAAAATCACCTACATATTTAGTCCTTCACTCAACTACTCACTTATTCACTCAAGAGACAGATAGATAGATAGATAGATAGACAGACAGATAGAAAGACAGATGATTGACAGATAGAACTCCCAATTTCTTACGGAGAGCAAGTAAAAAAAGTGCTCTCTTGAAATAACTCATAAACAACAAACACCTGGAATGTCCATGTTACTATGAAAAATAATGTTTTTCTAATATGATATCAGATCTGCAAAATTGGCATTTGAAAAAAAAATCTTGAAATATGCATACATTATCCTTTTTTTACAGTCTGTGTTTGGGAGTTAGACAGACCCTGAGTGTCAAACACTCAGTTTGCTATTTATTTGCTGAGTGATCTTAGGCAAGTAGCTTAAACTCACTCAATTTTAATATTCTCATCTGTAAAATAGGTATAATACCTACCTTGCATGGTATTTGTGGGAATTAAAACATAAAGTGCCTTAATAAACTATAGCTATCCTGTCTTTCAAGTCATCAGTACAAAATATATAGGAACAAGTAACATAAAAATTGTGTTTGATAACTAAAACACATTCAGATTTTTTTAAGTGGGCCCTGCATTACTATCAAAATTTATCATAAAATTCCTGCAGTTACTAACTCTCCAAAATAAAAGTATACTCCTCTGAAAATGTCTCTAATAGAGTAACCACTGCATAAGTCTTTTTGCTATTTTCAGGAGGAAACAGTCTGAGAATACATTGTGTATTAGTTGCTGTGTGGAGAGAAAAATAAAACCCTATAAGAAGTAGAATACTAAAGAGAACACGAGAGAGAACAGTTCTTTGTGCAAAGCAAGTAAATACATTCCTGTGGATTTAGTCATGAGCAAAAGACACCAGAGATGAATGCCAAGAATACAGTTCAATTAATCAAGTAAGTTTAATGATCAGAACAAAATGGGATCAATTAGGAAAAACTGTATACAAGAGATGCTTTACAGAGTAATATATCCTTTTCATGTTGATTATTTTAATAGGGTTTAATATATGTGATTATCCTTCAGTCTTCCGAGTTAAAACTGTTCAGGTGGCCGTAGGTCTGGAAACATGCACAAATATTAATAATAAGTAGTTTACCGATATTCCATGATATGTTCAACATGCTGTTCCTCACTAGCAATTCATAGTTTAATAAGCTGTGCAAAATTTCAATGAACGATATGCAGTAAAGCAGCATTTCCATCAGTCCTTGTACATCCATTTACAATGCACTGCCTCAGATTATTTGTGTGTCTAATTTTCACTGAATAAACTTGGGCCTGAAGCATAC
The DNA here is from genome assembly GCF_041296235.1 of Equus asinus. NCBI lineage: Eukaryota > Metazoa > Chordata > Mammalia > Perissodactyla > Equidae > Equus > Equus asinus. Next base: position 51,629,908 of record NC_091809.1, read on the forward strand.
CCTAGAACAAACAGTCAAGGAATACACGTTGTCTACATTTCCAGACTCTGTGATCACCTGTATTTTATTTGTTTAAGATTCACCTACTGTAAGTCTTATAAACACTTTTGCCATTTATATTATATCAAGAGAAAAATGAATACTAAAAATGAGATAATGAAAAAACAAAAATAGATTTCTTTTGCTTTCAAATAATTCTACACCAAAACATTTTGCTGAAATGAAGTGATTTTTAATCTACAGATGAAAGACTCCTAAGTAATACTCAGGATACATTACAAATTTGGTTTTAGATAAATTTCAATTTAAAACAGGTCTTACTGACAATTTCAATAAATTAGGCACTCGAGAACACAATGTGGAGGTCCAACAACTATGTGATGATTTCTTAACAGTCCGAGGGGAAAAAGATCTTTTTCAAATATGGAAATCAATTAAATCTTTCTATAGTATCTACCCCTAAGACCTATTCTCCTTTATAAACTACAATGTTATTGTCAGTTTCATATACTTTCACTTTATAAAGAACACCCACAGGAAGAAATTTCTGGAGGTTTTCCCAGATATATACAGCTACATTTTCTGTTGTGCTGTAGAAGAAAAGAAAAGAAGATCAAAAGGCAAATAAACAAAATTTCATGTTTAATAGTTACAGAGAACACAAATTCTAGCTTTTAAAAGATATCGTTAAACTAAAACTTTAGAAATCACACAGTCATCAGACAAAATGTTAAAATCAATTCTTCTTCCTTACTATCTATACATAAGGCAAGACAGTCACACTCACCTTACAATATCTGCAAAGTATGGCACATCCAGATCCAGATTCTTATGATCAAGGGGCTTCATAATTGCCTCCTTTAGACAAACAAAGGAAAAACATCATTGATTCCATTTATGACTCTTAATTCCAAAGTGTTCCACCTTTGCCTCTAAACCTTACCTGATCATTTAGCCGCTAACTCAATATTTGTAAGTACTATATCTGTGTCTTACAAAACAATCTTACAAAGTTTAAAGTTGTAAAATAAAGTAAGGCCCAGCTCTCCATAATGACTGGTTATCCTCATTACTGCATGCAAAGAGGTAAGACACCAAAAAGTAGAGAAGAACTCACTGGAGCTTTCTCATAACAAGCCATTGTGATTCATAATTCAGTTTAACACTTCTTGAATTCTGTCCCAAAACCTACAGAAATACTTCTCCCTAAAGTCTCACCTTCAGCATAATGCCACAATGTTTTAGGACAAAGATCCAGTGAATATTACACTTTATAAAGCAGGCTAAGACTGAAATTATGTAAGTGGTTCTAAATTTCTGCTATAAGAAGTAACTTAAGAATGATCTTGGGCTTTAGGAGAAAAAACCTAAATACATAAAGACTATTATTGTTTCCTAATGTTTATATACAGTCATGCACCACGTATAATCACATTTCAGTCAACGATGGACCACACATATAATGTTGGCCTCATAAAATTAATACCATATAGCCTATGTGAGTAGTAGACTTCACCATCTAGGTTTGTGTAAGCACACTCCAGGCACTCTACGATGTTTGCACAATGACAAAACTGCCCAACAGTGCATTTCTCAGAACATATCCCTGTGGTTAAGGGACGTGTGACTGTACACAAACATAATGTTTTTCTTTGTCAATGGCAAGAATTGTAACTGTCTCATCCTTTCTAAGTTTTTACTTTCAGCTGTCATACAAAATCTAAGCATTTGTGAAACAATCTAAGTTTCCATATGGTATAGTTCCAAGAAGGGTACTTTAATAACAATAATAGCAATCATTTTTTGAGCAAAACCAGAATCATATAAAAAGATAAGCCCTAAACCAAACAACCTTTAAAATAGATCAAACAATATCTACGTGGATATCAAGAAAATAAATATCTTTGTTTTATCTTCAATTCTAGTTCAGGTCCCAACTTTTCCATTGAAGCCTGTTCTACAGGGCTCTTTCTAACTCTACCCTCCATGGCCATGATGAGCTACTTTTACTGATAGGAGTGTGTGGTGTCCTTCAGGTATACAAAGGTGGGAAAAAGTATAGAGAACCTGTCTAGTATTTAACCACAAGCTTGCTGGGGATGTCTCATATTCCTCATATTGTTGTCTTGTCTTGGACAATACTGTGTGTATATGTCCCCAGTAAGTGCAAGAACTCTGTCTTTATAGCTTTCCTAAAGTACTTTGAACACAGTGCTGTTTGTTCATTCTTCATTCTCTTATTCATTTATTCAACCAACACTTATTAAGCACTTATCATTCTGTACCTGCTAGAAAAGGCAACACGAGCACTCTGTGAGTAAGGGGTATGTCTCAGGCATCTTTGTATTTCTAGTACTTAGCTCAAAGACTGAGGCAAAGTATGCAAATATATGGATTATAAGTAATGTGAAAGTAAGGATTATTAATAACAGCATTTTTATGAAACAAATGTCAAATTTTAGAACAAAAATAAGGAGCAGAGCTGAAGGGAAGAACCAAAGAAACAGGCGAAATGAGGGCATAATAAAAATGAAGCTGGATAGAAGGACATCTACTCCCAGCTTTGTAAAGGACTAACCACACGAGCTAGGGCAAGTCAGTGAACTGTTCAGCGTCTCTCAGTCTTAATCTATAGAATGAAGAAATTGGTCTAGATAATCTCTAGACAAGAATTCTATAATGATACAATCAGTAAGCCCTTTATCGCATAACTTCTTTTGTGTCATCCCTCTGACGAAGTGCCCCAGTGAGTTTATAATAAAGCTAGAGTGAATGACACAGGTTCGTGTTAAAAATCTGTGACCAAAGGCATAAGGAAAATTCAGAGAAGGGAAAAAACCCTCAAAGAGAAAGTTGTATCTTGAAAGAAGGGTAGAATGTGTTAAATGGAGGAAATTAGGATACGCCAGCAAGAAATACAAGATTAATATGCCACACGTACTCCCATCATTGTCATACAACTGTGACTAATTTCCACTGTCACCCAAACACCTTTAGAAGAACACGAAAGTAGTTCCTCCAACTGCCCCCCCACTCCCACACCCAATTCCACTCATGAGGTCACAGAACCTCTGGAGACACTCGGCTGGGGAAGCAAAAAGGGGGCCATTAAATATTATACTTAGAGGGCAGCACATAATAAATATCCAATGTGCCATTACCTCCATATACTCTTTGAGGTCAGTCAAATTCATAACCATGCCTGTAACAGGATCAATCTAAAGAATAAACAACAAAGGTGAATATTACTATAATATGCTCTCTTCGTATTTAAACCTCTGGTAAATTATTAAAGGCTGTCCAAGGTGCAGAAATTGTGCCCACATCTGCCTTCCTCCCCAAGACAATCATCGATCTCAGCACAGAAACACCAAGTGCTCTAGGCAACCTGTTCATTATACTGCTCTTCTACCTGTCCATGCACAGCACAGTAAAGATGACACATTGGGAGAGGAAAGGTCTGGAATGGCAGCAGCTCACCATACACAAAGGTCAACAATGAAGCAATACTGATTTGAACAGAATTTTGCAACACAGAATCCATCACGTAGGCTGAAAGAGCGTCCAGCAATCTTCACAAACCATACAGATATTTTCAGCACGTACCTCTCCTTGTACTGTCACCATGACTATGGGAAAGAGAACAAAATACCAAAAAACCAGCATGACTTTCAACAGATTAACATCCAAGCACAAGTCTGGAACATAAATTAAGTATCAGATCTCTGGCCTGCAAAGCCGTATATTTTCCCCAAAACATCTTTTCTTTTAGTTAAGATCTTTTTATCAACTAAAGCAAGACTCAGCCAAGACAGAGGAGCTTAGAAGTAGCTTTGGGTAAGCAGAGGAGCTTAGCCAAGGCCAAAAAGGGCATAAATTCTGCTTATGATGTTGATGCACTGGGTAAGAAGCTCCATTACATAGGCTCGAGATACTGCTCGATCACTGCCTGTAAAAGTAGAAAATGTACAGCAAGAAGTCCAGCTACACACTGAGCTAGTCCAACTCTGGGCAGTACGTTTCTGAGCAAGCACAACTATTACTGGGCCTAAAACTCTTATCCTTTTACTCACGTGAATGTATACACAGTTTACAGCAATGCTTTGTAAATTAACAAGTGCTTGTATGAAGCATTTGAAAAATCTTGATGATTAAAGAGCTTTATAAATTAATAACTTTCATATATTTTTTCAGCTCCACACAAACACCACTAGGTATTATGTGATAAATGAGTAAATGAGAACGAGAGGTATCACAGATCAAGTAAGAGGCGGTAACTAAACTAGAAATCCTGATCTTCTGCCACTTTTTCTGGTCCTTTTTCTCCACCATACCATATGCTGTGATGCTCTATGGCTTACGGAGCTGTTTTTTGACACCTCAGCTAGATCTCAATGAATCGAGTCTCTCACCCTTGCATAAATTAATTACTTTCTTGGAACACAGCTGGCAAAGTTTTAGACCCAATGTATTCTCCTGCCATAAAGCATATTCCCAACCGATATTCCCTTTTTCCCAGTCATTATTTACTCAAAGAACACAATCTAATTTTAAAACTGGCCTCAGCGATACCTAATTAGAAGGAAACATGGTGCCAAAAGGATCTCATTATGCACACTAAGACCAAGGAAAAAATTATTTAAACCATTTATTTTTTTTGACTATCTGTAACAGAGCAGACAATTGCAAGGTAACTCTTAAGACATATCCAACCAAGGCAACAGATCTTTTCATTTTGAACTTCCATTGAACTTCTCATCAAGGCTCAAAGCATTCACGCTCTGCTCTGTCCACAAGGCTTCCTACTCACTCAGACCACGTTTGCCGAACACTCTTTCACCCTTATTGAAAGGGCTAAAATTTCATCAGTTTTTCTCTCACCTTTATAATTGTGCCCATGGCCATTTGGATTGTTGCATTTCCCAAAGAGTTTCAAGTTTTCTTCATTACTCAGAGATTTGCTGAACAAAAAAAACAAAAAAAAAGTCAACACGACTCAAGTTCAGACACCTTCTCTATTCCCTTCATTTATTATTGGCTCTAGGCTTTGAAAAGCTTCACAATTTGTTATTACTTTAGCTCACCAAATGGAAAGCCATAAATCAATTTGATTTCATTACTCAGCTTTATGTTAGAAACCAGGGCATGCCCCCTAATTAGACTACAGCACCACACAAATTAGCATAAACAAATTCAACACTCTTTCACAGCAAGATTCCAACAACTGATCTACTCAAGGCCCCTCTATTTTTCAACTCAGCAAACATTTACTGAACACTTACTACATACTAGGCACGGGACGAATGAAGTAAGGGCATACAATGACAAAAGAAGATGCTTGTCCTCAAGTGGCTTAAAATCTGATTCCTCCTGAAAAATAATTACACGACCTGGTATGTCTCCTCTTTCACAATCTTGCTTTATTAGGGCCTCAACTACTGCCTACTGACAACTTCACCAATCCATTGAGCGGTATTCAAACTAGGTGAAACTTCAAAATTATAATACTCAGCTGTTGTTCCAAATAGAGAACAATTTTCTTAATAGATTTTTATACCTAGACTTGTCCAGTCAGCTCTACGTCTTCAGCGAGGCCTTATCACCCTCCTATGCTTGAGCTTTCTATTTTACAAGTCCTTTCTCTCTGAGACCCTCTTTATTACTTCCTCCATTTTCTCCTGCTCATCCACTTACATTTAGAGTACTACAGCTCGCAAAGCTTTTGCACAAAATGATCCCGCTGTACCCTCCACAAAACTGGCCACATTGTACACTCCGGATAGAGGCAGCGACCGGTGCATGCTGATCCCGGCTGCATCCCCGTTACCTAGCACAAGACCAGACAAGCAGCAACAAACACCCGTCCAGTGAACGAACGGATGACCCTCGTCAGGGAGAAATTATTATTCTCATTTTAATAAGGAAACGGACGCTCAGAGCGTGGAGCTTGCTAATGAGCGGCAACACTCTGCTCAAAATCAACTCTTCAGTGCAATCGAGCCGCCAGGACGCTGGGTTCAAATCCCAGCTGTGCTGCTTGCTCTCAGAGCTGACTTAGGAAACTGAACATCTGGGTGCATTTTATCTTCGGTAAAAGGTGCTTGTCTTGCTGTAATTGTGTCAGTTCCAGGAGCTAATGCTCCTGGCATGTAACCGTAGCTAACGTTTCTTGAGTGTACCGTGTTCCTGGCGCTGTGTAATCTGGGCAGGTTTAACTCCTCTGAACGTCCCCTCTGAGCTAAACTAGGGGAATCTAAGATTGGACAGAGAAGTTGCTTCAGGTCACAGAGGCAGCGACAGGAGCTGTTTGATTGCGCGCCCCGGCCGTGTCTCTCCGCAGTCGGCTGCGTTACCCCCCACGCAGCACGGCCTCCTCTGGAGCCCGGTCGACCCCAGATGTCTCTGTTACTGTGTCAAGGAAGCCCGGCGGCCACACGAAGGCCCGAGTGCGCCCCGCCCACGCCTCGGTTCGCACCCGGGACCCCGTCCCCCAACACTGGCACTGTGCGCACACCCCACCTGTGGAGCCGGTGGGTCGCGCTGAAGGAGACGAGGCGGGACACTCGCGCCTGGCGGCGACCGCAGCCCACCGCGCTCATGGCCTCGCAGGCCCGCGCGGGCACCCGCGCCTCCCTCCTCGGCGCGCGCGGGCTCGGCGGGCGGGGCCTCCCCGCGGCTGCGCAGTGCGGGCGGCGACCCCAGAGCGCTGTCCGCTTCGCGAGGCGGCCGAGTCGTCGGGCGGCGGGGCTCCCTCTGCCGCCTGGAGGCAGTAACAGGTGTCCTTACTATCTAAATCTCTGGACACCAAGAGTCCAAATAGCTAGGTGTACCTTGGAGCGGTCAGATTAGGTGGGTGGGGTTTTAGTGTCCCTCATTTTTATGTCTGCTCAGCCTGAGGCCACGTCACGCGGTTAGGGTCAATCTGGACACACTCTGGGTCCTGGAGGGACCTCTTGGAACCACCCCTCCCACTCCCTACTAGAAAGCCCTGGGTTACAACAGAAACCTCCAGTGGTTGGTTACTCTGAGATGAGTCCCAGGGTCAGTGCGCTTAAAGCATAAAGGGAGCAGGAATTGGAGGGCATGTGTGGGACCACGTGGCTTTCAGAGATGATACTACCTTTGGACTAAAGACTCTTACTAAGGGAAATTCTCAAGCTGTTCTTATCAGCCACACGCATGCACGGACCCGTTTATCACTCTGGGTTGGCGCCATGTGAACACATGCCCCCGTGAACACACACAGCAATCCTCCGTCCAGTGTAGACCCCTCTGGAGTGATGAAAGCGTTGTGTTTCCTCTCATCTGCTCATAAGGAGTGTCCAAACTACTTACAGGTCCCAGTACCATGTCACATCTTGTCTCCATTCATTCCTAAATATTTATTGAATATGTACTCTGTGGCTGGTACTCTTCCAGGCATTGGGAAGCATGGACAAAACCATGGGAGTGGTAGAAATATAAGTTCCAATGGTGATTTCTCTCAAATCTCTCCTGTCTCCAGCTATATGTTGTTTGTTCTGCATTAAATTATTTATGTGTTATGTGCAAACATTCTTCACACATTTTCAAATACTTTTCTGACCTCCCCCATTGGGCCGTAAAGAAAAAACTTCCAAGAATTATACACTTCAGAGATTTTGAGATAGAGATTATCTAGTTCAGTCCTCTCACTCTACAGATAAGAAAACACAGGCCCATATAAGTGAATTACTTATCCAAGATGACTGATAAACAATATTTCCCAGGCATTGACTACATCAGATAAATACTCTTAACAACACCATAATACTCAGTGGTCACACAAACACTTTATTCATTCCAAAACAGTTGAAAGAATCAAATTCAAAAGTAAAAACTAGAAGGAATTTCTGAGAATTGCTTTACTTATTGACTTCAGGAAAAATTTAGTCATTGCATGTGAAGAGTTCTTGCTCTAAATTTTTTTATTAAAGCTAATTCTATATAAAGGTATTCACCAAATTCACTCTCAGTGATCCTGTTATGGTTGAATTGTCCCCCCCAAAATTAATGTATTGAAGTCCTAACCCCCAGTACCTCAGAATATGACTTTATTTGGAAATAGGGTCTTTGCAGATGTAATTTGTTAAGATAAGGTCACTAGGGTGGACCCAAATCCCTTTTCCCCTCACTTGTGCACCACACACTCCCCTTCCTGAGTCTGCAGACAATGGCCAGTGATGAGTTGGCTGGAGAGAGGGGAAGAGGCCCTGCCTAGGTTTGAGTCTTAGTCATATGCTCACTCAATTTTATGAGCACTTTCTCCATTGGATTACCAGGCATACGCTCCCAGATTTTAAAATGTCATCAATACTTTTTTGTCTTTTCCTTTAAGAACCTTATAGATGGTAGAGCCAAGTTAGAATTCAGGCATCCTTGGGTCAAAATTTTATGATTATACTGCTAACTTTTATATGTTTAAACTTCACTCCCTGTGTATCAGGATGGAGTAAAGGTTTACAAACAGAGGAAAGACGTGATCAGATCTGTGTACTTCCCAGATGTCAACTAGAGTCTCCTTGACCCTTCAGGTTCAGAGAAGATCTAGATCAAACCTCCGTGTCTTGTCTGGGGAGTACAATGCCTTTCCAAGGACTTCCGTGAAATAGCAGATGATTTATGTTCTTATGGCTACCTCAGCCTCTAAGCTCCCACATCTGCTACATCCACTCTGTTGAGGCATCTTCTTCCCATTCTGTAACTGCTGCTGTTGTTCTGTATCTCACCAACCCAGATACAAAACTTGGAACTTTTATTTTATTGCCACAAGGTAAACCCCCACACGTGGCATTTGTGTGTATGGAACACTTCATTAAAGCGGATAGAGTTTGTGACGTTTATAATAACTCAAGGAAAATTGAGAAGCAATTGATTATGTTGGTCCAGGACTGTGCAGTGAGCCTAATGAGGTGACTACATGTTTGGGGGGCTTCTCCAGCAACATTCAGCCTGCAGAGGGAGCAAGGACAGTTTAACTGGCCCAGGGTTGGAGTTTAGCGGAGGGAGGGGATATAACTGGAGGAAAAGGGAACAAGGGATTTTGAAGGCCTTAGCAAGAGTGTGGCTTAAGTGATAGACCTAGGCTGATTCGAGCTGTTGGTAAAAACTGGGGAGGGTTAGAAATGTGGAGATTATATGGTCTCTAGTGCCACCTGTTGCCCAACTAACTGAAGAACTATCTACTTTTCATCAATCTCTGAAGAACTATACATCTGGAGATTAGAAGAAATGCCTGATTTTAGTGATGTCCCTCAAAAGAACACCCTATGCGGGGTGGGAGGTGGTAGTGGGGGTTCAAATGCAGTGGCATCTGCATGGACAGCACAGAAACAGCCAGTTTAGAAGAAGCCTCCAAGAATGACATAGCTGGCTTCCTGTCGTCTGTGAGTACCTTGGGACCAGTGGCAACAGGCAGGCTGGGATGGAAAAGACATGTTACTTTTCAGATCTATATTCATATTCTACTATCTATGATTATTTGTATTTCTCCTCCTAAGCGTGAGGACCTCTGTCACCCGCCTATCTGGTGGTGGTAATGACCCAGTTCTAGTTTTTCTTTCATGTATTCATATTACATAGAGGAAGATATGTCTAGTAAATATAAATTTAAAACTCTCTTCAAAAGGTTGTATCAACACTTGCTTAATGTTTTCAAGGAAGAGTCTGAAGAAAATATAAACCCATAATTATCTCATGAATTCTGTTTCTAATAGAAATTTAAAACCCAGTTATCATGGTTTGAAAGGTAAGATGCCCTTTTTGCTCTCTCTTCTGTACAGAGCACATTCATTTTAAACGTAGTTCCCAGATCTTGTGGTTGTTCCATCAGATGTTTACGAAGGTGCCGTGGAACCCATAAGGCATTTGCACAGGCACCTCTGCTCGGCCCAGTTCTTCAAAGTTCTTGGCATCCAAGACTAGGAGAAAATTGCTTTCATTCTAGAAAAGGAAAGATAGTACTGAAAATTCTTTTTTTTTTCCATCAAAAATCTATCTCCTCCACTGGGCTGTAAAGTCACTAAGGGAGAGACCATGTCCTACTCATCTTCATATCTATCCCCAGCTCTGAGCACAGTGCCCTGCCTATCCATTCACTGAACGTTTGTTGAATTGTTAAACTAGACTGAAAAAGAAATTATGGTGAAGAAGTTCATATCTAGAGCAAAAAAATTAAGTTGTTTACATTAATCACCTTCATAGGATCTCTTTGAGTTTAAGGATTTTTTTTTTTTTTTTTGGCTGAAGAGGCTTCACCCTGAGCTGACATCTGTTGCTAACCTTCCTCTTTTTGCTTGTGGAAGATTTGCTCTAAGCTGACATCTGTGCCAACCTTCCTCTATTTTGTATGTGGGTCGCCACCACAGCATGGCCACCAATGAGTGGTATGGGTCCACACCTAGGAACCAAACCTGGGCCACCAAAGTGGAACACACAGAACTTAACCACTAGGCCACAGGGGCCAGACCCGAATGATCTTTCTACCTGCCCCTTTTCAATCTCTCAAGAGACATAGAAATTCCTTCCTCCAAATCAGAAATGCCTCCATTTCATGTTACTGTGGAGCTGTTCAAAAGGTAGCATTGCAGGGCTGACTGAGAATTTCCCTGGCCTAATTACAGGAGTGGCAAGAACACGTATGAGGACTAAGTCCTCCTAAACCCATGGCAGACATTACTAATTGACCACAGCATTTTTCTCACCAAACCCTTAAAAAGCCTCAGAATCCTATACCCCAGGCAGCCACCAATAATTGATCAAAACTTGGTACTCAAAGTGAACCTATTTGCCATAAGATTGCCCTAGATGAGAAGTTAGATATCAATATTATTGAAACACTAGGTCAGGGCTTGCCACATTAGACTTTTGCGTCACTCGATTGGAATTGGCAGCATAGAAGATGGTATGAATATTAGACCAGAAGTCAGAAGATTAAGATTCAAATTCTGGCTTTACCACCATGCAATCTGCTGCAAGTCTCGGCTTCCTTAAGTTACAAATTCCACATGTGTAAAATGTTATCCCACAAACTTGTTTTGATGACTAAATCAGATAATACATATGAAAGTAGTTTGTAAATAAATTCCTATGCAAATGTAAATTACTACTATGGTTCTACAAATAGAACTTTAAAATAACAATAAAGTACGGATTATGATAAAAGGGTATGTAAATAGTAAGGAGAGGAACAGAAGGGAGAAGGTGCCATACTGGAATCAAAATCACCTATCAATAGCATCACTAAACATAACCCTCAAAAGGCTCAGTGCTGATTTTCTTTCTGACTAGTGATAGTGAAATACATTTACCTGGTTGGGAGTGATCACCACAGAAAGAATAACCCCACCATCTTCTTCATTGGTTCCTGGTACTGGAACAAAAACAGGTTCTGAGGGATAAAAGCCATCTTCTCTCCAAACCTGTAAATCCCAAAAAAAGGATCTGATAAAAGGCTGGTTACGAGCTGGAAACTTTCTATAGCTTTTGTCACTCCCAGCATGTATTGGGCTGTCAATGTAATATTCCAACTGTAAAAGAATCAGGCTCCCTGAGTTGAATATAGGCTAGAGAGAGGGAGCTTTTGAGCTGCAGATTCCATGATCATCAAACACAATTTGTATAATTATAACTTCCCACCAACCTGAAATATAGGCATCCCAACAACCTTAACCCCACGATTTCTCTAAAAGTAACATCATGCACAGAATTGTTTTTCTGGGCTTGTGGTTCATTGAGATGCTCTAGAGGGAACAGACTCCTAACCTAGGTGATCCCATGGTTCTCAAACTTAAAAGCAAATGGCTGAGCTGCTTAAATACTAAAGAATCACAAGAGCTACCTTAAACAAAACAGAAACTACTTTGAAGGTCTTTTAAGAGTTCAGGAAAGGAAAGAGATTTTCCTTACCTTCAGTGTCTTGTTTACCACATCAACCTTGATCAGCGAATCCCCCACCAGATGCCGAAAGCCACAGCCATAGAAGAAATGATACTTTTTGCCACTGAATTGGCCATAGTTGATCTGGGGAAATTCAACACCTCCTTGCTCCTCTAGGTCCTCGGGATGCAGATTTTCATAAGAGCACCAAATCTAAAAGAGGTTCCAAAGGATTTGTAGTAATTTTTAATTCTCACTTATTTTCTTCAGTGTAGGTCAGTGAGGGGCTAATACACTATAAAAGTTTGTGACAGGGCTTGGAAACGGCGGTCCTACGTCATTTTTCACATTGTTCCTCTTTCTATCATATATATGAATGCATAAAAGATTATTGGGTTTGGTGACTAAGCTGTCAAATGGCACAGGAGGGGCAAGTGGGCTTTTTATTCTACTAAAGCTAAGACATTGACAGCTCCATGACGATGTGCCTGTGATAAGCACAAATTACCTAAAAGGTTGGGCTGGTCCATACCAATCTCAAATACTTAGACATTTCATAACCATTAGAAAGTTGCATACATCTGTTTCAAAATACAAAAAGGATAGGTAAACACAGTGCTCACTCCCACCCAGAATTCTGCGGTTCTTGTGCAAGCAATGTTCCATAACCTTACCCTGTTTAGTTGCATGTTACGAAACTTACTGGGCACCGAACATTGTGGAGAAAAACCAATGAAAAAACTAATACTGTTAAAGTTCAAAGTCTTAGTGTAATGTCCATTCACAGCATACCTTTCCATCAGCCTGTTTCACAGCACTGGCCGAAGAATAGGACAATGGGCTGAGGTTCTCTCCTTCAGGGGCATCCAAACTGACATGTAAAGGCAAAACAAATCTTCGAGGGAAAGACTTGGCTGCTGAATTATAGACCTGTTCAGGAAAGAGAAATAAACAGATGAGAAAATTGTCATTCATAGGATAACAGTATGTCCCAGTAATTTAGACCCGGTCAACATTATTGGCATTCCTAAGTAATTGTGTAAATGATAATTTTCATTCATTCATTTGTTCAACAAGTATCTGTTGAGTACCTACCATAGGCCAAGCACTGTTTTAGACACTGGGAATACAGCAGTGAACAAAACAAAGTCTCTGGCCTCATGGAATTTATATTCTAGTGGAGAAAGAATGCTAAGAAATAAGAAATAAAATATACGCTATTGGGGTCGGCTCAGTGGCACAGCAGTTAAGTGCGCACGCTCCGCTTTGGCAGCCTGGGGCTCACCGGTTCGGATCCCGGGTGCAGACATAGCACCACTGGCAAGCCATGCTGTGGTAGGCATCCCACATATAAAGTGGAGGAAGATGGGCACAGATGTTAGCTCAGGGCCAGTCTTCCTCAGCAAAAAGAGGAGGATTGGCAGCAGATGTTAGCTCAGGGCTAATCTTCCTCAAAAAGAAAATATATATATATATATGTTATTAATTAGTGTCAAATAAACAAATGATTGTATAGCCCAAGGTCTGACAGTGATAAGTGCCATTAAGAAATATAGTGCAGGGTGAGAGACTAGAGAGTAACAAAGGGTGCTTCCTTCTTCAGGTTTGGTCACGGTAAACCTCTGTGCAGAAAAGGACTAATTTAGCAGACCTCGGTTGCTCAAACCCTGCACATTCTCAGGAAAAGCCTGTTTTCATGACTGGTCCTTGGCTGGCACCTGGAAACCGAATTCTTGGAATATTCTGTCTGATAGTGGTTTTGCACGCCTGAGGCGTTGAGTCACACTGTACTTGTTTGTCCAGATAGTTTGTGATAACAATGTGATTTATGATGAACACTTGCTTTCCCTCTGGGAGTCTGGAGCTTCAGGAACTGAGGTTACTCACGTAGGGGCTATATGCCTACGTGCTGATCTCCAACAAAAACCCTGGACAACCAGCTTGGGTGAGCTTCCTTGGCAGACAACATTTCACACATGCCGTCACAACAAATTGCTGGAGGAATTAGACGTGTCCTGTGTGACTCTACTAGGAGACGACTCTTGGAAGCATGAACCTGGTTTCCTCTAGACTTCATCCCATGTGCCTTTGCCTTTTGCTGATTTTTCTAGGACCTGTGAGCCCTCCTAGTGAATCATCAAACCAAGGAGTGGTCTTGGGGACCACCAACACAGTCTCTCTGCAGAGATGGTGTTTAAGCAGGAGACTCTAATAAAATAAGTGAATTTTTCTGACAATAAGAATGCTTAAAACACATTTTCCTCTCTTGAAATACTGTAAAATGGAGAACAAACCGTGCCTTTTCCCCTCGTATACCTAGTCCATGTTATCTCCATCTCATGCCAAAATGTTTTTACTGAGCAAAGATTTAGCGCCATTTTTAAGTTTCATAAAGAGTTAGCTTTTAAAAAATTACTTTTAAATTTATTTAGATATATTTCTCTTTTGCAAAACTATAGCTGAACACAAAGAGATTTCCAATAATGGTGGATTAGGTAATGTGGATCAACTGTCCCATTGAGAACAGCTAGAAAAGCCAGAAAAAATGTTTAAAAAAAGCTACTTGAAGGCATTGGTGAGCTAAAAAGGCAGTGAAGAACAATGGGGCAGAGACTTGGGAGGAGAAGAAAATCCACAGAGACATACTAGATATTGGGGGCAACTTTTCCCCTAAGCACATCAGCTGCTTTTAGGAAAAGGCAGCTGAAAGGCTGAGAAAAATAAAAGAATTTTTTAATTAAACTTTTTTATTTTGAGCTCACTGCAGATTCGCATGCAGTTGTAAGAAATAATACAAAAAAATGTACAATTGATTAAAAACTTGGCAAAAGACTGGAATAGACATTTCGCAAAAAAAAATACAAATGCCCAATAAGTACATGAAAAGATGCTCAATATCATTAGTCATTAGGAAATGTGAATCAAAACCACAATGAGATAACACTTTACATCGTTAGGATGGCTATTACTAGGGGGAAAAAAACCAGAAAATAACAAACGTTAGTAAGAATGTGAAAAAAGTAGAACCCTGTGCATGCTGGTGGGAAGGTAAAATGGTGCAGCTGCTATGGGAAACAGTTTGGCAGTTCCTCAAACAGTTAGATATAGAATTATCATGAGATCCAGCAATTCCATTTCTAAGTATATGCCAAAGAGAAGTGAAAACAGGGACTCAGATATTTGTATGCCAATGTTCATAACAGCATTATTCACAAAAACCAAAAGGTGAAAATAACCCAAATGTCCACCAACAGATAAAGAGATAAACAACATGTGGTATACACATATAATGAAATATTATTCAACCTTAAAAGGATGAGATTCTGATACATATTACAACATGGGTGCCCATTGAAAAGATTATGCCAAATAAAATGTCAGACACAAAAGAACCAATCTTGTATGATTCCACTTATATGATGTACCTAAAATAGGCATATTCATAGCAACAGAAAGTAGAATAGAGGCTACCAAGGGTTGGGGGTGGGTGTGAGGGTAGGGGTGGAGGGGTGTAGAATAGAGAGTTGTTATTCAGTGGATACAGAGTTTCTGTGTGTGATGATGAAAAAGCTCTGGAAATGGATAGTGGTGATGGTACAACATTGTTAACATACTTAATGGTACTGAACCGTACACCTAAAAATGGTTAAAAGGGTAAATTTTATGTCATGTATATTTTATCACATTAAAAAAATGCAGAGAGAGCCCATGTATCTTTCATCCATTTTCACCAATGATAATGTCTTGCATAACTACAGCACAATATCAGAACTGGGAAATTTACATTGATATAATCCATCAAATTCATTCAGATTTCATCAGTTTAACATACACTTGTTTGTGTGTGTGTGTCTATTTAGTTCTGTGCAATTTCATCATGTGTAAATTCATGTGATCACCACACAACACTCAAGATACAGAACAGTTCCATACATACACAATGAAATACTACTCAGCCATAAAAAAGATAAAATCTTGCCATTTGCAACAATATGGATGGACCTTGAGCGTATTAGTCTAAGCGAAATAAGTCAAATGGGAAAAGACAATTACCATATGATTTCACTCATGTGGAAGATAAACAAACAAACATACAGATGCAGAGAACAGATTGGTGGTTACCAGAGCGGATGGGGGGTGAGGGGAGGTGAAGGAGTAAAGGGTCACGTGTGTAAGCAACGGATGGCAACTAGACTTTTGATGGTAAACACGATGCCGTCTATACAGAAGCTAAAATATAATGTTGTACACCTGAAATTTATATAATGTTATAAACCAATGTTACCTCAATAAAATAATAAAATTAAATTAAATTTTAAAAAAGATACAAAACAGTTCCATCACCACAAGGATCCTTCATGCTACCCTTTTATAAGGATATAGCCACACCAACTCCTCCACCACTTGATCCTAATGAGAAGAGATTTTGATAGTTCTGAGGAGCTAGAGAGACAAAAGTTGGAGTTCAGGGTCTGCCAAGAAGGAGATGCCCTGATAAACCTCTAACTCTTTGTGTCAGGAGCACTTAGGTCTGCACCCTAGAAGTAAAAACAACTAGAAATACTCCAGCTCTTGCCGAGACTGTATCCTCACTCAAATTATCTCAACCCCTATAAATAGATTAAGAATATCTGGAATTGATAATGTATCCTAGCCACCTGCCAGAAGCAAATGAAAATCTTCTCTGTGGGAAGATAACATCATCCTGGGTCTCAAAATATCTCCACCATTTTTCAAACCCAATATTCTGTATATGATAAAAATTAACCAGCACATGAGAAGACAAGAGAGTATGATAAAAAAAAAAAACAATAAGACAAAGAACAGATGATAGAAACAGAACCACAGGGGATCCAGATAATAGAGTTATCAGACTTTATTCTCAATATGTTGGAGGAAATTCCTTTCAAGTGAGAATTGTAGCAGAGAACTAGAAATTATAAAGGAGAATCAAATCAAAATTCTAGAACTGAAAAATGCAATGAGTTTAAGAACTTAGTGGCTAGGTTTAACAGCAGAATAGACACGGCTAAAGAGAGAATGTTTGACTGTAAGACAGATAAGAAAAAATATCTTTAGAGAGAGAAAAGGATGGAAAATACTAAAAATAACATAAGAAACAGAGGACAGAGTGAAAAGGGGTAACATATGTGTGCTGCAGTCCCAGAAAGAAAAGAGAGAAAGGTTTTACCAGCTGTAATATTTGGAGAAACAAGGGGTGAAATTTTTCAAAACTAATGAAAGACATCAAACCATAGATTCCAGACTCCCTAAACCTCCAAGTAAAATAAATCAAAATAAAACCATATTGAGAGATATCATTAACTACAGAAGATCAAAGAAAAGATCTTAAAAACAGTCACAGTGGAAAAAAGATCAACTTTAAAGGTGCAAAGCTTAGACTGACAACTGATTTTTTAACAGAAATCAGAAGATAATAAAATGGTGACTTTATAGTGTCAAAAGAAAATAACAAACAACCTAATTCTTTATCCAATGAAAACATCCTTTAAGAAAGAAGGTAAAATAAAGACTTCTTTTTTTTTTTTAAGATTGGCACCTGAGTTAACAACTGTTGCCAATCTTTTCTTCTCCTTTCCACTTTTTTCTCCCCAAGTCCCGCCAGTACATAGCTGTATATTTTAGTTGTGGGTCCTTCTAGTTGTGGCACATGGGACGCTGCCTCAGCATGGTCTGACAAGCGGTGCCATGTCCACACCCAGGATCCGAACCAGTGAAACCCTGGGCCCCGAAGCGGACCGTGCAAACTTAACCACTCGGCCATGGGGCCGGCCCCAAGACATTTTTCTGACAAGCAAAAACAGATTTCATCACCAGCATATCTGAACTAAAGAAAATACTAAAAGATATTCTTCAGTCAGAAAGAAAATGATTCCATGTGGAAGCTCAGAGAGTTTGGAAGGAATTAAGAGCAATAGAAAGGTAGAGATGTGGGTAAAGGGGTAGTATGGGTAATCAAGATTTTACATAAAGCCACACTAATAATAATGCCTTATAGGGTTTAACAGAGAGAGAGAATTAAAATACACAAGAACGGTAGCATAGAAATCAGAAGTAGAGTAAATGGAGTAAAGTGTTCCTGAGTCCTTGGATTGTCTGGAAAGAATTAAAAGAACCAATTTATAATATATTGTGTTAAATCAAGGATGTATACCATAATCTCTAAAATAACTACTAAAAGAATGTATAACTACCAAGCTAATGGGCGAGGGTGGGGTGAAGTTTGGGGGAGGGGAGGTGGAAAGGAAATAAGAAAATATACTCAAACAATCCAGAGAAAGCAAGAAAGGAGAGAGAAAAAAAACTAGTGACACAAATAGAAAGCAAATAGGAAGATGGCATACTTAAATTCCAATATATTGTTGATTCGTTCAAATAAATGCCCCAATGAAAAGTTAAGAATTGGCACAATAGAGCCACCCCTGACGGCCTAGTGGTTAAAGTTTCATGTTCTCCACTTTGGTGACCTGGGTTCTCTTCCCAGTCACAGAACCACACTACCTATCTGTCACTTGCCACGCTGTGGTGGCAGCTCACGTAGAAAAACTAGAAGGACTTACAACTAGGATATACAACCATGCTTGGGGTTTTTGGGAGAAGAAAACAAAGAAAGAATTAGCACAATGGATTTTTAAAATATATGCTGCTTACAAGGTACGCATCTAGAAAGATTAAAAGTAAAAGAATGGGAAAGTTACAGCATGCAAACATTAAGCAAAAAGTAGACTTCAAAGCAAAAAGCATTACTCAAAGATAAATGTTCAATAAACTAGGAAGGGAAAACAATTCTAAATTTGTATGTACTTAATAACAGAGCACCAAAATATATAAAGTAAAAATTAGCATAACTATAAGGAGACAGAAAAATCTATACTCCAAGTAAGAGATTTTAATATACCTTTCATGTTATATGATAACTGATATAATAGAGATCAATAAAAATAGAGAAGATTTGAATAATATTAACAAATATGATCTAATTGACACATATAAAATACTGCATCCAAAATCTAGGACATATATTATTTTAAGTACACATA